>NC_137073.1:89889284-90404872 GCF_951640355.1 Cnephaeus nilssonii | reverse complement strand
TTACAATTTGTAGGGTCCAAACTTCTTCCTAAATATCAAGTGAAATCATTTCTTACTCCGTGCTGCTCCCTGGAGACGCCTGTGGATTTTCATCTTTATAAATATGTGATGTTTGGATTGATTGACCTTTTGGGAGCAAGATCGTATTTTGCTTCAAAAGTGTTAACACCCTATTATTACACAATAGGTGAGTAATAGAGGGTTTTGTTGATTACTAACCTTCAGCCTTCATTCCCATTTGCAATATTTGCAACTTAGTAGCCATAGAAGGTCTGGAAATACAAAATGGACTTGCCTTCCCTAAAGGCGAAGTGGAACCAGGGTGTGCAGTAGGGCTGAGTCAAGACTGCCTGGGGTTGAGTCCCCACGTGTTAGCCACATATAGCAGACTGTCTTTGGGCAGAGTTTTTAACCTTTTCTGCTTGCTGCTTTCTGTAAAATAGGAGAATAGTGGCTTCTTAGACTTGTTTAAGGGTTATATGAAATAATGCGAGTATTACAGTAAGTGCTCAGTAATCGTTAGCTGCTGTTGTACGCTAGGCCAGTGCTGTCCAGTAGAGTAGCCCACTAGTACATATGGCCACTTACATTTAAAATAATTAAAATTAAAAAAAATTCAAAGTTCAGTTCCTCAGTCACATTAGCCACACTTCCAAGTGTTCAGTAGCCACAGGTAGCTCACGGCTGCCATATTGGACAATAGAGGTATAAGTGTTTCCATCATCATGAAAGTTCTGTTGGACAGCACTGACCAGAGTCCAAGGCCTTCTGCCCTTACAAATTTGTAAAGATTAATGACTAAAAGAAAATCAGCTCAAAGAGGACAGTGTTTTACGGCTCCTCTCACATCTCACTGTCCTCGGGTATGGGCTCCTTTTAGAAGAGGAGCGGTAGAGCATCAGTGGGAAGGAAGGGAGCCTGTCCATTCTCTGGGACCACATGTTGGGGTGCAGGGATGCTTTACTCCCCTGGTGGCTCTGGGTGCTCCAGTGAAGAAAGGTTCATTGTGCATAGGTGTCTAGCATTGCTTAATTTAAAGGATTTTCTTCACTGGATTGAAGGAGTCAGTTGTGTGAGTGATTCTTGTTATCCCCCAAATAACTTGAGCACCCACTCCTTGTTTTTGTGTAGTTAGCGTTCTTAGTTTCAGGCTGACTTGGTTGATTATAGGCCCGGTTACGTTAAAAATCTCACCATTGTCTGGTGTGGTCATTACTTTGCAGCCTTCAGCCAGTTGGTAAATGCAGTGTGGAAGAATGCAAACAGACGAGGAGGCAAGGAAGATAGTGTTTGTGAGGGTATCACACGAAGGATTTTTCCTTTCTTCTCTCACCAGATGTTGAAATTAAATTAGATGAAGAAGGATTTGTATTACCATTTACATTTCATGAAGACGTACATAAAAGGTAAGAAAACTTTTGTCGTTAATGTTACTTGCTGAGGATAAACAATGATTGTCTTTTTAAAGTGAAAAAAAATAATCAGTCTAAAAATTAAAACTACTTTGCAGCATACCAGTTTTGGAAAATATTTGTAACATTATATGAAACTCAATTGAGTGTTTTCTTGACAGATTAAAGGATAACACATTCATTATTTACTTATAGGAATAAGCAAATCCCAAATAAACTCTGGCAACTAAAAATATGTAAATATATTGGGTTGTTTTGAAAATGGACTCTCTCTCTGATTTTTCAGGGTAGCACTGTGTATTGATGGTCCAAAAAGATTTTGTTTGAATAGCAAACACTTACTGGGAAAGGAAGCTATTAAACAAAGACACCTACGCTTACTTGGTTATCAGGTTGTTCAGGTATGTTTGTGTCTTTTTACTCCAAAGCAGTGTCTATTTTAGATTGCTTTTTCCAGGTTACTAAGTGGTCTATCAGCCCATTTATATTAAGGTCAAGAGCATTTTATTTTATTGAATTTATTCGGGGGGTACATTGGTTAATAAAATTATAGGTTTTAAGTGTACAGTTCTATAATACATCATCTGTATATTTTATTGTATATTCAGTTACAAAATTATTGGAATGTCTGTTTTAATTTCCACCTGATTTTATGAATAAAAGTGGACAAGATAGCCCATTAAAACCAGTATCCTCATTACCACTTAGTGTTTAAGGCCTTACTTGTATTTACATCATAAATCACGGCAGAAGGTCTCATGTGAGGAGCCACAGTGAGTGGACGTGGAGCTTCCCTAACTCTCTAAGCCAGTGGTCGGCAAACCGCGGCTCGCGAGCCACATGCGGCTCTTTGGCCCCTTGAGTGTGGCTCTTCCACAAAATACCACGTACGGGCGCGCACGTACACTTCGATTGAAACTTCGTGGCCCATGCGCAGAAGTCGGTTTTCGGCCTGGGCGAGTCTATTTTGAAGAAATGGCGTTAGAACACTCAAAGGGCCAAAGAGCCGCATGTGGCTCGCGAGCCGTGGTTTGCCGACCACTGCTTTAAGCTGTCCACCAGTCTGTCCTCTGCTTTCCTGTCTGGTTACTCTTCTCCACTCCATTTTTCTACATTCTCAGATTAATTTTCCTAAAACTAATCGTGCCAGTGTGTGTTCAGAGCCTTTATGTTTATTGCTTATTGCTTAGGTGATAAAGTCAAAGCTCCTGGGCGTCTCAATGTCCTAGGCCCTCTGCTCTGGGAGCTGCCCGGAGCTGACAGCCAGGCGCTCTGCTCTGAGCTCGGGGGCTGCTCCCCTTCCGTCAAGCCCCCTCCATTCTCTCTGGCCTTTCTCCCTTTGTCCAGCTGCTTCCACCACCACACTGGTCTCCCACTCTGAGTGTCTGTGGTCATTCATCAGCTCCCAGGTCAAGTCCACCTTTCACCCTAATCTGACGATACCAGAGCCCAAATTTTCTTTGCACGCTCTGCTTTGTATTTCCTGAACCTAGGTGCTGTTGTAGGCACTGGGGCTACAGGATGAATACGCTAGTGCGAGCTTTGCCCGCCAGGAGCTTACATTCTGCTGTAGAGGAGGGCGAGAAACAAGTAACCAAAAACACCAAGGGAGTTTCCGATTGTGAAGGATGATGACAAATTTCATTTTCCTCCTTTACAGATTCCCTATTATGATATTGAAACTCTAAAATCAAAACTTGAATTGGTGGAATATCTACAAAGGAAACTATTTTCTCAAAATGCTGGCATTTGTTGGTAAGGAGAAGGAATACTGGCTTCAGAACTCATATCGTGAAAGAACTTGTGTTTTCATGGGACTCAATATAAGAAAAAGAATATGATTTGTGAAATAGCCCTTTCTTTATGGACTGATGATCTGGAAATGGTCTGTAGTTTTACTTATGCCATGTATATAATTATTGGTGATAAATTTAAAATTAATTTTAATTTAATGTAATTATCATAAATACTTTTATACAATAAGCAGAATTAAATCAAGTATAATAAAGTATGTAAAGAATAAATTGTTATTATTAAATCTTCTGCCTTGTAATAGCTATCTGCTAACTGAAAATATGCTCTTTAGAGATCTTAGTTTCCTCTTCTAAAAAATGTAAGGAAAAAATTTTATCTCCCTTGTCCTTTTATATTTTCTTAGAGGAAATAATATATGGTGAGGAGGAGGAGTGAGAAAAACAGACTAGAGTCCTTTGAATCCTATCTAATAAAGAGGGAATATGCTAATTGACCATCACTCCATCACAAAGATGGCTGCACCCACAGCTGAGGCCAAGTTCCCATAAAGAGCCTTAACGAGCAATCAGCAGGGACCTGAGGCTACACCCTCCCCCGCCCCTGTGGGGCTTGACAGGGGACCTCAGGCCACGCCCCCCACCTGACAGGGCTGACAGGGGACCTCAGGCTGTGCCCCCCACCCTGCGGGGCTTGACAGGAGACCTGAGGCTGCGCCCCCCTGCCGGTGGGGCTTGACGGGGGACCTGAGGCTGCGCCCCCTGCCTGGCAGGGCTTGACAAGGGTGGGACTGGCCGTGTCTGGATCTAGCCCAATGGGAGGCGGGGCGCAGCTGGTTCTGGGTCTCATGCGATTTTGAGGTGCATGTGGGTGGGCAGGGACTTGACTCTGGGTCCTGTCTTGAACCCCAGACTCTGACAGGAGGAAGGCTTTCATATACATTTTACTAATTTTCTTTCATCTCTGACATTTCTATTATAGAGAAAGGGCAAGTAGCAAAATAGTAAATTATTTCCTCTCATCCTTTTTTAATGTGCACGAATTTCGTGCACTGGGTCACTAGTATAAACATAATTATAGAATTATGCAGAAATAACCCTTTAGTTATTAAGAAAACATTAATATGGGAGCTTTTATCTTTTTTAAAAGTTAAGTTTTAAAGACTTAAAATAACTTATTAGAGTTTTGGGGAGGAGGCAGGCCTCCTACGAACTGTGGAATTGGACATAGGTTCTTCCACCAGCTAGTTCTTCAACCTTGAGCAAGGAGACAACCGCTCTCTATCCCTCACTCACTGTGCTGAGTCACTCACTGTGCTGAGCCTGTGCGTTGTGTGAGCCTCAGGGCTGTGTGACTGAGGTGCTCCTCCCCTTTCACGGGTGAGTGGACCGGCTCAGAGAGGATGACTGTCCGGCTTTAGCATTTCATGCCTCACAAGTGGTGAGATTTAAAGCTCATCTCGAGAAGCAACATACTTTAGTGGCTAAGAGTTCTAGCTTCACCACTTGCTAAGGGAGTGTGACCTTGAGCCTGTTTCCTCAGGGGTACTCATAAATAATAAGGGGGTTGTGAATAGTTTCCAGAACTGCCACAACCAAGTACCATAAACTGGGTGGCTTGAAACAACCCAAATTTATTTCCTACGAGTTCTGGGGACTGGAAGTCCATAATCAAGGTGTCTGCAGGGCCATGTGCCCTTGAAGCCTCTAGAGCAGCGGTCGCCAACCTTTTTGGACCTCACAGGCCACCAGTGGTCCACGGACCACCGATTGGTGACCGCTGCTCCAAAGGTTTCCTTAAACCAAAGGTTTCCTTTCAGCTTTGTTGGCCTCAGGCATTCCTTGGTTTGTGACAGCATCACTCCAATTTTTGCCTCCATGTTCACATGCTGTCTTCCCTGTGTGTGTGTGTGTTTGTTTTACCAGCCTTATGGGATTAGAACCCACTCTAAAGACCTCATCTCCATTAAATCTGCAAAGGCCCTATGTCCAAATAAGGTCACATTTACAGGTAGTGGGGGTTAGGACTTCAATATAGCTTTTTTTTTTTGGGGGGGGGGGAAGGGGGGCATACAATTCAACCCATAACAGGTTGAAATGAGAATTAAGTTAGTTAATAAATATAAAACCCTTAGAAAGCTAGAACAAAATAAGCACAGTCTATGTTAGCTAGTTTAATTGGTCTGAATTTTTACCTCATCATGCCATATACTTCACTTTTCCCTTTTGAGTCACTTTATCTTCAGAATAGCAAGTGGAGACAAGGTAAGCTCTAAGATCATTCTTTAAAGTTTATGCCTTTGAATACAGAGCGGGGAGACATGGAAGCAGATGGAGATTGAGCAGGACAGAGGTGCTGTGGATTCTGATGTGTCTGTGCACCCAGGTGACCTTGTCACTCCCTTCCTAGGCCAACCTCACTGCACTGCCTCTCTCATGACTAAGCTCATCCCTGGGTATGATACAACCCTGAACTGTGAAGTACACACCTTATAGTTTAAAGAGGGGACAGAGGTGATCACAGTCTGTTATAAATTATTCTATATAATAAACCCTAATATGCAAATCAACCAAACGGTGGAACAACCAGTCACTATGATACACACTGACCACCAGGGGGCAGACGCTAAACGCAGGAGCTGCCCCCTGGTGGTCAGTGCGCTCCCACAGGGGGAGCGCCGCTCAGCCAGAAGCTGGGCTCACGGCCTCTCCGGCCTCCGCGGCGGCACTAAGCCGGGCACTGGGCACACGCTGGGCTGAGGGACCGCTCCCCCCAACCCCCAGTGCACGAATGTTGTGCACCGGGCCTCTAGTATAAATGATAAGAAGGAAAGCACAGCCTAATATGTTCTTCCACCTTTTCAATTTATCTAACTCCCTCTCATCCATCATGACCTTTTTTACTGGTTGATCTAATTGGAATCAGATACTCCTTTCTCTGTACTTCCCGTTACATCCTCTGTTGAGCCTTTGCTCCTTTGGGCTCTCCCCTACTCACTTCCTTCATTCAACAAACATTCACTAAGCCCTGACAATGCTGGGCGCCCAGTAACTGCTGGAGCTCCAGAGGGAAGCGGATAAGAGCCCTGCTTGAGGGGTTAGGAGTTGGGGGAGGTAAATAAGTGAGCAGATGATGACAGTGATGAGCCAGCGGGCACTCCTGAAGCATGAGCAAGACTCTGGGAATGCAGAAGGCCAGGCCTGCCTGGGGAGTGAGGGACGCTTCTTGGTGAGATTGGCGAGCTGAGTTCCAGAAGGAAGCAGGGAGGGTCCATGTGGGGGAAGAGCATTTCAGGCATTAGTGGCCAGAACACCCAGTGCAAAGCACACAGGCCAGTCATAGGAAAAGAGGTGAGACCTCATTGGCACTGTTTGATTTAAAACAAATTTTCATCCTGAAAATCTGTGTGTGTATTTATTATACATAATAATTTAGGCCCAGCTGGGTGTAGCTCAGTGGTTGAGCACCAACCCAGGAACCAAGAGGTTACCGGTTCGATTCCCAGTCAGGGCATATGCCCAAGTTGCGGGCTCGATCCCCAGTGGGGGGCGTGCAGGAGGCAGCCAATCAATGATTCTTTTTCATCATTGATGTTTCTATCTCTCTCTCTCTCTCCCTCTCCCTTCCTCTCTGAAATAAATAAAATATATTTAAAAAATAATTAGGTTAATAAATAAGATTGCTGATTTTCCCCATTGGCTTGAGTTTATCAAGGTCTGTCAAATTATAAAGCCAAGTCCTTATAAACTGAATTCTCATGTCGCTGAATTTTAATGTCTACCTATCCCAGCAAAAGTGATGTGATTATGCTTGTTGAAAATACATATCGAGCTCTGGCCACTGTGGCTTAGTTGGTTGTTTTCCCACGCACCAAGAGGTTGCTGGTTTGATTCCAGTCAGGGCACATGCCCGAATTGTGGACTTGATCCTCACTAGGGGGTGTGCAGGAGGCAGGTGATTGATGTTTTTTTCCCCTCTCTCTCCTCCCTTCCTCTCTCTCTCAAATCAATAAAAACTTATTTTAAAAAATTACATATTCAGTCTTGTAGCTCATGACCTTTCAAATAAGGTTTAACCTTGCTGTAGTATTCAAGAGTAAATGCAAAGACAAGTAAATCAGAGAAAGAAAAATTGGTGAAAAAAATTGTTTTACTTGCAAGCAAAAGCCTTGAAGCAGGGATATGTATCCCTAAGCACAGTGGTATTTATTTTTCAGGCCTGCCACTAGGGGGCAGCAAAGGTTAGGACTTGAACAGTGAGAGAGAGAGAGAGAGAGAGAGAGAGAGAGAGAGTGGGAGAGGGGGAGGGAGGAAGCAGGAGCTGTGGAAGGGTGCAGAGACACTTCTGCCTGAACCAGGCCTAGACAGGAAAGGGTCAATGGTGTGCTGAGATGAAGAGATGCCTGTTGGGGTGGGAGTTCTTTGACTAGGATCCTACCTTCCGAATCTTTCTATGCCTAGGTGCATATGGAGAGTTGGTAAACATCTGTTCAATGGACAAAAGAACAGGAAGGAGCAGAATTCAGCATATTTAATAGATTTCTTAGAAAATAAGAAATCAGTTCCCTCTAGAAAGCTACCCGCACTGGAAGACTTTGTGTACAAATGCAGGAATGGGCTATTGGGTCTGTGTGGTAAAGGAAGTGAATTAGCCTCAAAAGGCCGAGATTTCCCCAAGCTGGAAACATACCCAGTCCCGTTCAGAGTCTAAACACTCAGTGTAGAAGCGTGAAATGAGACACACCTTGTAAATCCTTGGCCAGTACCTGGGAAACAGTAAATGCTCGGTAAGGCTAGTGGGCCATTACTATTGGTGCATGTGTTGTGTTTCATTCTCAGCTAAACATCATTACAACGTTGTGAGTGTGCATGTCAGGGATGCTCTATAAGGAGGAATATGACTCACTCGCTAGTTACAACTTCTAGGGCTTCCACATGAACCTGTGGCAATTGCTTTGTTAATTAGTATCAAGGACATCGTGCTGAGAAACCTGCTTTTTGAAATCCTAGAGCCTAACTTAATAGCCTTTTTATCAAATACCTATATGATTACAGTAGTATAGACTCATTACACCTGAGGGCAATTCAATGATCAGTGTAAATATCCTATATAATAAAAGGGTAATACGCAAATTGACCCTAATGGCAGAATGACCAGAATGACCGCTGGACCAGTCACTATGAGGCTCACTGACCACCCCTTGGTCCCTCCCCCCGGCCATCAGGCACCGATCACCTGATGGTGAACAGGGAGCCAGGGGTGGGTAGCAGCGGGGGGTGAGGCCAGCTGCGGGCAGCTAGGGAAGATGGCCCTGATCACAGGCCAGGCCTAGGGACCATACCTAGGCACGAATTTCGTGCGCCGGGCCTCTAGTTTAAAATAAGTGTGGTAGACTGAAATAAAAATAATAGTGTCAGTAAGAAAGGGTCATTCCTCTATTGCCTACACAGGTTCTGAGCCAAATGGGCGATTTTTACATGGAGAAGTAGCCTCAATTTCCAACCCGATGCACAGCTTCATAGAAGAGGGTTTTGGATACACCATCCCACAGGGTCCAGAGTTGGCTTCTCAGGCCAGGCTAACATTAACCCTTTTACACACAATCTTGCTCTGCTGTGCATCTCTCCAACCTAGTTCATTCAATTTCCCCTCATTCCACCAGTCTCCCCATCTGCTTGGCTGGCTGTCTCTTGGTTTCTCTGTTGACCCCTCTCTTTTGCCTCAACAGTGAATATGCCTAACTTTGTGTTGGCCTTCTTCACCTGTTGGGCTCCATCATAAGAAAGTTTGCCTTAATACACTTGTAATCCCATCTCAGAACAAACAAACAACCATCTCTCAACCCCTCCCACAAACAGGCAGTTCTCCTCTGCTAATTATAAATATGTATATTTATACATCCATCCCTCTTAACCATCAGCCCAATGAATTTTCAGCCAAGGGAACAGACCAATTGAACCAGCATTCAGATAGAGACAACATAACCACGTTTACAGAGGGTCCCTAGAACTGAGCCTTAGCAGCTGAGTTTTGCCTGATTTTGTTAGATCACACTGATTTAATTAATGGAAGCTTTACACCTGCCCTGGCCAAAGCCACAGGTGGCCACCAAGCCCTTGAAATATGGCTAGCACCACGTGTTGAAACGCTGGAGTGAACATACTGAGTTAAAGAAATGTATTTTACAATTCATTTTACCGTGTTGTTTTACCTTCTTGGTGTGGGTACAGAAAGTTTTCACTTAACTGTGTGTGTCTCACTACATTGAAGTTGGGCGTCTCTGCTCTAGGCTTCAAGCTGCTTTTTAAGTTACTCGTCTTTTTCACCTCTATTACCTGTCTTATACCAGACTGTAAGCTCCGCGGGGACACGGGTTCAAGGCTGCAGCTCCAGCGCTGGCAAGTCGTAGGTGCCCGGTCATCAGCTGCCCGACGAACGGTCTCTGAGTGGACGAGCCCACCCTGCGTGGGAACAGGCACGCAGGTTGGAAAGTGCTGCCGCACAGGCGTCTCTCGCCCAGGACCCCGACCCAGCCGCTCGTAGCAGCTGGGGCTCCGCACCCCATCCACAACCCAGAAAGTACCTGGTGAAGGGGCGGGGCCAAGGGGAGGAGGGAGGGTCGGCCCCGCCCCTCGGCCCAACCTGGCTTTGCGCGGCCGCGGTTGCCAGGCAACAGCCCAACGCGGTGTCCGGGGACTGAAGCCGGTGACCGGGGACTGGGTTCCCAGCGGCGGAGCGGAGCACGGCGACCGCGGGGAAGCTGGACGCGGGCGGCATGGAGGACGACGAGGAGGAGGAGATCACCGCCGCCTCGCTGCGGTGCAGGCCCCCGCCGCTGCCCCTGTCGGCGCTGTCCGCCTTCCACTACGTCCCGCCGCGGCGCCAGGACCCCAAGGAGCACAGCTACTTCAACCGCCAGAGCCAGGTGCGCCGCGGGCTGCGCCGGGAGAGAGGAGATCCGGGCGGGACTGGAGGGAATGGGGGGACCTGGCCACCCAGCCGGGGAGGAGGCCTGGAGGTGGTGCCCCGTTTCCAAGTAGGACTCCAGGGGCGGGTCCGCTCAGGGGGCGGGGCCCCACCAGGTACGGGCTTGGTACGCGAAGAGCCTGCGGGTCATCGGAGGCCACCTTGCAGCCAAAGGAGGAAGAGAAGCCAAAGAAAAGGAAGCAAATCAGAACTTTCAGGGGTCGACTGTTTTCCTAAATGTCTCCAGCGTCTTGCAGCTCAGGGTGCAGGGGCATCATTATTCAAAAGGCACTTTGGTTGGGGACACTCAGCCTGCAGCGATGATGAGTGGCCCCAGAGGGTAAACCCATGGCTGGGAGGAAGGACGCCTTTTCCTCAGGGTGTACAGGGTGTTCCCACAAAAAGTTCCTCCTTTTGCTCCTTCCCACCCGCAATCCATGGAGCACAAATGAACCGCCATTTGGATCAGACAGCACACAGTTGAGGACTTGCCACAGGTGAAGTGTAGGAGAACGCACATTGTTAAGAGCTTAGCCTTACAAACAGAAGCGATAGTTTCTAGTTTAGGCAATTGTTATGGGTTGCATTGTCTCCCTAATATTCTTGTTTGAGTCCTAAACCCCAGTACCTCAGAATGTGACCTTATTTGGAGACAGGCAATCAAATTAAAGTGAGGTCATTAGCATGGGCCTCATTCGGTATGACTTGTGTCCTTATAAAAAGGTGCATAGAGGGAAGACGACATGAACAGATGGGGAATCAAGGGCCTTCTACGAACCAAGGAGAGAGGCGTGGAACAGGTTCACCCTCACAGCCTTGGAAGGAACCAGGCCTGCCAACACCGTCATCTCGGAGTTCAGGCACCAAAACTGGGACACAACATTCAGTGCAGTTTGATAGCTGGGGCACAGGCAAATTCAAGTCCTGAGGCCTTTAGTGTCACACGAAGGAAGTGACGCAATGGAAATATTAACACCTAAATCAAATCCTCTGGGAATTATCTGGACTGGCATTTAATCAGCTGCAGGGCTTCAGAAGTGGATTCTCTGACCTGGAGATCACTTGGGCTAAACAGGGTGAACTGTGTCCTAGGTTTGTGGGGTACTCAGCTGCCCTTAGAGTCATTGTAAATAATTCCAGGCCCCACTCAAAGCGAAGTAAAAACATTGCAGAATGAGCTCTTAAGTCAATTAGCATGCGGCACACTGAGCGATAAGTTAGTAGCACGGCCAAGGTGTCCTGGGTAGAAATATTGGCTTCGTGTTACTAGCTGTGTGAATTGCCCAAGTCACAAATTCTCTATCTCACTTTGCCCATCTGTGAAACAAAGATCAAACAGTACCCGGTGCCTGGAGTTCTTATGAGAACGAATGTAATTAATGGTATACTGTGGCATATAGTAAGCCCAGTGTGAATAGAGCTAGTATAGCTATTGTTTGTTTTTGTTAGTGATTATTAGAGTTCCTTTCACTGAGGGTTGGTTCTGGGGGCCAGTGTCTTATCTCCCCCGCTCATCCACCGTCTGAGAGTAACACAAGTGAGGCAGGTAATCTGTGTGTAGAGCTGGTGGCTATGATCCTCTCGGGCATAGGGAGCCCAAAGGTAAAGCTCTGTCAATGCCGCACACGTATCAAAGCCCCAGTAATGCCCTGGTCTTAAGTCAAATTTGTCATCTCAAGCTGCCAACGACAATGCCATCAGCCCCAGGCCTGCTCCCTAGGGGGCTCTAGCTGCATGGGCTTTCCTATAAAATGTTATCCCAGGGGCAGCAAAGCAAATTCAGTTCAATGGTGCTTTTAAACTACTTTTTTTTCTGCTCCTGAAGTGGAAAAGCTAAGTCAAAGGAGAATGGCTTTTTATGAAGGGGTTGGTTAAATTTCTCATTCTAAAAGCTACAACAACAAAAAATTCGGAGTGGTTTTAGAATATGCTTTCACTCATGCTAAGGTGAGCTGTGGATAGCGCTGTTTTGAGTGAAGCTTTGCTTAGAAAGCCCCAATTTAGCCCTGGCCGGTGTGGCTTAGTTGGTTGAGTGTCGCCCCCTGCACCAAAGGGTTCGGGCTCAATTCCTGGTGAGGGCATATGCCAGGCTTGCAGGCTCAATCCCCTGTAGGGGGCATGCAGGAAGTAGCCGATAGATGTTTCTCTCACACATCGATGTTTCTCTCCCCCTCTCTCCTCTCTCTAGAATCAATAAAAACATACAAAAAAAAAAAAAAAAAGAAAAAAAAACCAACTTAGCTTTGGTGGGATTAGCTGACTTTCCTTCTAGGTGTGTGGTGGGGACAGAGGGCAGGGCCTGACAATTTCTTTCCCCTCCTGATGATTGAATTTCCCTTCCCCAATGCAGCCAAGCACTTTGTAAACATAACAATGCGTGTTGACTGGCCAGAGGTGCAGAGGGGGATGTGGAGGACCTGTGCCCGTGTCCAGTACACAGGAGGTGTGCAATAAGAGCTCTCCAGCCCCCCTCCCACCCCCACCGCCGTGTTGAGCCTCTTCCCTCTTAGGCACCAAGCACATCTGCCACGCACACTTGGCCACTCCTAGGGGCTGTGGAGGGCAGGCAAGCTCCCATTCTGTTGCTGATGTACCGGTTAAAATCTAGGCAAGTTTACCTCTGGTGTCCTGCAGACTCTTGCACCCACATGGCTTCCAATCAAAATGTGTGCTAGCAAATGAAGTCATGACTACCCCCCACATATACGTCCTTTCCCTCCCTGCTTCACCCCTCCCACCTTTACACCTAGTAGTATCTATTCTATTACATATTTTACTTAGTTATTTGATTCCCCCCCCCCCCGCATTAAAATAGGAGCTTACAAGGGCAGGGGTTATTTCTTTCCTCAGCACACCAAACAGTACCTGTTTCATAGTTGGTGCTTTATAAATACCGGCTGCATGCAAGAATGAGGAATGAATAAATGAAATGTAAAAAATTTTAAGCAAAGAGACAAGTCACCGATTTACATGATCACCCCCTTAGACTAAACAGAAGAGGCCATGCCGCTTCAGTGGCTCAGCCTGGGAATAAACCCTCAGCAATTTTTCTCCTTTTACTCCCAGACAGGAATCATTTCCCTCTATGACTGTATTTTTAAGAGGAACCCAGGATATAATCAGAAATTGCACCGAGATGACAGAGAGCATGCGAAGGGCCTGGGACTTCATATTAATGAGGAGGTAAGACTAAGGATATTAATAGGCTCTGGCAGATGGACTGTGCATGCACAATTGTTTATTATTGTGTCCAGTGTGTGTCTGGCTCTCCTTTGTGCTGCTCTCCTCTAGTTTACGAAGAGTATGCTGCTGTTATAGCTCACTCTAGTCTGTCGTGTTGCTGTGCATTAATTTTGATTGGCTGCTGTTTTGTTCTACAGAATTTAACAATTTAAATGGAAGCAAAATAAGAAGTTCTTTTCAACAGATAAAGTAGGGTTTTGCTTAACCTCTGAGTCCAGGCTGTCACAGTTCTTCTAGGGACACTGGGCTTTCAGGGATGAAACCACACAGGCCAGGATGTATCTAGCTCCCAAGCTGATTACCAGGCCACTGCACGTAGCACAGTTCCTCCGTTATCTCTCCACGATTTTCAGGAAGGGAGGCTCCGCCTGCAGCCAGCTGCACAGGTGGTTGACCAACAGAGGAAACAACACCCACAGAGTGAGGAGGTCGGGATCACAGCAGTACAGGGGTGAGGAGGTGGCATGCTCCTTAGCATGGCTGGGCCCATCTGCCTGCTGGGCTGGATCCTCCTCCTGCCCTTCCACACTGGGACATTGTGCCCATGCATTCTGACCTGAAGACAGTATGATTATGAAAAGTTGGGTGATGGTTAATATCATAATCTTTTATCTGATACACAGAAATCAGGATGTAAAAGCTTTCCATGGGATTTCTTTCTAGATCATTGGATATTTGCCTGTCGCTGTTATTGTTTAAGCATGTTGTCATGTCACTTTCAATGAAACATATAATTTTAATGTGAAATTAAGTGATGGAGGTAGTGTGAGGTATTACTGTGTAGATCACGGACGTTAACGTATTTCCTCATGTTTTTGTTTGCTATTTCATTCCAAGTTGGTAGCGAAGTCAATGCTTTCCTCCCATGAGAACATGCCTAGTGTTTCATATTTCCACTCATAGATTTTGAGCACCTCCCATGTACTCCTGAGCACCCAGGGAGTAAGGCAGCAGTGTCTGCCTACTAGAACTGACATTCCCACGAGGAGACAGAAAAACAAAAGCCAAACAAATAATGAACTGAATCCAGGTAGTAATAAGTGGCTTGCAGAGACATAGAGCCTTTTAAGAGGATGAGGAAAGTGAAAGTGTTATGTAGGGGCTTGGGAGGTGAGAGGGGCTGGGAGATTAGAAGGGGGCTGTGGAGATGAGGGGTGCTGGGAAGATGAGGAGTCCCTAGGGGGATGTGCACCCTGGAAAAGAAAAAAGTTGGGAAAAGATAGAAAAGAAGGGCAGGCAGGAGCAGGGCAGGGAGGAGGGTGGGGAGGGAGGGAGAAAGTGAATCTGAAGTCACAGGTGCCTGGCGCCCAGTGCAAGAGCTTTGCCTTTCCTCTGAAGGGCCCGAGGACACTCGAGAGCTGTGAGCCGAGGGGCAGGGCCGGCATAGTAAAGAGGGCCCCTGGCGCCAGTGTGGAGTAGCCTCCAGGAAGCCCAGGCGGAGATGGGATGAGGTGTGCAGGTGACTCAGGCAGAACCAGCTTCCAGATCCCAGGCCCAGGGGAGGGTGGGCCCTGCTGAGGAAGCGGGTATGTGCTGACCTGCATGTCTGATGCCCTGGACAGGAGCAGGAGAGGCCTGTCGGGGTGCTGATGTCATCTGTCTACGGGAAGCGCATCCACCAGCCAGTGGAGCCTCTGAACCTGGAGCACGGCCGCGCCAACCATTTGAAGGCCGACTTCAACAGGAAGAATGAGATCCCAGGCTTCAAGGATCCTGGCTTTGGGCACATTTCTCCAGTGTGACAGTTCTCCTGTGAAATTATTTCAGATGAAATGATGCTGAGGACTGATCCACTGGGAGCACCTGAATAAAATGCAAACTTGGTTCTTACTTGATAGTGGTTGGGTAGAGCTTTGTTCACGGTGTTCACAAGTCTTCCCGGGGGAGGCGCTTGCAGGAGCAATGCGCAGTTACTTTTCTTAACACCTATGAAAACTACTGCCCGATTCTTCCATTTTCCCTTTCTCCACAAGGAGATATCATGAAACAGCCTTTTGGCACAATTGAACTCTAGATGCCACAGCACTTTTCCCCACAGAGGTCTGAGCAAACAGAATTTTGCACAGTGGAGGACAAAAGTAGGGATGGGTGGCCTCGGTGGTCGGCAATGCCCAGGTCACTCCTCAGGGGAGAAGCAGTCCCAGGTCCCAGGGAGAGACTGGACTTGAATCTTCAAAAGACTTGGGTACAATTCTGGCTTCGCATTTTCTAGCTGCATGGTGTAGGTAGGGGAAATGATTTCACCCGTTTGAGCCCACATCAGCTCAGCGTCAAAGTGGGGGCTCCCGAGCTTGAGGAGTGTGTGTGGGAGCCCAGGAGCCACTGCAGTGTGGTCGGAACACAAGCACCGCAGGGGCCAGGCTTGTGCCTTTGAACAGCCTTCTTTTTAGAAGCAGCTACATTGGAAATGTTTGCTTTGCAGATAACTTGGAACTTTTTCAAGTATTAAGACAGTGCTGTATTTTTAATGAATGGATCCCTTGGAGGAAATCATCCCTCATCTATCATGATTAAATTTCCCACAGCTGAGCATTCAATGGAAGGTGATCTAATGTGTTTCATTGTTGATTCCTCTGTTGCTGGTTTTATGATTTTTGATTCTCTAAGGACCCATGACACTAAGTTGCTGGTAATTTCAAGGCCGAGTTACTCCTAAATATTTCTTTATTCATTTGAAAATGTTTTTTTCCCCTCACTATAGGTGCCTTTTTAAAAAAATATATATATTTTATTGATTTTTTACAGAGAGGAAGAGAGAGGGATAGAGAGTCAGAAACATCGATGAGAGAGAAACATCGATCAGCTGCCTCCTGCACACCTCCTACTGGGGATGTGCCCGCAACCAAGGTGCATGCCCTTGACCAGAATCAAACCTGGGACCCTTGAGTCTGCAGGCCGATGCTCTAGCTACTGAGCCACACCGGTTAGGGCTATAGGTGCCTTTTTATTTTTCATTTTTTCCCAAGCAAATAGCAGTAGTTTATTTGGAATGCCCTTGGTGCATTAAACCATATTTATAATAACATAATAGAAAATATATAAAGTCAGGGTTATGGAAATTTGTAAAATTACTCTTTCTTCAGTTTTGATTACCAAGAAAGACAAGGCTTCTCTATGAAATGCCTTCATCTGAAAGTAACTGCCATAAATTAGTGGCAAGCTAAATCATTTTCAGCTAATTTAAGTCAGATTCTACTCCCTTAACTTTCTACTACTTTTAAAAAGCAGGGCTTGAATCAGTCCAGGTTTCAAAGATCTCACTTTTGTTAGACATAAATGCCTGTCTCTTGGCATGTCGAGTTTTGCAACTTAAAACCGATCCATAAATGCCCACTAGTCATCTTATCAAAGAGAAACACAGATAATTACAGTTCCACCCTTAGTCAATATTTTTTCAAAGCAGAGTAGTTGCTGTCTTTAGTAAAAAGAACAACAAGGATGATTCACAACAATGAAGACATTTCTAAGTAGATGGATTAAAAGCACTGAGATTTAAGGGCACTGAACTGAGGGTTTTTTAAGAGAGAGGGCTTCCGACTGAATGAGAGGTTGAGGAGGCTTTGAGGAGAGTCTTACCTACTACTGATGGTGCAAGGCCAATGGGCTGCTGGGTGTGAACTGCAGGTCTAGTTTGCATGTTTTGCTCACGGGAAGGTTTGTGGTTGAAGGTGCTTTGACCAGAGATGAAGGGGCTTTGACCAGAAGCTACACTATCAGTTTTCTGGGAACTGGCACTTTTCTAGTCTAGTCTTAGTCACAGATCACCTGGAAAACTTCAAATTATCCTATGGACCTCTCTGTACCTGTGTGTAAAGTGCAGGGGGTCTCAGGGTGGATTGGGATCAGAATCACCTGGAGAATTTGGTATCAGGAACACGGGTAGTGTGCGGGACCCTGCTGCCAGGATTTCTGACCTGGCAGATCTGGGTTGGGCCTGAGAATCTGCATTTCTAGCAAGTTCCCAGGTGATGCTGATGCTGCTGATTGGGGACCACACTTTGAGAGATGCATGTATGCACAGACCTTTGCAAGGCAAACTCTGATAATGACTTCGATTATTTTAGTCTGTTGTTTGTTAAGAAGACCTGGTGATACAACTTTGGTTAAAAGCAATTCTCCTTTGAGTTCTTTTCACCAAACTCAGCACCTGGGGGGAGCACGTTTAAGAGCGTTTGGTGAATCACCAGCTCTGGGTGTCCGCTAAGGGCTGGTGACATAAAGTGCCCTGGGATGGGTGCCATGGACTTTCCGGGAGGAAGGACCCACCAGTGCAGCTGCCGATCATTGTCACAGGTGCTTCACAAGGCCAGATGGAAGTCACTGAAACCCAGGGCATCCTAATCCAGATTTTGGTTAGAGTGACGAGACATGCCTTATCCTCTTTTTCTTCTTTCAGTCCCCTTTTTGGAGAATTAGCTGTGTCAAGGCCAAGGCTGAGTTGCAATTATAGAATAAAAAAATTCCTGATGGAGGCAGACAATTGATAAGCTCAGCTGAAGCCGCACCTCCTTGGGTGATGAGGGCCAGTAGTTAGTTTCCATGAGCACATTGACTATGAGTCCAAGTTCCCGCAGGGCCGCCATGTCTGTGCAGTCAATGTCAGTTGCAAGTTACTCGTTTGCATCCTGTGTCTGGTAGATTACTAAAGGCAGAGTATACCAGAGTGTGAGGACAGAGGGGTGCTGTTGTCAGTAGAGAATCTTCTTACTATTAAAATATTTTCAATGAAAATGCTCTCTAGAGAGGCCAAAATCAAAAGCAGACCGCAGGACACATGCAGCATGCTTCCTTTCTCCCCAGGGAGCTACCTAATCAATTATCTGCATTACAGACTTTGTCCTGATCTGAAGGACTCAATTCCTAGGTTCCGGAGGGCGTTTTCCAAAACAGGGAGATAAATGGAAAACAAACCTCCATTCTGGAGCAAACCAGAGAAAGAAGAAGGGGGGTGGGGAGAGGGGGGAGAGAAGACACCATAAACCAAAGTACATAAAATTTAATGAATTAACCTTACAAAAGACAATGGCATCAAAACATCAGACACGTTTGGTACAAAACTGGTCCTAGGTGGTGAGAACTAATTCTGGTGATGGATGACTACGTGCTGCTGGCACGACACAACAGAGCAAGGTGACGGAGCCAGGGATCCCAACGGGGCCCGTGGATAGCCCCTGGCAATGAGACACGTGGGTGAACACAGTCAAATTCCATGTGGGGTGACAGACTCAACTTAGTCACGAATACTGTGTGTTGTAATATCAGACTAGCGGATGCGGTTGGCGAGCTACCATATTTTCCAGAAAAGAACATGCACCAGAAGATAATATACACCCCCTAGTTTTATTGCCTTAAGAATTTTTGTTTGTTTCATCTCCATCATCCATGTTAGTTCTTTGAATGCATTTCTCTTCTCCATCACACACTCCTTTTCCTCTTCCTTCGGAGTAAGCACAGTGCGAGTGGCAGAACGATCTTGGCACCCCAAACGGCGTGCCCTCGGGTCACAGGAACGAGTCTCCAGAGGCTCCAGAGGACAGAACAGAGCACGCCATCAAAAACGAGGGACAAACGTTGCAGTCAGAAAGTGCATCGTACCTTCCTAAAAACACAGTCTTCTTGCCAAAACGAAGATGCTCTTCAGGAAGCCAGGTTGCTCTGGGAAAGGGACCTTGACATTTCCGTGTTCACAAAGTACGTCTTCAGGTCCCCCTTCCCCTTCACGTTGATGATGCCTCGACACGTGCACGTGTACCCTAGGGTCTGCAGGATGAGGCTCGTCTCCTCCGTGACCTACAAGCACGTCGACAAATGAAAAGGTGTTTAGCCAGAATATTAACACAACCCTTTTGAAAGGCCATTTGCCTATAAGGATAAAGAGCCAAGACATGTTTGTGTTCTTTGCTTCATTAATTCCACTCCTGAGAGATCAGTACGAGAAAGACAAATACATGAGGAAAAAAATTTAAGGGCAAGGTTTAATTCAGTGGTGTGATAGTGAAAAACTGGAAACAGTAATCTTCAGGGTTAAGTAAACCATGATGCAACCATGATCAATATCATGGATAAGAGGATGGGATAATGTCAAACCATGTCACCCTCTCAAAAATGTTAAGCCTGGTACCTGCTATAATTTCCACCAGGTGAGGATTAACTATGCACATATAAGACACCTGAAAAAAAAAAAAAGCAAATCAAAACACGCTGGACTGGTGGGATTTTTGATGATGTTTTTAAGTTGTCATGAATGTCATTTCAGGAAAAAAATAAATGTTAAAAGTAGATTTTAATAAAAATTGAGGAAGACACCCTGAGAAGACGAACAGTTAACTCCTGCAAATGGCCCTGAGTGTCTGGTTTAATGCACCTGAATAAAATGACCTGAAAATAAAGACACTAGGAATTTGCAGTGGCCTTAAAATGGATACGACACTGAGTCAGATGTGGAGTTTCCTCAGTTCACTGAGTGACATGAAATGCTAAATGGAGTGAGCCCTTCCCTTGCAGCCTGTCGATGTGACCTGTCATGTTCAAGTCCTGCTGGGTCAGAGGGCAGGGGCACCTGCTCAGTAGGACAGCTTCTCTCTCCAAGGGGAGATGCCCTGCCCTGCATTGAGCCGTGCACTGTCTCAGCTCGGGCCTGCTTGTGCTCCCTTGGGGGGCCCATATCTGGGGAAGGAGACCCAGGCCTCTTGGGTTTGGCTGCTTGAGTGTCCTAAGAGCCTCCTGCAAGAGACATTTTCTCAAGCAGAGAATTGGTGACATGCATAGGCTTGACCAAGAATGAGATTTCAGCTTCTGAGGTGAGGGAAGACCCTCTGTGGGGTACATGGTTCCCTAACCAGGCCCCTCACAAGGGACCTGGGCTTTGAGCAGAGAGGGAGGGAGCTGTTTGCTCAGGAAGCCTGGGTAACGTTGCTGCAGCTTTGGAACCAGGTACAGAAGCAGAGGAGGAGGGGTTTCCTCCCACTTTATCAGGGGAAATGGACATGACACCTGTGCCCCTGCCACCTCGCATGTGGGTGACACACCCATGTGAAGGGTAGGCTTGTGGACAACACAGCGATGCTATCACATCATGGTGCTCGTAGCATGGGCACTGTCGGGATGGTACAGTGGTGGGGACAGTGGTGGCAGCACCGAGCCAGCCTCCTTGGGCCTGGTGGCTGGAGAGACCTCAGGAGCAGGCACTGTCTTGGGGCAGAGACAGAAGTAAATCAAAACCACAGGAGACCCAGGACAGCATCAGGCCTCCCATAAGTAAGGCTGAAGTGTTCCCTGTAAAGATCCCAAGGGCACGCTGTGGGAAGGAGCCAGCAGCGCTGTTCTGTCTTCCTGCAACGAGACCCTGTGGTAGTTTCTAGCTCAGGGGCCAACATGTGGGTCCTCCCGACCCCACAGAGAGCAGGAAGGAAAAGGGGAAGCAGATGCTCATGCCTAGTAGGGCCCAAGTCCTCGGGGAGGACTGGTGTAGCTTGGGGATGAAGCCAGCGGCACAGAAGAGACTTTGGATTCCGGATAAGAACCAAAAGAGCAAGTACACAGTCAAGAAACTCAGATGACAATTATGTTCTCATGCTCAGAGTTCTCAGGGGCCATTAGGCGGAAAGAATCCCATAGGCATTTGTCTTCCGACCTTCCACAGAGAACAAACCCATGATCTGGAGCCCTGGAGCTTAATTTTGGAGTTGACATATTTATTGGTGCTGGGTAGCACCACCAGCATTCTCAAGCTATCCCGTTGGTATTTGTAGCACCGGTCATACAATTATAGGGATGAGGGGAGGAGGGAGCACCAGTCATACAATGATAGGGACACAGGGAGGAGGGAGCTGTCTACCTGACTGACACCAGCTCTGATTCCTCTATGCCTGGGAGGCCTGGCTGGGTGCCAACAGGCTCTCTATGCTGTTTGTGCTCCCAGTCTAGACAGCATGTGGGAGTTCATGCCCTTTAATAAAAACAACCTGTTTCTGAGGCCCAAGAGAAGCATTTAATTGTCTCTGCATCAATTTTTATGTTTCCTGGCATCTCACTACATTTTTTTTTCTTTGCACTTAAGTGGAAATAAGAGGCTACTGGAGCTAGACCGAGCCACACCCTCGGCAGAAGGACATCTTCCCAGATGGAAACGTGCCACCTGCTGTGGAAATGAACACACAAGGGCCTGCGGAGGTCCCTCACTCTCCACAGCCAGAGCCTGTCTTCCTCCCTCCCTGGGGCTCCCAGGAGACCTTCCAGGTGGCCGCTCTGCACTAAATCACATGCAGTTTTATGATGCCCGATATCCTCTCAGAGAAACACATGGGCACAAACTCATTTAAACATTGACCTGCAGGGGATTTACAACCTCCAGGAGGGAGCAGTCTCTCCGACCAGCTTCTCTTAAATGGCTTTTGATACTTATCCCAAGTGCCTGAAGGCCACTTGGAGAATTGTGAAGGTTATTAAATCTACCATCCACCTTCGGAAGGTTCCAGGTGGGGACATAGGTCAGCCTACAGGTGGGAAAGTGTATCCTGGGTAGGAGCTTGCCTCTTTCCTCAAAGGAGGGCCCTCGGTGGTCCAGGATGCTGGAGCCTCCCTGGGCACTGGGAGTGGCTACTGATGAACATGCCGAAAGCCTTATACTCTGTGGTGCCATCCGGGCACTGTTAGATTAGGCTGCCAAGGTGGCAGACCATTCCTGTCAAGGGTGAGCCACTGGGCTGTCTGCATAGTCAGGGAGCACCACTCCTACCCGCTGTCAGACGAGCCCCATTTGGCCAATTTGTCTGGGAAGTCCGAATACCTCCTCTCCTCCCCCATCACTTTCTTCTCTCTCCCTTCTCTTTGTTGGATGTTGCTTACTTTTCAACACCTGTTGACTAAGAAGGTAGACACTTAAAAGTAATGTTTGTGCCATTTCGTATAAAAATTAAGGATACATCTTAGAAAAGGCCACAGCAGTAAAATTGTCTTGGGTGAATGAGGTGAAGAAGCATGGCAGGCATGTGAGTGGGCAGAGGGTTAGTGACAAGCCCATTCTTGGTGATCCTGGAGCTGGTGGACTTCCACCAAGATTTATCAAGTTTCTACATCTCTATCACGATTTTAAGAAGGTTATTTGTGGCCAAGTTGAGGTACACAGGACAGGGACTCATGGATTTCTCTGAAGAGGACTAAAAACCATAAAGCCTCTCATTTGTGTCCAGTGGTTTTCATACAGATTTGCCATCCGGTAGGGCTTTATCTAGCTGAATACAACAGAGTTGGGGTGAAATGTAGAACCACTGCTATTTGAGGGCAATGCAAATAGAAAGTTTAGTGCGCGCGCACACACACCCACACACCCACACACCCACACACACACATCCTTTTCATTGGGAGGACTTAGTCCCCTGATTATTCTAGGTCAATGATTTCTCAACCTTCTTAATCTCATGGCACACATAAACTAATTTCTAAAATTCTGCGGCGCAACAAAAAATATATTTTTTTGCCAAACTGACAAAAAAATAGGTATTTTGATTCATGCACACCAGATGGCTACTGTTGTGTTGGCTGTTGTCACTTTTAAATTTGAAAATCTAAGGGAAAAGAGGTCAGTGCCCCTGACTAAATAGTCAGGTATTGCATGTTTTAAAAATTCTTGCGGGCCCTAGTGCGCCTGCCATGGCACATCAGTTGAAAATCGCTATTCTAGGTGTCTGGCCTGGTGCCCAAACAGGTGCACGCACTCACCACTGCTTTTCACTTGCTAGGTCTTCCCTTTCTCTCCCTTGAGTGGATCCCAGAGTTTTCCAGTCATTTCTAGATCTTCAAATCCCATTCTAGTCCAATTTAGCACCATTATATCATATCACCTGTGATTCCATCTCTCTTCCTCCCCTCTTTTCCTCCCCGCATCAGCACCCAGGGAAAGAAAGGCTGATTAGGTCTGGATTTGGTTACACACAGCCCTTCTCTCTTGCAAAACGCTTTCAAGATGTTGGTGGAGAGCAGGAAGAGGAAAGAATGGCTCTAGTCCTGCACGTTCCACTAAGGCTGTCCTATCGTGTGCTGGTTGTTGTGATCACTATGTTCACAACAGCCATGATCTTTATATCATCACAACTTTTTATTGTTGTTAACAGTGAATGCAGAAACAAATGAACATTTCCCCAATAAAAAGATTTAAGTAAATGTCAAGCTTTTTTCCAAGATTCTCAAGGTTTTTCAAGTTTTTTGGGGGGTCAAGTTTGAAGTAAATTTCAAGGTTCTTTCCTTTGTTTTAACATAGTAGTATAATTATTCTTATATTATCCACGGTTCCCCAGAGGACAGACATGACCCATGATGACTGTACAGGCTGAGCTACCTGTATTTTGTCCAGGACTCCAGTGCTGTCCATCCTACTGGCCACGTTTACGGTGTTGCCCCAGATATCATACTGTGGCTTCTGAGCTCCAATTACACCAGCTATTACAGGTCCATGGTTCATACCTGTGATGCATCAGAACTGGGTTAAGAGTCACATTATCACAACTGTCTTAAACACAAAAGTCTTACAGAACCATCTTGAATCATCATTATTAAATGAACATTACCCCATATAACTCTAAAGTTGGGGGTTGGGGGGAGGGGAGAGAGCCTGGGTGGATTATTGCTGGCAATGGGTGATCTCTACTTAACTGCAAGTGTATGCTCAATTTGTGATCCCCATTAAATGACTGATTCTGAAGCTTAACATTCAGAAAAGGGCATTATGAGTGAGTCTGGCTCTTACTTGTTTCATCACTTTTTGTGGGGAGTGGGTAATATTACCCATCTGATTTTCTACTGTGACCTGCCACTGGATGGCACCATGCACAGAGGTAGAGCAGGGAAGCTGACCCAGGAGAGGCTGAGGGTTTGGGCAAAGGGAGACCCAAAGTCCAAGAGAAACACTGAGCGTAGGTTTCCCTAGAAACCCAAAAGAGCTGGCATGTGGGGTGAATGTTTCATTAATCAATAATCAGTGTGAAGTAGGCTCTCAATAAATACCTACTGAAGGAGGTCCATTCCGTTGCTCACAGTAATTTGGAAAACACTGCTAAGGTCCAGACCAAGTCCACTGTGCTTTGATGTAGCACAGGGGACCGGCAAACAATTGTCCCTGTTCCCCCTCCCAGTGAAGGGCAATGTGATTTGGTCCATAAATGTCTGACAACAGAGGGGTCATTCCGCAAGGTGATAGATTTTCTCTTTTAAAGGCGGGTAGTGTGAAAGTTTCAGGAGCCCATTTTCCAAGTTACCAAACAATAAAGAATCTCCAGGGTGCAAGAGACACCTGGAGTTTGATGTGGTCAGCAGCGTAATGGGCAGCCCTTCTCCCCTCTGTATATGGCAGAGCCTGGGTCAAGTCCACTGTGCATGGAGGTGAGAAAGTATAAAGAGAAGTGTGTCCAGGTTCTGACAATTAATAGGACACACAGAGCGGAGAGTCCCATTTGCTCAAAAAATGTGAAATATTTCTGGGTTGAAAAGAATATATGCAGAGCAGAGGAAGAAATAGCTCTAAATATCAGGATTTTTAAAATAGTTTGTGCAAGAGAAGTGAAAGGCCATTCAGATGGAATGTGTTAAAAGATCTACTCTTATGTGGACTTGCTTTCAGAAGGAATAAAATACGTTGCCAAGAAAAACATACAATGGTCAAAGAAGTTCTTACAAACCCTGAATGGCTGGAAGTAACGGCAACCTCACAAGGCTGCTGTGCTACCCTCAGGGCTGAACACATTTTTTTTTTTTTAAATAAACACTTGTAAAAGGCAAATAATCACGAGACATGCTAAAGAATCAACTTAAAGTAAGGAAAGAACTTATTAGAACTTTTTATTTTATTTGAAAGAAAGTTGGATTTTTCTCTTAAATTTGAACATCCAACCTGAAAAGCTATAGCTACTTCAGAACCTAGGACACATGTTTGGCGTTCTTGTAGGTGCGTGGCTATTTTAACAATTCTAAGATGCACTTAACAAAATTAAAATTAAAATTAAAATTAAAATGTTTTTACAACTCTGAGGCCTAGAGGCATTTTCTAGCTTATGATGGGTCCTAGTTTTAGAGACAGAGGCCTACGAAACAATGAAGTGGCTTAGTCAGTGGCTTCCATGAGCTCCTCAGGGAGGCAAAGCCTTAGCCTCCCAGAGGAGCTCATGTAATCCACCTCATGGTCCAGTTGTTAAACCTGGGTCCAACCTAAGGCGGTAATTTTTGTTGTTGTCGTCTAATAATTTATGCCAAAGTGCCTGAGGGGCTCTTAGCTTCCCTGAGCCCTCCCAGCTGCAATCCAGTCCTGCTGCTCTAAAAGCACATTTGTCACGGTCCTACTTCAACGCAGGGATTATCAACATTTCCTGGGAACTCGTCCTTACGCCACGGCTCCGCCACAGCTGAAACCCAGTCTCTGCTCAACGTACCCACTCGCAGCTTGAAGTCATTGAAGGAGTGCTTGTTGATGGCGTCCAGCTTGGCCACCAGCGCGAAGGCGAACTCCACCATGGTGCCGATGTGCATGTACTGCCTGTCGGGCTCCTGAGGGAAAGGAGACACATGCAGGTGGGTTAGGGCTTCACAAGCTGGGGAGTATTCCCTCCAGTCTCACACCGGGGCTCCACTTAGAAAGGGACACATGCAAATTATGGCCCCGCAATGCACTGTAGACACTGGTGAGAATTAAATCTCATCCCTAGGAAGCACTGTGTGCGAATTCATTTTTGTGGCCACGAGGAAACGTGAGACACTGTGGAGGGCTCACACTGTTTTAATTCTGGGGAGGGGCTGGCTTCTGGTTCTCCATTTGACCCTCACACCCACTCATCCCCCTTCTCTGCTGGGTTCTGACATGGGGATGCTGCCCTGTAGGAACTGCCCCTTCCTTGTCCCCTAGTTTTCTGTTGGACTGACCCATGGGAGGGCCAGCGGGAGAACAGAGGGTGGGCAGAGGGAGGTAAGGGATTCACTCCTCCTCTTCCTCACTCCACACCTGCTACAGTTCTCCCTGAGTCTGCAAACACCACTCCCTTCTCTGTCCTTTTGGGGGAGTGGGTGTTATGGGCTGAAATGTGTCCCCCCACGAAACTCATCTGTTGAAGTCATGAGCCTCTAGTACCTCAGAATGTGTCTGTATTTATTGATAGGGTCTTCAGAGGTAATTATGGTCAAATTAGGTCATTAGTATGCTGACCCAGTATGACAGGTATCCTTATAAAAAGAGGAAATTAGGACACAACCAAACACAGAGAAAAGGCCACGTAAAGACATAGGGAGAAGACAGCCATTTACAAATCAAGGAGAGAGGCCTCAGGAGAAACCAGTCCTATTGACATCTTGATCTTGGACTTCTGGGCTCCAGACTGTGAGAAAGTAGATTTCTGTTACTGGAGTCCCCCAGTCTGCATTACTGTGTTATGGTAGCGCCAGCAAACGAATACAACAATTTTCTGCCTTTACTGTCCCTGGGTGGTATATCATGCTTTGAGCAATGGAGAGTGATCATATTATAAAGCTGAAAAAGAAGGGAAGTCCAAGGTTTTCAGTAGGGAAAATTTCAATTTCTATTTACTCTGAATATATGTTTATTATTCCTGCTGCTAGTTTATATTTACCATTAATTTGTAACATTAATTTACCATTAATTTATATTTACTTTTGAAGTTCATCTTTTAAAAATGTCTATTTTGGGTTAATAGATCATTTATACACACACACTACACACACACACCACACACACACACACACACACACACACACAACATACTAGGAACCTAGCATGCAAAATTGCGCGGCCCTGCCCACCCACTGGCCACCCTGCTTTGACACCTGAACCTCTCTCCATGCAGAGCTCCAGCATGCCTGGCCCAGCTACCGACCCCTTTGGCCATCTCTGGCTGCTTCAAGCCCCACCCTCAGTCCCTCCAGTCGCCTCAGGCTGGTCCCGCCTTCTCCGGGCGCCTCCCGCTTCCACCCCCTCTCCAGAGCAATGCAGCACTCTGCCCTGTCATGGCGCTGGAGGAGAGTGTGGAAGCCTCCCGCCTGCTGCGCTATGCTCCTTCCCCTGGCAGGTGGGTGGCGGGGCGCTCTGAGTGCGAGCGGTGGGTGGTGAAGGACTAGTGAGGGGGGTGCTACGGGCTCTCACCCCCACCCTCCCTGCACGAGATGGTCCCGCCTCCTCTGGGTGCCTCCCCACTTCCACCCTGCCTTTGGAGCAATGCCCCGCCATGCACACACAGGCAGCCTCCTGCAATTGGTCGTTATGCGTTATGGAGTCTGACCATTAGCATATTAGCTCTTTATTATACTATGTAATAAAAGAGTAATATGCAAATTGACCATCACTCCAACACACAAAGATGGCTGCCCCCATGTGGACACAAGATGGCCGCCACAAGATGGCCTGCAGCGGAGGGCAGTTGTGGGTGATCAGGCCAGCAAGGGAGGGCAGTTGGGAGGGACCAGGCCTGCAAGGGAGGGCAGTTGGGGGCAATCAGGCCAGCAGGGGAGGGAAGTTGGGGGGAACTAGGCCAGCAGGGAAGGGCAATTGGGGGGAACTAGGCCAGCAGGGGAGGGCAGTTGGGGGGGACCAGGCCTGCAGGGGAGGGCAGTTGGGGGGGGGGACCAGGCCTGCAGGGGAGGGTAGTTAGGGATGACCAGGCCGGCAGAGGAGGGAAGTTGGGGAAACCAGGCCAGCAGGGGAGGGCAGTTGGGGGGGACCAGGCCTGCAGGGGAGGGCAGTTGGGGGAACCAGGCTGGCAGGGGAGGGTAGTTAGGGGTGCCCAGGCTGGCAGGGGAGGGCAATTAGGGGCAATTTTGCCAGCAGGGGAGCAGTTAGGTGTCGATCAGGCTGGCAGGGGAGTGGTTAGGGGGTGATCAGGCTGGCAGGCAGAAGTGGTTAGGGGCAATCAGGCAGGTGAGTGGTTGGGAGCCAGCAGTCCTGGATTGTGAGAGGGATGTCCGACTGCCCGTTTAGGCCCGATCCCACCAGTATCGGGCCTAAACGGGCAGTCGGACATCCCTCGAGGAGTCCCAGATTGGAGAGGGTGCAGGCTGGGCCGAGGGACACCCCCCCTACCCCCGTGCACGAATTTTGTGCACCGGGCCTCTAGTTATGATATATATTTCCTGAAATGTTTTAATGTACATGTCCTTTATGTTCCTGCTCCCCCAGAGTTGAATGGTTGGGTGCACTAAGGTAGTTTGGAGCATAGCTTCCATTCAGCCTGGCTGATGAAATGAAGTCCCAATGCTGATGGCAGGCTTATGGGACATGCAGCCATCTTAGCCCTAAAATCAATGTGGCATTTCCCTTAAGCCTGTCTTATTCACTCGTTTGTGGGCTCCACAAGGCGGGAGACGATGTTCTGGTAATTTGTGCCTGCACACCAGGATAAAGTATCTGATATGCAAGAAGCATTTGGTACATGCTCACTGAATGGCTACACTTAGGTGGACCATCGGGTAGCAGAGGAAGTCATCAAGCTTTGGTGGGAGGTCAAAGCCAACTAACGCTCATCTGGGGAGCATACACCCAGGAGGGATCATTTACGAGTCCACTGAGGTGGATGAGGGCTCCAGAAGAAGCAAAGGAAAGGGAATATTACTGGGGTAGACTGGGGAGTGCCCTCAGTTGGGACAGGCATCAGTAAGGGGCAGGGGAAATGCTTGAGAGAAGAGTAGCAGAAACAGACCACCAAGTGTCACACATGACTTCTGAGATGAGTCCAAAGAGGAGGCACCTGGTGGCCTTGGGGGAGCATTCTCTATGGGGATGAAGACAAAACCAACTTTGATGATTGCGAAAGGGATGTGTAAGAAGAAAACAGGGACTTTGAACATAACCTGATATTCAAGATGACAGGGAGATGAAGAAAACCAAGGTAACAGTTAAGGAAAAAGGAAAATGACAATAGGATTATTCATCGAGTCCACACAGCATTTTAATAACAAGAGCAAAGAGAGAGAACACTAAGGCAGGGTTCCCACCTCCGGCACTGCTGACATTCAGGAGGGATAGTTCTCTGTTCTGGGGATTGTCTATGCCTTATAGGATGTTGAGCAGCATCCCTGGCCTCCACCCTTCCTGTTGTGACAACCAAAAGTGTCTCTAGACATTGCGAAGTGTCCCCTGGCGGGCAAAATTGCTCCCAGTTGAGACCACTGCACGGAATAAAGTAAATGTGAATGTTCTCGTTTAGAAAGATTTCTTCCTTTCCTTTGGTAAATTACATATATCTACAAAAAGTCAAATGAAATCCTACTGTTGCCATAAAACCATAGCTTAAAACCGTGGAAGAAAAACCAAACAATTTAAAACATTGGAGCTACGAAGCAGACTGCCAGCTAACTTTGATGGAAATGCAGTCATTTCTTAAGAACAGTTTTCCATCAGGGCTTGCTAATGTTTCCTTTCTCAGGACTTAGAAGAAGACAGTTTGGAAGTTTATGCAGTCACTTGGAAAACATCTTGCTCCTTAATGAAGGACAAACTGTTAAACCAACAGGCAGAACCCTGTGCAGTAAAAATCGCCACCATCCTAGCAAGGACGACCGATTTGCTTTTTTCCCCAACCAAGGGCCAGCAAAACAGCCCCACTCCCCGATAAATTATCGCCCGGCCTGTTTTCCTGCAGTGGGCCTTACCCTGGAGGTTTGACATGACCTAAGTAGTAAATGAAGAGACTGTGTTCTGGGAGTGGGGTTTAAATCCAACGTCAATAACTCATTTGGGCTTAGTAAACCCTGGACAAAATTATGCTCAGTCTCTGGAAGAGCTCAGTTCATTTCAAGATGTCGCTATACCTGAGCTTTTGATAAAGCTTTGATGGCAGTGAGAAGCACCCCCTTCTCCCATGATCTAAATAATTTGTTAGCTATCTTGGAATATTTTAATGACTTCCAGGCACACAGTGCACACGGTGAGACAACACGTTTGCTTTTGTGGAACACCTTTTGTGAACTGTGTGTTTTGGAAGTTGCTCCAAGCAAGGACAACTGCTTAAAGTAAACTGGCATTTGTCTGACTCTGAAGATTGAGAACTGCTATCTAAGGAGCACCATGTTCTGTGCCTGGGGCTCCTGGGGTGATCTGACCAGACCTCTCTGTCCTCCAAAGGACATCAGCCCTCTCCCAGGTGAGCTGAGGACCACAGCACGGAGATCAGCCGGCTCAGTGGCTCTGAACACCGGAGATTCAGGCACCTGTCAGAGAACAGGACTCACACCTTCCCAGTGTCTATCAAAACTCAGAGGCGCTGCATAACATTTGTGCAATGCAGCCCGATTGTTATGCCATCATGGATCCCTCTAGATTCACTCAGCTTGGATTAAATCGGACTTTCACTGTTCTCCACCTGATCTCACTCTACAGAGAATACGCTTTATTAAAATACACATTAAGGGATGTACTGGCAAGTATCTCTGCCCCCAACATTTTAAAGCATTTTCCATGAGGGAGGTACCGAGCACATGGCTCACCACAGACCCATTGTCATGGTTACAAGGGCCTCTGTTCGCACTTGGGACAGGGTCCAGTGGAGCTTCCAACTCTAGCCTGACTTGGCCTGGTTTTCAGATACACTAATGGTTTCATCTACCAATTTTCAGGAGAAGCTGGAAATGATATTTTTAAATGAAATGTCCTTTTTTCTAAAAAAAGAAAAAGTCTTCAAGTCAAGGAAAACACCTGTAAGCACAAATGTGCTATCATTGCCTGAAGTCTAAAGGTCATAGCAAGGGTCAAGCAGGGGCTGCAGTGTGGGGACTGGAAGAGAGTGAGATCCCGACAGTAAAGCGAAGGGCAGACCAGGGGCAGGGTCCCCACTGCTTCCCACCGCTGACTTCATCACAGAACATCTACTGACCAAGTGTTCGTTTGTGGAATTATGAGAGCGGGCTTAGAATGCAGGCCCATTCTCAAGTTAATATTCCATTTCTTGACCAGTGAAAACAGCAGTCACTTGTTACACATTATGCAACCAACATTTAGTCATGCTGTATTTAAGCTTAGAACTAGAACACATTTTTTTTTCTTCATTTGAGAAGCACAAACTAAGGCAGCAAAACAAAGGCAGGAATGAAAGCCCTGCCCGACTAGGTGGCAATAGGCTCCGTGCATTTCTTCTCCCGGTTGATATGTGTGCTGCAACCACAGGAGAAAATGCAGAGGTGTCACAAATAAAGAGGAATTTCAAAAGGCTTTTGTCCAGATAACTTTGCCTCTTTTGGGATTTAAGGAAAACACATCAATCCTCTAGAAACCAATTTGTTCTGCAAATTAAAAGTCATTTGTTGCCAAATGAAATATTTGGCTAAACAACAAGCAGAAAGTTGTTTCATTTATAAAAATCAAGTCGAATATGTTTTGTTTATAACTAGAGAAACAAGTGGATGTGTTGCAAAATGCAAAAGTGACTTTCATTCCTTATAAAAATAAGTAATATCCATATTAATATTTATCAAGCATATTATTTCCCCCCTTTAGAAGACATTTGCTGAACTTCAAATTACTTGTAGGATGACCTTACAAGATTCCACTTAAACACTCTAAACAAAAGTAACTCATATTGAGTAAAATCTCCCTGCATGGACATGATGACACACCACATTTCATTTATGTCCAAAAGCCCCTTATATATGGTCTCTTGGAGGAGACAATGGTATTAACATGAGAAACAGTGCACAAACCACAACTGTATTATTGTTGCTATTAGCATTTACCTTACCACTCTGTTCATGAGTCTACTGAGTGTTTTGCATGTTCATGTAGTCTTCCTAAGCCTTTTGAAGTGGGTATGATCCTCATTTTACATATAAGGACACCAAAGTGCAGAAAGCTTAGCTATTATAGTAATAAGAGCAGTCTCACTTGAAAGTTAGACTATTTCCACTTGTTCACCCGGAAAAATGCTAATGTAGTCCTAGCTGGTTTGGCTCAGTGGATAGAGCGTCAGCCTGCGGACTGAGGGGTCCCAGGTTCGATTCTGGTCAAGGGCATATGCCTTGGTTGCGGGCACATCCCCAGTGGGGGGTGTGCGGGAGGCAGCTGATCAATGTTTCTCTCTCATTGATGTTTCTAACTCTCTATCCCTCTCCCTTCCTCTCTGTAAAAAATTAATAAAATATATTAAAGAAAAAAAAGAAAAAGAAAAATGCTAATGTACATTTCACACTCTATTCTCTGCCCATGAATGAGAAGAGAGAAAAGAGGACCCTGTACTAATGTTCCTGGAAAAGGGAGCTGTTTTAACACTGCTGCCCCTCTGTCCCTCTCTCACTCCACCCATGGGAGGTGGGTCTGGGAGAGGAAGCTGAGCATATGTGGCTCAGCCCTTTGGAGGACCCCACCTGCTTTCAGCAAGCGGTGCTCTGATAAGGTCTTGTTGTCTGTGTTGCACCCACCACCTCTGTCCCACAGCAAACCTGTGCTGGTGCCCGTCAGGGAGCCCACTGTCCTAAGGGGAAAGGGGGTCTGGGTTAGGAACCCAAAAGTTACATACATATATCTATACACACACATACACACACAGAGAAACAAAACACAACAAAATGGGAAACCCCCTAAAAAATTCTAGATGACTAAAGATTCTCAATTTAGTCCAATCAGCTTTTAAATCAAATTTCTAATGGCCAGCTTGGTTTTGGACCACATGTTTGTTTGTTTATTTATTTATTTATTTATTTTTTAAAATATATTTTATTGATTTTTTAAAGAGAGGAAGGGAGAGGAATAGAGAGCCAGAAACATCGATGAGAGAGAAACATCGATCAGCTGCCTCCTGCACACCCCCCACTGGGGATGTGCCCGCAACCAAGGTACATGCCCTTGACCGGAATCGAACCTGGGACTCTTCAGTCCGCAGGCAGACGCTCTATCCACTGAGCCAAACCGGTTTCGGCAGACCACATGTTTTTAACCAAAAGATCAGCAATCATCCTGTGATGAGTCACCTTTAAGTAAACAGCTCTAATCCTGGTTTTGTATATTTATCTGGTATCAAGCAACTACTGGATTGGTTAGACTTTTCTCTCCCTGTCCACCAGAAAAAGTTCAGTGGACATATCCTCAGAAGTCTCCAGAATTCTCATCTTTTCTCATAAGACCTTAATCATTGAGATTTACGTGTCCACACAGAACAGTTTATAGTCATTGCATGACGGTTTTGGCTCCATGGATGACCTATAGGTGGAGCCGAGGCTCACATGTGCCCTTGTATGGCTGACATGTCTGTACCTGGGCATGCTCCTGGCTGGGCACAGCGCTCAGACCTGTTGCTGCCATATATGTGCTGCCGATGGTCTTGATCTTTTCAACTCCACTGAATTTTGGCTTGGACAGCAGCTGTGAGGCAATGACAATCATTTAAGTTATTCAGTCGAGTGCTGACCCAAGGTCTAGTGCTTTCAAGAGACATTCTCAAATTCTAGTTCACAGTAATAGTAATATGAGATGTTTCAACCACTGCTTATTCATCCTTCAATCTTGGGTTTTGCCAGGAAATAACATTTCATGAATTTCACAAAGAGCTTGTCCTTGGAAGGAAATGCAGTATAATGATTTACTTCTAATTAATATGAGTTATATTTCAATATTTGCCAGTGAAGGAACCAATATTAATTATGATGCATGTGATAGTGGCTTTAAATAAGGGAACAAGTGAAAGAAATTCTGGAGGTTCATATATCTGCTCAGGAGGATAATGGGATCAACTAAAGTCTGAGACATCTTCCTGACCCTTCTTTGGTACTTCTGTTTTCAAAGAAGTTTCCTTCAAGATTACATCTCAGAGAATTTAAGATAAGTGAGCCAATCCTCATACCATTTATCTAAAAGACAGTCCAATCTAAAAGACCACTGTCACTCATCCGCTGGTACTGGGGAACATTTATTTTGCTGAGGGGAACTGAAGGAAATATGCCACCATTTTTCACTAAGAACCTGGCAATATAGTGGAAATCTCTAGTTATCATTACTTTATCATGAGTCTTGAGTCAACCTCATGGTGATGGTGATGGTAGTAGAGAAATGTATACATCCCACAAGACATTTAGAAAGTTGGCCTGAAATCATCACTGTATTTCAAAGTTTCATGAATCATGATAAACATGTTCATGAATGTCAATTTTCCTATATTTTTCATAATATTTATCAGAATAATGTAACAGCAACATTCTTAAAACCAGAGGTGTGTTTGTTCTTACCAGAAAACAAAACACATTATTCTTTATGTAGGCAGAATATTGAAAATTGAAAAATGACATCTATTTCAAATTTTAAAACATATACGTTGTCCCTTCTAAAATATATTATCTCAGGTACATATTGCTTTTTCAATAACAAAACATGTCATCCATGCACAGTTCAAGTTGATATCTGACTCAGATCTTGGAATATGCACAGATAGGCTAATAATTTATGATAAATAGATTAATTATACTTTTATATAAAATTGATGGACAAATATTTTCTTTGGAGTCAAGCCTTTTGAGAAAATTCATGAGCACACTGTATAGGTATTTTATTGAACAGATTTGGTAGTTGTTCCTAGCAATCATACCTTCTCATAGATAAAATACATTTGTCACTCCAAATTTTTCAGAGAGCTAAAGAGAGCAATAGGCTTTAACTCCAGCCATGAGAAATTACACCAAAGGAAAAGTTTTAAGATCTACCATGATGAGCAACTTCAGGTGTACTGGCCTTGGGATTGCCCAAGGGTGGGACTAGGGCTACTCTTGTCCTTCAGGGGTCACTATCAAGTACCTACATCATCAAAGTCAGCAATAATCTCATTCAGGAGCCGTAGGCATTCCAAGCCCTCCTTGTTGACATCTGATTCTGTGTAGAATTCTTTGAAATCCGGAATGGAAGCAAACATAACACAGACGCATTCGTAGGACTGGTGGTATAACTCCTGCCAGAGAAAAAGAAGAGCTCAGCACCAGAAAACCTTTCAAACACATGCTCTAATGCATGTGTTTCTTTACACTAGGATTGGTAAAAAAAGTCACCCAGTGCCCCACATCACCTGTCCCACCCAATGCCAGGCCCATTCCAGACACTGGCCATTGATCACAGGGGAAGGGTTCTAATGAGCTGGATGTAGGCTCAGAATCCTCAATCTGCTGACACCAGCAGCTAATATGAAGAACCCTTCTAGTTAAAGCTCTCTTCCATCTCCAACTTGGGTCTCTCTCTTACAAGAGACCACAGACTTCTGGTTTAGGGAAAAGTTTCCTTTAAGCAACTGAAGGGAAACAAAATGATTTCCCAAACCACTACATTGTTCTAAAACGACTCCTTACGGCTTCATTCTTTGTATTGAGGTCCCGATGCATTTTCCTTTTTAGGGTCTCCTGAAAGGAGCAAATGAAACTCATCAAGTTACTCCTTAGTTGATCAGAAGGGAGCAGTGAAACTCCTCAGGCTATGTCTCATATTGCATTAGATACCAGCAATATTTAATGCAGATATCTGTTTTTAAATAGAAAGAGGCTCATAGTTCTTTGTCCATGGACACGAATAAAATTACAATGTCTTGTAAACACAATTTCAAGGTGTTTCCATAATTTCCCCAACATATAGTTAATCCCCCAAGTTCAGTGAAAGTTTCTGAAAGGGAGGGTTGTTATGAGGGTGTGTGGGATAATCCTAGGAATGAGGATCTGCCCTCCCCATAGTGTTGGCTCATCAGGGCACTCAAATAACCCAACAAAGGCAGTATGGCCAGGTGCCTTGGTGGTGCAGCACATCATGGGAAACGTTCCTTACTCCAGGGAATGTGAGGCTAGTTCTGAAAAACAAGATGACCATCATCTGAGTGAGGAAAGAATGCTAGCAGCTGGTGCTTCCGGTGTGCCTGGCAGGGTGAGGAAATCCACTCTGCATGTATGCTATCAGTGAGTTCTGTCCTCTGGGGCAACCAGATGAATCCCCTGGTAGAGAGTGAGCACTCCAACAGCACCATAGCTCCAAGGTGGCCTCTCAGAAGAATGTTCTTCCCCCACTGAGGTCTCAAAACAAACACATGAGGGCAATGGTGACCCATTGAAGGTCACAACTACTCCCTGGAAAAGCTAGACTCATGTAATCTTCCTGTTCTCAGGGCCAACCACCTCGTAATGCCTTCTGTTACTGGCTCACAATTCTGTACACAACACACGGAAGACAGAATCAAGGTTTCCCTTTTCTACTCTGCTCTGAATATGGTTGAGCTGGCTCATTGTGCAGACCTATACTTTCTCCCTCTGCAAAGTTGTTTTCGTGAACATTCATATCCTGGGAAGACAACTGGTGGCATTTGTGATTTCCAAGCTTAGGTTCCAGTATGCTGACTAAGCTAAGGATTCAGGGTAACAGATAACTCCCTAGGAGCCTGTTCTAGTTAAAAATACCAGTTTTTATAAACACAGGGTAGCCCGGCTTATGGGTCTCAGTGGTTGAGTATCAACCCATGATCCAGGAGGTCACAGTTTGATTCCCAATCAGGGCACATGCCCAGGTTGTGGGATCAATCCCCAGTAGGGGACATGCAGGAAGCAACTGATCAATGATTCTCATCATTGATGTTTCTATCCCTCTCGCCCTCTCCCTTCCTCTCTCTGAAATCAATAAATTCATATTTAAAAAAACCCCATAGTATAAATTCAACTGACCTCCCTGCTCTTAAGTAAAAGGGGTATGTGTAGGAAGGCAAGGGTATATTGTTTATATCCTGAATTTCTCTGTAGTCTGCTGACATCAACCAGAGTGACTCTCTGAGGAATGATGATGATGATAAGAATAAGCATGAAAATCACCAGCACTGACTGCTTGCTGTATGACAGGATGAGTGCTCTTACATCATTAATGAAAACTGATGGTTCCTTCTTAATAGATGTAGTGACACCATCATCTATGACCAATATGTAACTTGGTTGCTGAGTAACCTACTGAATGTAGAAAACATCAGGAGAAATAGGAAAGTGAATGGTCTGTGGCCAGTCATACCTGCTGTGGGACCCGGGGCTGGCTCACATGCCCAGCACACTTCCAGTAAGATGACAGTGACAGTGTCCAGTATCTCACCCCACCACCTGGCACTTCAGAAAAATACTGTTCCAAGCCTTTTCTCTCAAGGTTGCTTTGTACTCTAGCACCACCACAATTGAGCTTATTTATTAAGGAGTTCATCCATCTATATAGGTTCCCTGATCCCTCATCTATTCCCAACCTCATTAAAAATTTCCTAAGAACAGGACTGCACCTCACACATCATTGAGACTCCACTGTTCTCAACCCAGGCCTTCGCACACAGTGGGTGCTCAAATACATGTTTCTTTTTCTTTTTTTAAAAAATATATTTTTATTGATTTTTTACAGAGAGGAAGGGAGAGGTAGAGAGAGTTAGAAACATCGATGAGAGAGAAACATCAATCAGCTGCCTCCTGCACGCCCCCTACTGAGGATGTGCTGGCAACCAAGGTACATGCCCCTGACCGGAATCGAACCTGGGACCTTTCAGTCCGCAGGCCGACGTTCTATCCACTAAGCCAAACCGGTCAGGGCCAAATACATGTTTCTTAAATTAATAAAGTCCCACTGGAGATATATCTGCTGACTCATGTCATACAAAAATATTTTAAAAATTCACATTTTATTTCATATGCCATTTCAACACTGAATTTCAATCTTTCTAATGTGAGTTAAATATCCACACCTTTATATTTTCTGTGAAATTTCCATTTCCACCCATTTAAATTAATGGACTCAAGACTTTGATCTGGTCCTGTATGGATAACTTCCAAACTTTATCTCATATCTTTGAAATTCTAAAACCCTTAAAAGGTCCCCAGGAAAGCTGTGAGAAGTGAAAGAGTGGACATGTGGGATGTGTGGTTTGATTCTGCCTCTGGACTTGGGTCTCTAGTACATGCCGGTATTCAAGGCCTCCTCCGGCGCCAGGGAGAGGGTGCTGGCCACTTTTGTGACATACACATTTGGAACCCTAGTGCCTCATATTGTATCCTTAGAACATTATGTGATTGGGAGAACAATGAGGAATAATGAATCAGTTCTATGCTAAGACGTTCACAGGTGATTCTAGCTCACTCTTCTCGACTGACATCTATGCATCTAATCAATATCTTCTCGAATGCTGGACTTGAACACTTAGGTGTTTGTAGTACCACAGGCATCTAGGTGATTGCCTGGAGCTTCCAGCCCTCACCTGGCCCACCATCCAGTCTTGGCCATCAGTCCCACCTCATCTCACCTCGTTCTTCAGGCTCCTGGCCAGGAAGTGCTCGGCCACGTGCGCAGGAAGCACATTCTCCAGTAGCACGCGGTTCAGGTTCTCCATAGTTTCTATCTCCTCCCGCTCTTTATTGAACTTGTTCTTCCATAAGAAGTCTAACCTACAGTAATATTCATTCTGTTACAAGAGGACACAGAGGTAAAGAAACAATAGGCATCTTGTCCTGCCAGAGAGTGGAGGTTTTAAAGAGAAAATAAAAAGAACGAAAAACAAAACCGAAAATAGAACCCCCAAACAGAATTGTCACCTTCCCTGCAAAGCCCACTGTTACCCACCAATGCCGCTCACTCAACCTCTAACACAGATTTGCAAAAAGCAAGATCAGGAAAGAACCAGCCTCAGGAACAGAGAAAACAGTTATGTTGGAGGCTTGCAAGGAAAAAAGACAGGAAAGCGCCTTGCTCAGTTTTGTTAATAAAAGATGGCTTGAATTATTTTTTGAAAAGAGGCATAATAGAATGTAAATAACGACTAAATGAAAAATGGAAAACACATTAGTAGAGAAAGTGCTTTGTTTGATGATTTGCATTTGAGAAATAATGGTGTTCATTTGTGGCAACTTGCCTATAATATTTAAAAATTCGTTTTCCCCTAGCACAAATTATATAATTAACTATTCATTGAAAAATATGCATTTTTTATTTGGTGTTTCATTGTACTGAGAGAGTGACATATTTAGACAAAAGTTCATTTTGATATCATTTAATTAAGATGGTGCTTGGTAATAAAAACATGTGCAAATGCTTTATAATGTATTAAAACTTAATGTTGTTTTTTAAGTTATGAACATTGTAGAAATGGAGAGACTTGTTTACTGTCAAAGGGTCTCGCTGGTTTTGGCATCATTCTGTGCCAGCTGTGTGCCAGGCTTGAGTAGATCCTCCTATGGCAGAGGGGCCTAGTACACAGGGTGTATTTCAGCACAGAGAGTAATTTATAGACAAACAAATGCAAAGAAGAACTAGATGGAGGGGGTTTGTTTGTTTTATGGTTTGGTTAATTATGCCAGTGATGTAAAACAACAACAACAACAACAACAACAACAACACACACACACACACACACACACACACACACACACACCCCTCTAATGAACAAATAACAATGAAAAATAAATCCACATCCTGAATCCAACAAACAATGATCATTCATCTATTAGAACTGATTGAATTATGTTTGATCCACTAAAAAGTTACGCCTTCTCTGGTGTGGCATTTATTTTTGCCTCATATAGCCAGACATTTTTTTAAAAAAAGATTGCAAAGGATATTTTTAAGTTTCTTCATATTAACTTTTTACATTAATGCCAATTTCCCACATTCTATTTTATGGCATCATGCTGGGCACTTACTAGAAATGGCCTCTCACTTAGAGATTAGATTATTCACTTGGGCCTTTTGGGGAATAACCCAGTGATGTGGCTGGTTTTGAATTAAAATGACAGAGCAATCGATGGTGAGACAGAAATGGAACATGAGATGAAACCAAGGAGCCAGCAGGGCAGGCAGCAAGCCCAATTCATGCAGGTTTGAAAGGTTTCTATAAATTGTACAAAGAGGCTGCTCAGGTTTTCCAAGTGATCGCTCTTGCATCACCGGGGAGCATTTTGCAAGTTGTTTAATAAAAGGAACTGGATTTGGGATCAGCTACATTGGACTAAAAGTGACATTTTGCCAAATCTTCACATCTCCCCTCCCCAGTGCTTTCTGCTGCAGATTCCTGTCCTTGATGTGCAGGTACCTTAGAAACTTGAGGGGAGGCCCCCAAAGGAAGACAAATGTTCCCATCCCAAACCACTTGTCATGGACTTATTGGTGTGCCCCAAAAGACAGTTCCAAGTCCTAATCTCCAGTATCTGTGACTGTGACCTCCACTGGCAATAGGGCAGTAGGAGAAACAGATGAAACCAAGAAAAAGAACAACACGGTATAACAAGGCTTACAGAAATGTGCGGTTGTCAAAAAGGCAAGCCAAAGAAAACAGAACCAAGCAGGCGCCAGGGACAGAGGCGGGGAAGGGCAGCAGGCAGACCGGGATCTCCGAGGCTCTGCAGCAGGACCACAGCTCAGCTCCAGGGAGAATGCTGAGGGCTGCCCTGTGAGCTCCTGGGGCAGGCTGCCACTAGCACTGCTCCGGGAGATGGAGACTCCGGTGTCCCCAGGTTGCTGGGCTGGCAGTCACAGATCTGGTCTCTGCCCTCGCCATTAACAGCTTCCTATTGGTTCACAGTTTAGGGATGTGTACATAATGTAAATGGATTTGCATCTTAGTTGGTTATTTCCAAGTTAATCACTACTTGGTTTCACGTTATCCATCAAAGTACTCAAAGCAAACTTTGGTTGAGGCAGAGCCGCCAGGCATGAGATGAATGAGATGAGTCTATTCTTTGAGAGAGTGTCCTTGTGCTCAGGCAGAGGAAGGATATTGCCCTCAAAAATCTTGCACCCACAGCCTCTACTGGGAGGCCAGGAAGGAGTACAGGGCCCAAGGAAGGAAGCACAGTTTCATTTGCATCATAAAGTAAAATTTTGAACAAAAGACTCTATTTCTAGGAGTGATTACAAGTGACAGCACAGGTATTCATACCCACTTCAAAGAAAAGAAAGCATATTACACATTCTGAAAAGCAAATGAAAACCCAGTCAAGGGGAGTTTTTTCCAAGTAGTGTCAGCTTTTTTAGGCTCAGGAAACCTGTAAAATATATTTTGAGACTTAAAGGAAATGAATTGATTCACATCTTTATAATTTACAAAGTTTGCCACTAGTGGAAAATAGCAACTTTGTTCCTTCTGTCTGTATCTAAGCTCACGTACCCTGTGCCACCCAGTTTCTCCTGTGATAAGATGTTTGCATGAAGGTAACTACAATGCACATCCTCAAAGTGTTATTAACATAATACTTTAGAGAAATTGTGTAAAAAACCAGACTTCTTACCTGTCTACCCAGAACAAGCAGTGTGATGAAGAATATAAAGAGAGACACTGAGCCCATGGTCTTCAGGTCTTTCCAAATGCCTGGTCTATTAAAAACAAACAGACAAAAACAATACAAAACAACATACACACCGGACTTAGAATCTGTGAATCGGCCAACTTAAGAAACTCTAGTGAATGTCTGCATTCCATTCCGGACACACACACACACACACACACACACACACACACACACCCCAAATATATTTTCAAACTCAGATTACATCAAAACAAAACAATCCTATTTTAATAAAACATTATTTCAAATTGATAAAAGTTTCTTATTTTATACCAAGCTCTAACAAATATAAGGGGAAGGAATGTTAATCTTATTTTCTTTATAGTTTGGGGATCATTATGGATAACTTCATATATAACTTTTTTAAATTTTCAAAAATTTCTTAGAACTTAATTTCTACAAGCTATCACTTTCTCAAAAGCGCCCATTCTTATACCCTCTTTTATATGACTTTGTATCACAAAAGTGTAACGAAGATGGAAACCCTTCATCCACTGGCCCACTTCCCCTCAGGTCCAGATAGACATCAGTAAATTATCCCTGCCCAAGTTCTCACATCCTCACCACAACATTCCAGGCAGTGACCTTCCACACATCCAACTTGGCATGTGTGTTGGTCAATTTTATGTGTCAACTTCAGTGGGCCACAGGGTGCCCAGCTAGTTAGTCAAATACTACTCTGGGTGTTTCTGAGAGAATATTTTTTGGGTAAGATCAACACTGAAATTGGTAGGCTGAGGAAAGCCATTGTCCTCTGCAACACGGGTGGGCCTCATCCAAACAGTTGAAGGCATCAACAATAGAAAAAGCTGATCTTCCTTTGAGCAAGAGAGAATTCTCTCTGGCCTGACTGCCTTGGAACTGCAACATCGATTCCTCCTGGTTCTACAGCACCTCCCAGCCTTCAGACTCAAACCAGGACACTGGCTTTGCAGATTTTGGATTTGCCAACCCTTTTAACCACATGAGCCAATTCCTTGTGATAATCATATCTATACCTCCTATAGCTTCTGTTTTTGAGACAGAAAACAATGAGAAATACAGCATGCAAAGGGAAATCTCCTGTCATCCCAGGACAGTCCTGTATAAGCTGACAAAGAATGATTTCCCACATAGTTCCGAAGTAAGACCTGAAAAAACAGTTGATTTTGTATGGACACCGTGTCACATAAGCATCATAGGTTGTGTTTAATCAAGTATAAATATCACGTAATCACTGTCTGCTTGTGAGTTGAAGTTGCTTTGAGATTTTCCTGTTTCTCTATGGAAGGTTCAAGTGCTGATGAGAGAGTAAGAGGAATCGATACAGTACTGAAGAGCTCAGGGGGGCTGTGCAGTAAGATAAGCCAGCATGTAATCTTGACTCTACCTTCTCTAGCAAGCTGTGGCCCTGGGATTAACCCCTTGAAACCACACTTTTCTCATCAGCCAAAGGGGGTACCAATACCTACCTTATGGGCTGTTTCCATAACTAAATCAAATAGTCATGTACCTGGCAGAGAGCCTGACTCAGAGGAAGCACTTCATGACTTTAGGTATTAACTACAGAGTGATGGGGTGGGCGATCGAACTGGGAAGGATACACAAATGCTGATTGGAGAATATCATTAACAGAATAAAAGATCCAAGTGTAAAGGAGAAGTGGATTCCTGCATATATGAGGACACAGTTGCCCAGTCTCTGTGGTTTAAGACTCAGGACCTCAGAATTCACCAGAAACTGGCTGTGCTTGCATTCAGGGCTCTCTCCTCCCTACTAAGCCAGCTATGTCTGGAAGAATCTGAGCTCTTCAGCCAGCAGGTCAGCAGTTTCTCTCTGAGAATGAAGTAAGCCATTTTCCTGTCTCACTCATATTGATTTTAAGAAATGAAGCTCCATTTTGAGCCAGTGGCAGCTGTGTCTAAGCACAGTTGAAGGGACTCAGGGGAGCAGTTATTTATAAACAGTGCTGACTGCAATGAATGTTAAACTCATCTTTTTTCTATATTGACTATAGTGACATGATCTTGACCAGCTGGTAAAAGTGGTACAACACAGCCAACAGCCTAAGAAGCTGGCGCAGGCTGAGTTTTGAATTTTCATGTTGTCTTAGGAACACCTTATTACTTTGAACCAGGGGTCTGAGAAAGCAGCTATGCCACCCTCCTCTTCCACTCACCACCTCTGTAAGCCCCAAACTAAGAGTGAAATGTTGACTCCCAGGTCAAGATCTTGCATTAGCATCATTGGCATAACCAATCAGAACTCAGGTCCCATTAGCATGCCCAGGAAAGGGACCTGATGCCCCAAATATGCCAGCTCAGGTCCCTATCACTGCGGGAGAATGGGAGGAGGGCCCTAATAATGTAATCCAGGTCCTGCCTGGGTTTGCAGTTACTCACACAGAAAATATATGTAAGCAACCTATGGGAACAATCCTTTCCCAGAACTCCTCACATTGATGCTCTTGAGCATTGGTTTAGGGGTGGAGGTATCCTGCTCCCCACTCCCACATCTTGAGCCTCAGTGAGGAATAGTGGTGGCTGGAAGTAGGTACTTGGAGGAAGCAAGGTAAGGGAGGGCTCTCATGCTGAACTTGGCAGTGAGTTTGAAAGTACAGACCAAAATGGACCTCAGACATAAGAAGGCACAACCCAGATGTAGAACAGACTCGTGTACTGACACATGGATGCCCTTTTCACTTCTGAAAACCTCTGTACTAGGAAGAACTGCATCTTGCTTTCTTGAGTTTCATTTAGATGTCTTTAAAACTTCTTTTATTCATCTAGCCAAAAATAGTTGCCTACTCCCACCGGAGCCCTTCTCTCCCGTGGTGGCCTCTCAGGGATGCACGCTGCCAGGGCTCCTGTAGTTTGAATGATGAACTTCTCCATCCACAGATCCATTCCTGGTTACCTTGCTCTTTGTGTGTATGTGGGGAATATGGGGAGGAAAAGGAATGTGTAATGTGAAGGGAGCATTGGAATAGATGGAATAAAAGGGTAGGATGTCCTCCTGGCAGAGTCTAGTCAAGTGGGTGGATCACTGTATTAGTTTCGCAGGGCTGCTGAAACATAGCACCACACACTGGGTGGCTTAACACAATAGGAATTTATTGTCTCAGTCCTGGAGGCCAGAAGTCGGAAACCAAGGTGCTGGCAGGGCAATGCACCCTCTGAAACTTGCTGAGAAATCCTTCCTTGCCTCGTCCTAGCTTCTGGTGGTGGCCACCACTCTCTGGCGCTCCTTGGCTCACTCCTGCATCACCCCAATCTCTGTCTTCATCATCACATGTGTCCTCCCAGTATGTCTCCTTCTTCACATGGCCATCTTCTTATAAGGACACCAACCATGTTGGATTAGCACCCACCCTGCTCCAGTAGGACCTCATCTTAACTAATCACGTTTGTAATAACCCTGATTCCAAGTAGATTCATGTTGAGAGGTATGGGGGGTTAGGACCTCAGCAGGTTTTCTTTTGGGGGACACAGTTCTACCCATAACAATTATGTTAGCCATTTATATAAAAATGACAGCTAGTTGTGTATGAAGCCTCTTTTTCTCCTTCTCCCCCCTTTAAGTTTTAAGGATAAGGTCAATTTCAGACTTTCACGTGTAAGGGTTGTGCTATCACTGAGTTATACAGTAGGGGAGACAGAGCTGATATAATTGAGAAAGTTTCTAACTCTATGATTCTTAACTTGATGACAGTTCCAGCCAAAATGTGACCAAATATGCTTTCTTTAATACCTAAAAATTGGACTCTGGAGATGTAGATATCCAAGTATGCCTGTAGCCACACACTAATTCACAGTTGGCTCTCACCCTGAGGCTGTTCATGGGGTACTCATTCTGTCCCTCAAGTTTTGAGAGTCCAAAAGAACAAAGAAACCTAACAAATTGGGTGGCAGATATGGAAGGATTACTTGGTGAGCCAGTTTCTAACTTAAAGGCAAACAGTTCTGGTGAGGTAAAAATGACCATTCTCTGAGGAGAGAAAGCAGTCCAGGCATATGGACACAAATATAATCCTTAAAATGTGTTTTTTTTTTCTTGGCGAAATGAGCCTCTATTTTTATTTTTTTTTCAATTTTAAAGGACTCAGTTTATTAACTGACCAGATTACAAAAATAACCATGGTAGATACCTTAGTTCATTCTCCTAATAAGCCTATTGATCTGGTCTTCCCTGTTCCCAGCGTCTCCACCTTTTACACAGTGGGTGGTCTTTCTCTTCACCCCAGCTCCTGGAGAAGATAACTTGAAGGGCCACAGGCAGTTGTTTACTTCTTTGAAGCACATTCCAACAGTACAGATCTCATGCATCAGCTCTTCTATGCAGATGATGCCATAATTACCAAGAGATCAAGCAATCAATGAGTTATCTGTCAGGGCAATTCACTTTTTGTTGATTGTGCCATAACCACGCTTATAGATCAATTTATTTACTGACTTCAGGTTTGGGTACCCCCATGCAATATATGGTTCCACAATCCTCAGCATGTTCATGAAAGCCTTGTTGAGCTTAACAAAGGTGCCACCGAAGATCTGGCAAAGGCGAAGAAGCTGCAGCACCTTTTGGACCTTTGGGCTCACACCGTTGATACCTTTGAACCTGATGACAAATGCCAGTGTTGGCAGGTACATAGAAGTTGCCAGCTTTTCTTGTCATCCTGGTCATTCGAATCTCTGTTCTGTACATCAGCCTGTATTCCTTGTGATAGTGTTTAGCTTTTTCATAGATGAGCTTCCTTCTTGCTTTCGAAGCATCTTTTGGGAAAATTTCCTTCTCAGGTGCTTGATCTTCAGCTCTGCAAAATTCTTTCCCTTTTTCTTGAGGGTTTCTGGCACAGCAGGAACCTTCTTCTTCTTCTTCTCTTCTGCACCCTCCATGGTTCCAGCCAGAAAAGAGCGAGCCTCTATTTTTAAAGAAAAAAAGCATCTCAAGAAATCTAGTTATCTGTTGTTTTGGCAATAGTTGATAAACTGAAGTAAAGGTTGATACCTGTTTATATATCTCACATGTCCTTTACCTATTCATACATTGACAGACTTAGGCCATTTCCATGTCTTGGCTACTGCGAATAAGCTGCAATGAACATGGGAGTGCAGATATCTCTTTGAGATCCTGATTTCAATTTCTGTAGCTATATACCAGTAGTGGGATTACTGGATCATATAGCAGTTCTGTTTTTTATTTTTTCAAGGTACTTTCATAGTGTTTTCCATAGTGGCTGAAGCAATTTACACTTTCATCAACAGTGTATAGGGTTCCCTTTTCTCCACTTCCTTGTCAGCACTTGTTATTACTTGTCTTTTTGCTAATAGTCATTCTAACAGGTGTAAGGTGATATTTCATTGTGTTTTTTTAAAAGATGTATTTTTATTGATTTCAGAGAGGAAGTGAGAGGGAGAGAGAGACACATCAATGCTGAGAGATAATAATTGATTGGTTGTCTCCTGAACACCCCCTACTGGGGATTGGGCCCGCAACCTGGGCATGTGCCCTTGACTGGAATTGAACCTGGGACCCTTCAGTCCGTAGGCTGATGCTCTATCCACTGAGCCAAACCAGCTAGGGCTCATTGTGGTTTTGATTTCCCTGATTAGTGATGTTGAGCATCTTTTCATCTACATGTTGACCATTTGTTGTCTTTAATGAAAAAAATACTCCATGCTTCTTGCTCCCTCTAGTGGCAGAATTCTTAAGCTTGTATTCCTCCTCTGCATCCTACAATGCATTAGGCCAAGTGCTGACTGCCTCTCTTTAGTTTTCCCAAGAAAACCTACTAAGGTTCATGTCCCCATATTTGGACCAGCTTTCCGTGTGTGCTCACTAGCTGTCTGCCAAAGCTCACTCTCTCCGCTGCCACAGGGAGTGCACACAGGGAGCTGGCCCCAGAGCAGGGGTGGGAGGAGGGAGGAGGCAGAGGGAACAGTGGAGGTACTGTGGAGGTACATAGGCCAGGTGTAGGATCTGCGGGCAAAGTGTTCCCCATGGATGGTGGGCAGGCTGCTTGATGGAGGCCTCAGTGCAGTTAGTGGAATCCCTTTAAATGCCCATGGAGAGTCCTATCTGCTACTCTTCCAGCCTCTTCCTGACCCCCAGTCATACAGCTCCTGACGTAGTACTCAGGGTGGGCCAAGAGAGACAGGGGCCTCTTTGTAGTGCCCTGCACAGCTGGGGAAGCTTTGTGCTCACTTACATGCTCTTGTTTCCCCTTCAGGACCATGGGCGAGGGGATGTCTCTTGAGCCTAAGCTGTACCATCATGGGGGAGGGGTGATGTGGGTAGAGTCAAACTGTTCTTATTGCCTACTACAAAGCATTCAAATTCTAAATTTTCTTCCCATAATGTGCTGGAACTTTCCTCTGGAAATCTGGGCTTTCCTAAGGCTCTCTAATCCACTGGTGACTGGCTGAGAGTGTTTTCCCGGCCTCCCAGATCATGGCTGAAAGGGGCTGGAGCTTGTGCCTGGGCCACCGCAGGGCCCAAAGCCAGGACCAAGGTCTATATGACATTACCTGATGCACAGGTGGGTGAGACTCCACCCAGATCCCTTGGTATAGTTGCTGGACCCCATAACTCTCACAAAGGTACTTTGGTCTTTGGACAGGTTTCAAATTATTATTATTAAGGTGGGGGGGTGGGGAGGGCAGAAACGAGAGATATCTTATTCTGCCATGATGCTGTGCTTTGTCCTGTGCTTTTGAATCTCCATGGTTCTTCAAAGTCTCTCCAATATTGGAGTCAACTCTGGGCTACCTGAGGTAGGTCCCAGCCTGCATGCCACTCATTTCCTAGGTGTGCTGTACAAACGTAACCACGACTCCCTGGCAACCTCCTTTTGGCCTTCTGCTGAACCACGGTTTTCTTACAGCAGGTTTGTGTGACCTTCTTGACAACAGAGACTATATGTTATCCATCTCTGTGTGCTCCGACTCCAGGAATCAGGGCGGGCATATGGAGAATGTTCAATACAAGTGTGTGGTAGAAAAAAATGAATGAGCAGACAAATAATCACGCTGGTTTGAAACCTAAGGGGCTTCATTTCCAGACAATCTTCCTCCCCCTGGCTGGACACAGATTCGCCGAGATCCTGTGCAAGCTTCCGGAGTCGATGGCCCAGTGTCATCCAAAGACAGACAGACAGACAGCTCAAAGCCTCATGCCTTTTCAGAGTGGTGTTCAAATATGGCCAGCGGAACATGCAGGGGCTGAAACAGACTAACACGGTAAGGGATGTGCACAGCTTCAGCACCACCGATGGGAGAGTTGGTGATAAGAAGTATGTATTCTGTACAGTCTGTGGGCACAGGCTCTGGGAAATCTTCTCCCTCCCCTCATTCTAAAATCAAACAAAACAGCCCAGAATTGAGTATCTTCCTGCAGGTGGGTCCAAATCACAGGACATTTTCTGTTTTAGGTTAGACAACAAAATTGCTCACTGATGGCTGCTTTCTGTAGAAGAAAAGAAAGCTTGAGTTGTCCTAGGATGACTTGCTTTTTTGTTACATTAGGCATCTCAGATTACCTATCTCCAGCCCCACTGCCAGTCACAAAGAGATGTGTGCGTTCCTTGCTTTCTGGAGATGGCACGGGGTGGGGGAACTCGAAAGGGGAAGAGAAACTGAGACGGGAAATTTGAAAATAATATTATTTCAACATTAACTTGGACACATTATGGGTTTGAATGCAAATGTGAAATACAGTTTTAATTTAAAAGAGAAGACTTCAAGGAAATTTCAGGTGCTCTGGAATACGCCCAGACCGTCTACCGCGGAGGGAGTCTGCCCTGCTCCCCGGCCTGTCCCCTGAGTGGTTAATTCTGCAGTTCTTCCTCCAGACTCTCAGTGGGCTCATCACCAGTTGACCCCAAGTCGGGGCATTGTCAAAATATGTCACAATATCTTGAATTCCTAGCTGCTGGGTTTTCCATGAGACACAGGGAAAGAAGAGCAATTCCACATCGAAGGTGCCTAACTCACAGCTCGCAGTGGTGGTACATGTCTGCTTGAGCACCTGCATCACTACCCTTGATACCAAGCTGTTGCTGATCTGGAAGTTAAAATTATGTAGACATTTCTACCAGCAACAATCCAGAGCCTCTGAATGATGCCGGGCACCAGTATGCCTGCTGCTGATTTATATACTTTATTTATACGCTATCCACAAAGTATCTATTTTATGAGGGTTAAGTGCTTAAACAGAGCTGGTTAGTCTACCAGGCCCCTGGTCATCCCCTCTGTTCTCCGTACCTGACACCTCTTTGAAATTAACAGCACATTTCTGGGTCGATATGAAATGGTAACATCTATCCCCTGAGATTTTTCAGTTCTGCAAGGAAAAAGCTTCCAAGAAAAATCGGACACTGTCTTGCAGACGCTGTAAGAAGCATTTGTCATGGGAAGCGTCTCTGACACAAAAACAGCTTCCAGCAATATCAATGGTCATCACCATCCATCACCAAGAAGAGCACTCAGTGTCCTTGAAGGCCCTGGCGGAGGGCTGAGGGAGCCAGTGTCATGGACAGGAACCAGAATCCTTATCGATCGATACAGCAAAATATCTTGTCCTCACAGACAAGATGGAGGAGTGTTGTAAATGCCAAAGAATTAAGAAACATCTTGTTCTGGCCCTTCTAAATACCAGAAACTTCTGAGCTTCCATTACGTGAGGTAACTTAGCAGAATCACAGAATGGCAGGTAATGGTAAGTACTGAGACGCTGCTGGCCTTCATTCTAGATTTAGTTTTCAAATTTTTATATGACTTATCATCAATAACTGAAATATACATCAAAACTGTTAAAACATATTTTAGAGATTTGTATTCCTTTACAAAGAAAAAAAAAAGAATCTGCAATTACTATTTTGCTGTCAAGTCATTAAGACAAAATGAGTTAAAACTATTAAATTCAATTAAACTACTACATTAAAGTTGAAACTATTTTTGTCATGTTCATTTCATACTTTGCATTTTTTTGGCTTATTTATTTTTCTTTTTTACTCCCCCCCCCCCCCCCCCCCCCCGCTCCCCTGTCTTCCCTTTGGCAATTATCAGCCTGTTATCTTTATCTGTGGGTCTGTTTCTGTTTGGTTTTGCTTGTTCATTTGTTTTATATTTTTTAGATTCCACATATAACTGAAATCATATGGTATTTGTCTTTCTCTTTCTGGCTTATTTCCCTTAGCATAATACACTCTAGGTCTATTCATGTTGTTGTGAATGGCAAGATTTCGAATTTTTAATGTCATATTCTCTCAAAGTAGACTTCTTTTATTTCTCCTGAAAAGTTGACTTTCCACATTCATGAATCTGTAAGAATATGTTTGATGTCACTTTCTGAATTATTCATTGATTTGGAGTTGCATACTTGCATACTTTGTAGTGCATACTTCTGTTTTCTTTGCTAGCCCTGCTGGCAAAAACTGCATTGTTGGCTTGTCCATTATCAATATCAAATTTGGTTTGAAAAAGCCCTCTCAAACATGGGTCATGGTGAACTCACCTACAGGACAACAACACTATCCAAACTGTGTATTGAGACCATGGCTGGGCACTGCCTTATAAACAGAGATGCCCTCCCATATTTTCTCTTGACATTTAAGGTATAAACAAAATGGATGCTGATCCTGGAAGGACACATTTCCAAGGAGCCTCTTCCTTCGGGGAAGCAGGTGAGCTGAACGTGTCATTAGAGCCAGTATATTCAGGAGCACAGCCTGTTTTTATTCATTCATTCAGTAGATATTCACTGAGCACCCATTTACAAGATGCCAGGCACACTTTCAGGCACTGTGGACACCACAGTGGTACTTGGTTCAGACCTGCTCTTTCCTTGAACCAAGAGTTTCTATTAAAATTTTCAGTGTATGTACCATAGAAAAGGGATGGGCAGACATCAGAGGCAACAGATTTGTCCACGGGGGATACTTTCTACCCTCCCGGGATGGGAGTGTGGCTCAGTCCTCAGGCACACCCAGGGGTGAAAGCCCAAGGTCTCAGTAAGCCTACTGGGAACATTCAATGCCAATGAGGGGCCAGCCCAGAGGCCGAGGTGGGCAGCAAGGACACCGACTTCCACACTGGCAAGCACATGTCCCAGAAAGAAGCCCAGGACACCAGGAATGAAAAGCGTGTGTCGGGGGCAGCGATGCGGTGACCAGAAACAGGTCAGAAGAGGAAAAGGACCAAGCATGTGACTTCAATGACACACACTCCATCGGTCACTAAAGGAGGTGCCGCCTGGCACTCCTTCAGCCAGCTGCCTCCGTGAAGGACACCTGTGGCTTGGGACTTGGGGATGTCCACTCTCAAGGCACCAATCCATGTCAGGATCCTAGTCCTAGTTTCCTATCTGAAAGCGTTGTGTCAGCATCAACAAACCAAAGGATGAGGAAACTGTATCCGTCTTTTGATGGGGAATCTCTGGAATCTCAGCAGAGAAAGAAAACATTGGAATGGGTGGATTGGGCTCCGGCATGAATCGAAGGGTTGTATCAAACACACACAGAGGCTGAGAGACCAGGAGGGAATTCCAAACTTCCCCTCTTAGGAATTTCTCAATTTTAAGCTGGCATTAGAGAAAATCTGATGTGATGTCAGCAATATTTATCTCTCGGCAGAGGAATGCTCTGGGAGTGCTGTGGCAGTGAATCCTTCAGGAATCGGGTCTGGAAGTGGCAGAACCCTGAGGTCAAGATTAGGAACAGGGAGACAGGTGCATCCCCCCAGGGGAGGAGGCGGGCTTACTGTTGGAAGAGAAGGCAGGCCCTTGGGCGTCTCCTGCCAGCCCTCCCTCGCCGTAAGGCTACTAGAAAGACAGAACCAAGAGAGCACACACAAAGGAGCTTGAACTAAACCAAAGGGCTCGGAGGGTAAAAGCTCCTCTCCTTCAGCCCGAGCCCCGCTCCACAGCTGCCGTGGTGTCTCTCTCAGACCCCACGCGGAAATCTCTCCCATCAGAAACTTGCTAATCTAATTTCTTCCTCTGCCTCGGCTGTGTCGCGCATTCAGGAGCTTTAAATTTAATAAAGGGAATTTAGTAGCGTCGTCAGCTGCGCATAAAAATCAGTAATGCCGCATTTACTTAGAGATTCGATACAGGCTTTCTGGATACAGTACAGAAATATTAATGCATGTTTGCTGGGCGCTTTTGAGAATTTATTGGAAAATTAACTTCTGATTTCATTCTCATCTTGGCTAAGGAATCATAAAATTTCCTTAATACAATTATACATTTTTTGCAACTTCACTACCCTGAGCTTGATTACAGATTATTTGGATTTCATGGTGTGGGGGATGATGAAAATTAAATTAGGTGAAGAGAATGCTTTGCAGTTGTGTTTTTGAAAGCATTCTTATCAGTACGAAAGGTTCACAAAGTATCCCTGGCTCTGGGCTTCCGAAGATGTACATGGCCAAGCACTGTCAGCATATACCATCTTCCTGGAGCAACAAATCCATGCAAATACTTAAGGCATTTACTTTATATGAAAAGGAACATAGAAATATTATGGAGGATTATGCAGCCTGCTCATAGAAGAAACGTGAAGTCTGGTGGGCCCAGAAATAAACCAAACACTTGCTATAAAACATTGTCTTGCTATTAAAATGTGAGAGGGAGGATATCATAATGATTAAAACATTGTTTTTCAAGCAGGGAATAAATATTCATTATAAGCTTATGGAAGTAATTTGGTCACAGGAAACCTCGTATAAACCCGACTGAGTGTCTGTGAGAGGACCATTCTCTCAGCATCCAGTCCTAAGGCTGGGAAAGTAAACAGTCATATCTTTTCTTGAAAGTCAGTTTCTTCATAGAACAGAAAATTGACACAGTGATAGGAGTACTCCCTCCATACCAGGGTATTTTAGGAATGTTCCCATAAGAAATGCAGCACTGTAAGTGTATCTACTCAGTTTCCAGTATTTTTATGTGTGTTGATTCAGTTGTTCTGGACTGAGGAGCGGGGGGCATTTTGCCTTGCAGGGTACATATGTCTGGAGGCATTTTTGGTTTTCATGGCTTTGGAGGAGGTGATTGTGTCTGGTGTCTAGTGGGTAGAGGCCAGGAATGCTGCTAAATATACCACAATGCACAGGACAGCACCCTCAACAGAAATTATTCAGTCACACCCAATGGAACATTATTGATATTATTCAGAAAAATATCAATAATGCTGAGGGTGAGAAACCCTAGATTATTCTTATCAATATAGTAATATAGTACAGATTATAACAAAACATCTCTAAACCACTTCATACCTTCCTTTTATGATAATACATATTCTGTGTAATGTATAATAAAACCACACATCACCCTTCTGAACCACTGCTTCAAAGAAACTCTCACACAATGTGATTCCAATTACAATGTTATTGTTAATTTGCATTTACTCAACACACTCACATTATCGACATCCCATACTAAAGTAAGGAGAAAAAAGGTTACCTCTCAAATAAGACCTGGCTGTAGTCGTCCAGGACATGGGCGTGAGTGTGGAGGAAGATGATGTTGTAGCCCACCAACGCCGCCAGCATGATCAACATCTTTAACTCATAGTTGACCCGCAGGAAAACCGAGCAGGATATCAGCCCCAGAATGCAGCTGTATATAAAGTACTGGGACAGGAAAATGCGTTGAATCAACACTTAGGATCTCTTTTGAGAAATGCTGAAATAAGGATTAAGATTGGGGACCACCACCAAGCTCACTGGTCAACTTACACACTTCATGGGAAAGCAAATGCCTTTTTCTCCTCTTTGATACAGTGGCCAATGCCTGCACACATTTGATTTGGAAAAGGATTACTCATCACATGGCTTGCTGACCCAGCTTAGCATGTTAAAAAAAAAAATCAGGCATATTGCCAAAGAGACATAATTCTTTAAAAATCTATACTGAAGACATATAATTATAAGCCAATGTCATTTTCTTGAAAGTGAAAAAAAAAACCAGATCTTTTAAAAAATTTTAATATGTAGACTCTTCATTGGCCTTTCAATTCTTTAATTCTTTAAGTGGATATAAGTCGTTACTGGTAGTTCTGTTAAAAGGATAAGAAAGTGTGGAGATTTTATTAAAAGAGACATTGTTTGTCAGAAGGACTATTTAAAACAGAAAGGATTTTTAAAACTCAAATCTTTGACCAGGGTGAGCCATGAATATCCCGGAAGTGGACAGGTACTGGAAAAAATGTGAAGAACCAAGAGGGAGGGAGAAGGGGGCACCTGCCATCTGTTTAGTCCATTGGAAGCAGCACAGGCCAGCCTGTTAGCACTGTTCTCACTACTGAGCACAGTGGACATCGCTGAGTCAGGATACCCCCGGATTCCATCCTGCCTCACGCATCAGCTGACTCACGTGAGGTCAGTGACCTCGCCTGCCTGTGTCACAGCGTCGTCATCTGTGAAATGGGGGTAATCGTGTCCTCCTTGTAGGTCACTGAGAAGAACAAGTAAAGCTTGGAGCCCAGAGCCCTGGAAACAGTTGTCATTCTCACAAAGCCTTTTTTAATTTTTTTTGCTAATATGGTGTTTTTTACGAACAAGGAGGTTTGCTACTATATCAGCATTCTTGGAACAGGAACAGCACTAAAAAAGTGAATAACTTTAATAACACACAGATCTGATTGATGTCTGATAAACCCTGTCTGTATAAAACAGCCCACTTTGTAAGCTACTCCACCCTAGTTTCATTATGTGAACAGAGCCATGTATAATCTGCTTATTGTTGTCATTCTAGCTCTTGCTTTTATTTCCCCAGCCAAGGTCATCCATAGTCAGTTGTCTGGAGGCTACTGATACTCGATGCTCATCAGTCCTGTTCTTGGGGAAGAAAGGAAAGTTGAAAATGAGCTGCAGGGGTCATGGTCATCCCATGTTTCCTTCTTTGTACTATTCTGCTGTTAGGATGATAAACTGGGGCTCTCTGTAAGGTTTGGTTTTCAAAAGGATTCGGCTGCTAAAATTAGGTGGAACACCATTATTAGAATGAAAGTGATCACCCAGGTTAGCCTAATGGAATGACAAGCTGAATAAGGAGCCACTTATATGAACACATGTATCAATGTGTGCATGGGTATTTTTTGGGGGTGCAGATAGGATTGTAAAGGTTTTCTGGAGCACCCCTAATTTGAAATATGAGCCAGCAAATACCTATGCAAACCTGCCTATGGTTTCATATTTTAGAATTCATTCTTAGGCTTTTAAAAAGCTTTCACATTAAAAAAATTTTTTTGGGGGGGGGTAATTCTTTTTTCCCCCCATTTTTTTATTAAGGTATTATATGTGTACATATCTTACCCTTGCCCTCCCCACCCTCCACCCCACTCCCATACATGCCCTCACCCCCCAGTGTTTCACATTTTAGAGATGGCTACAAAAATACATATGTAAATGGAAAGGAGGCTCTAGGTCCATTTTGTATTAAAACACCTTTCTAGAACTCTTGAAGGCCATGCACAAGGTATGCTGGGAGGTAATGACAGGTAAGTTGGGACCCTGAACCTAGCCACAGAAGGGTGTGCGAATGAGGGGGAACGGCTCTGGGAGGCCCGGTGGGAGGCCCGAAGATCAGCCGTCACTGCTGCATCAGGCCGCTGGCCAGGGAGGCGCCGGGTGGCCAGGTGTTCCGGCTGCAGCTCGTGAGCGGACTGCTGCTAGGGTCTATCCTCGTAACTTCATTTTTATAGAGTCTGGGTACAGTTAATATTACTATTAGGTAATAGTTGTATTGTTATTTATTAATTTTAAATTAGCAAGTACTAATATTTTAATTACCGAATAATATAATTTATTAATACTAGTTAATATTTGACCCCTTTTCCCTTTACTACCCCTCCATACCTCTCTTCCCTCTGGTAACCACCACACTGTTGTCTGTGTCTATGACTTCTTGGTTATTTCATAAAGTAAATAAAAATATTAGTTGGTATTAAGTTAACTAAGTAAATATAGTCATTAGCACTTTTAATAGTTAATCAATGAAATTAACTTGCATTTTAATACCTAGGGAACAGCCACTGGCATCTTGGCCCCCTACTTAAGACTCTTTGGCCTGTTTCCTCACCTAGAAAATGGATATTCCAATAATATCTACCTCACAGGATATTTTTCCAATAAAATGCTATAGATACCTGGTAAAGCACAGAGTGCCTACATGGTAAAGATCCTTTATGATTGATTTTGTTGGGTATTTTAAAACTAGCTTTTTTTAATGCTACAGCAATTACACATCTGATGTTAAAAATTAGGAAACATACAAAGCACACATATAAAAATAAGGGTCTCCAATTATCCCCAACATCCAACTTGAGCCTATTAATTATTTTGTCTATAACTTTCCAGCCTTTTTCTTCTACTTATTATTGGTACAATTATTTTATAAAATTGGGATTATACTGTTTTGGTTGTTTTTAAATGATACTTTTCAATTAATAGCATCATAAATATATATATTTCTGTGTCATTAAATATTTTTCTACATCTTTTGTAATGACCGGATGAAACTAAATAATGATTTATTCAAATACATTTACTTTATCTTTCAGGTTGCTTTCTTTCTTTTTTAAAAAAATATATTTTTATTGATTTCAGAGAGGAAGGGAGAGAAAGAGATAGAAACATCAATGATGAGAGAGAATCATTGATTGGCTGCCTCCTGTACTCCTCCTACTGGGAATTGAGCCAGCAACCCAGGCATGTGCCCTTGACCACAATCGAACCCAGGACCCTTCAGTCTATAGTCCGACGCTCTATCCACTGAGCCAAACCAGCTAGGGCTCTTTTACTTTCTTGTTTATTGTTGATGTTACATAAACAATTGAATGAATGCTTTGTAGCTAAGTCTGTGCATCTTTAAAATTAATTTGCAGAATTAGTATTGCAGAATAAAAAGTACATCTGTATTGTGCTTTTCAAGAACTATTAAATTACCACTAAGAGGTTATATCACTTTGTATCACCCACAGCATGAAGGGGACTCTCCGCATCTCTTGTCAGACTCAGGTATCACGGAAGATGAGGTTTGAGAGGAATAAGGTATACTTTGTGAACGTCTACAAAATGGCTTTCCTAATATTTCTAAAAATCTTTTAAGGGGGAAGATGGGTTGTTTACTGGTTCCCCTGGAACCACTAAACTTGTGAGTTAATAAAGCAGTGTCTATACCGACAGCTCGTGAGCATGCGGGGCTTCCTGGGCGAAGCTCACCATAAACCTCTTCCTGAGGACTTGCTGTTGGAACAATAGTGACCTTTGACTAAGTGGGGCCTAGATTTTAAAGAGCCTATTGTGTATTTTTTCAGGATCTATTAAGGTTGAGTAAATATTACCTTTCCCCATCTTGGGTTTCTAATGATTTTCTTCTTTTGAAAATAAGGTATCATACAGACTTACCTAAATGAAATTCAGAATGATCACCCAATTGCTGTTAGTGGTGCCAAGCATGGTGAGTCATTCTACCCAAAAATATTGGATGGAGAGATTTAAAAAAGTGCTTTGCTAGCTATGCTTTTCTTTCCTATGAAAATACAACTTTAAAATGTGAAACTTAAAAAGTGCCCTGTGAATGTCACATGAGGACGGCTTGGAGTCACTCTCCCTCCACTGTCCTATGGGCTATGTGTGTTAATGCCATCCATTCAAGGATGCACAGTTAGGTCACAGCCAATAAATCATCATGAGACCCATCTCTCACCTGTCACATAACTAATATAGAGAAGATGGTGTCTAATCCTCATGGGGGTTTAATGCCTAAAATGAAGGCTAGGACCCTTTGGATAAGGGACAAAGCTTATGCTCTTCCCGAGCCCTCAGGGACATTCCTAGGAACCCTGGTCACCTTGCCTCAGAAACAGCCCTGGCCTCAAAAGAACACCAGACACCCCTCCCTACTCTGTACGCAGAGCAGTGAGCTTCCCAGAAACTGAAATGGCAAAAAGTATCCAAGCCAAATGTCAACAGAACAAATCAGCAAAAGCAGGATGAGGCAAGGAAATCACCTTTATTGCCACTGCTAGTGGAGTTTTAAAACTTGGCAGGACATTTTAAAAGTGCACATATTAAATGACCAATTTCAGGCTCCAAACTAGTTCACTTAGCACCGTCAACACAGAAAGTAAATGTTAATAATTTATACTACTTTTAGATGATTACTCATAAAATGAAAAGGAGAGTATCAAAAGACTTTTTTATTTTTGCACAAACAATTCATGGGTAAGACTTATTAAGCAGTAAATAACTGATTTACCTCTTTTTACTTAAAATACTGACGTGTTAGTCAGTTTTAAAATTCCAATCTAAGCCTTTTTGGACATTGGTTAAAATGAGTCAGTTTGTAAGGATTATCTGAGGATATAATCACTGGACGGTATTTGCAGCACAAGGAGAGGCAGAGAGAGGAGATGTAGCCCTGTGATCACAGCAACAGGGAGCCAACACGAATTCACTGGAACAATTCGCAAAATCTATGAGCAAGGAACCCAGGAATTCAGTGACATGTAATCGAATGCCAGATGCTGGGATCCATGCCATAAAATGCACCAGTTTAGAGAATAAAGGCAAGAGTCACCTGTGAGAGCATCAGAATGACATTGTGACTTTGCATTTGTGCCTGGCAGTGCCAGCCAGCCAGGACTTCTCTTAAGAAAGGCTGGTGGGCCCTAGCTAGTTTGGCTCAGTGGATAGAGTGTCATCCTGAGGACTGGAGGGTCCCGGGTTTGATTCCGGTCAAGGGCACATGCCAGGGTTGTGGGCTCAATCCCTAGTGTGGGGCATGCAGGAGGCAGCTGATCAATGGCTCTCTCTCATCATTGATGTTTCTATCCCTCTCTCCCTCTCCCTTCCTTTCTGAAATCAATAAAGCTTTATTTCAAAAAAAAAAAAAGAAAGAAAGGAAGAAAGGAAGAAAGGAAGAAAGGAAGGAAGGAAGGAAGAAAGAAAGGAAGAAAGAAAGAAAGGCTGGTGGTTCTTAAGCAGTCAGGACCTACTCAGGTACTGACACCAAAGAATTGAAGTCCAGGACAGGTGAGAAAGTGGAGGCCATATCACCACATAGGTGGAAAACAAGAAAAGCCATAATAACGAGGAAAATGCTCTTACCGGAAGAAAAAACAAGCTTTGCGCACGCAGAATTGCTGCCTGATTATTTGAGGCAGAAAGACTTGTGTTTGATGTATTGGTAGTTGGAGGGATTGTTTCCTCTGGGTCACTCAGGAAAAACTGCAAAGAAAATGTTTGTTTTTCAATGAATTAGTGCAAAGGAGATGGAAGGGTTAGTAGGTGGTGCTGTTTATTGGTGCCTGTGTGTCATCCGCAGTCGGCAGCACTATGTGGGCAACCCAGTCCCCTGATATGCTTCAGATGCCAGTAGCTCCATCCGCTTTTCAAACTGTGAGAATTCCTACTGAATAAGTAAGTGACTATTTATTGTTGTGCTATGCACTTAATAGTGAACTATAGAACTGCAGGATTGATGTTAAAGAACACACAAGCACCTCTGTTAAATATTATATTAAAAATGGCTTGGTTAGAATTACGTTTGAGGTTGACATCATCACGCATACAGACTCCCAACTCCCTGTCCTGAAACGCAAGCCTTTGGAATGTGTTTGCAGCCTCTTCACCATCTTGCTTCAAACATTAAATGAGTCCATGGAGTTTATGAGTTTTTGATTTAAGAAAAAAAGTTAATTTTATGAGCAAAATGCAATAACTGGTATCAACATCTTATCTATTACTTGTGAATGCTTGGCAGCTCAGGGTTACAGGGGATTAAAATTCAAAGGATGCATAGTCTGAGCACTGTTGGAAAAAGGATCCTATTTTCTTTTTTTAAAAAGGTAATTCTGAGAAAATGATACTAGATACAGTGTTTCTACCCATTATATCATTTGGTAAAATCAAAATGCTTATTTGAAAATTCAAATGTTGGAGATTTCTTTATTTACTACTAAAGAATTTGTCAAAAATGTCACAACCCATGGTTGAACTATAAATGTGCCAATTCTTTGGGAAAACTTCTATCAGAAAAAATGTTTGAACAGCAAAGGTAAACATTGGGCTCCAAAATGTTACAGATTTATATTTTACAGATCCCAAATAAAATTTATTTAAATACCAAAGAATGAAAAAATAAAAAATAGAAGGAGATAGTTTAGCTTGTAGGTTACTAGTCTCAAGCACCTGGGATCTTAAAATTATTAACGAAAATATCTTGATTATATCACTCTATGGAGAAGAAAATAAATTCTTGCTCTACAATGGGTAGAAGTACATCTTGTGAAAACTTAGTCTTGCAAGGAAGCTCTACAATAAACATGATGATTTAAATTTGAAAACCAGCCCTAGCTGGCTTGGCTCAGTAGATAAAGCGTCAGCCTGCGGACTGAAGGGTCCTAGGTTCGATTCCGGCCAAGGGCACATGCCTGGGTTGTGGGCTTGATCCCTAGTAGGGGGCATGCAGGAGGCAGCCGATCAATGATTCTCTCTCATCATTGATGTTTCTATCTCTTTTTCCTTCTCCCTTCCTCTCTGAAATCAAGAAAAAGAAATATGTTAAAAAAATAAATTTGAAAGCCATTAGAGAAGTTCAATAGAGAACTTCAATCACTATACCTAACAATGCTCCATTAAGCCCCTTTTGCACACTCTCTCTCTAGTATTTATTAACTACCCCCAAATCAAGAAACTCTTCATTGTGTCTATATGACATTGTAGAGAGTGCCTGGGAAAGGCCCCTGAGCTGATTGTTGTCTGAATCCAGCAGTGCCTGGCAGAGCCATGCCCTGGAAACATACCTTGCCAGAGGCAGGTGTGTTGTCAGCCTGACCTTCAGCTCAGATGCCAGGGGGTGGGTTTCATTATCTAAATCCAGCCAAGCACCAGAAACAAACATGATTATCAGGGCCCACCCAGAAGTGACTATTACAAAGAAGCCACAAGAATGCATATAATCTCCTTTGTCTTGAGCTTTAGTAAAACTTCCTGGTATTTTGCTGTATAAAATAAATGCACTGTATTGGCTCTGGGTCACTGTCTCTCCATCAGAGGACAGCTGTCCCACCCAGCCCCAGCTTTTTCCTTCTATCTCTGTGTCTGTCTCTTTCTTTCATTTTCTCAATCCCCAGCCGCCCCTACTCAGGAACTGGACTGCTGTCTAGCCGCACTGGACGCAGAAAAGAGATAAATATTTATATGACATCACACTACAATTGTGAGTCAATTTCCCCAGTCTATCTTCTTAGTCACTTTAAAATAACAAACTTATGTCATCCTCTATATAGCCAGGCAAATCCTCAATTGTTATTAATCCCATGTTTCTCTCTCTTTCAGGTTAAACTGCCACAACTTTCTCCACAGAATGAATTTCTAATAATCATAATTATTTGAGGAACTCCTCCCTAGACCAATTTTAACATTCATCAAACTTTGTCATCATTGGGAAAATAATATCTTCATCCTGGACAAGATGTCCTAATAAAGGGCCTATGAACACTACATATTTTTACCTTCACTTCCAAATTTTACATTTTTCAGAAAATTTAAAACATCTCAGAATTATGTTTTCCAAGCAATATTAAATTATGAACATGCAATGTAATATTGTTTTATGCCTGATGACATCATTGTGCTTTGCTTGTCATTTGGTTGGAATTAGAAGTCTGGCTAGACTACCAGTTGACTAAGGCTAATCCTGGGCTACGTGGTTCAAAAAGCTGTTATTGATTGCATTCTCTGGGAAGTTTCTCAGAAGAGATTGCAAAAATGACGTGGGAAGTCACAGAATGACACTGTCAAAATGTCAGAAAAAATGGCAGAGGATTTGAGCTTCTCATACAGGTTAAGCCAGCTGGAACTAAAATGGAACAAAACACGCAGGTCACTGGCAGTTTGATGAAACTCTGTATTTGATAAAAATCTGGATAACTCCTCCACTTTTTATTGGGGTGTTTGGTGTTACATAGGTGAGTATCAGGTGTTTAAAATGTCCTGTTAACACCTCACAATTCATTTTCAATACAACTGACCTGGGTGTTTTGTCATTTATATCACTGCGTGTTGAGATCTTAAAAGCCAGCCTCTCTGAGACACCGTTCCTATTGACCCCCTAAGTGCTGTTAAAATGTAGGTGCCATGTCCCCTGATATGAGTGAGTGACTTGGGAGCCCACTTCCTTTGCATGTCACCTCACTGATGCTCAGTTCTGATTGGCCAGTGTCTGAATGTACGTCAGCACCACTGGGTGAGGAGCTTGACCCAGAATGGTCACATCACCTTACAGCATGGCTGGGGACACAGGACCCTGCGTCTGCCTCATGTAGTCATAATTCAAGAAGGCGCGGACAACATTCTCTATAAATCTGCAGCTGTGATGAAAGCCAGCACTCTCATGAACAAATTCTTCCCCTTCTGTGATCAGTAAAGCTCCATAGTTATTCTCCAGTAAGAAAAAATTAGTTCCTTTCTGTACCATATGTCTGCGTTCATAGTGTTCTATGATGACTCTTTGAAATAAATATATGAGGTGCTCAGATGGAGAACCACCACTCATTTCAGGGTCCCCGGTATCAAGGAAAACACTGTTTCTCCTGCATTGATGGGGACAGCACCTGCTTGAGTGGTTCTGACTTCCTCTCCCTCTCCACTGGGCAGAGAAAAAGTACTCTTGTTTATTCCTCACCCCACAGCCTGGGCTGCCACAGAAGGGAGCTCAGTATGTGGACCAAAACCTTATTACCTTCCTCGCTCACACATCATCCATCCTAGTGTTAGCATGTCTTCTACAGACTTCTCTATCTCACTTGGCAATACTAGTAAATTCCTTTCTTTGTGAGGAAAAAAGTGGCCCTGGAAGACATATTTCTGGTACTGAAGATGTATCTCTTCTCTCCAAAGGGATCACAGTTACTGTGAAACCAATCTCCCAAATGCTCAGCTCATCAAACATTTAGACAGTGACTGAACTGCCTAAATTTCATTAGTAATTATAATCATTACTAATTATCCTTTGTGAAATACAGTTAGCTTCTAAAACTGATTTGTTTCCCACATAGATTCTGTCATCAAAAAATTAGGTGATACATCCTGATTTTATGAGGTCAAACTGGATTTTATCAAAATAAATCGTTGGTTTCTGGAAGGGTTTTGTGCTTACCTGTTCATTCACTCATTCTTTCATTCAGTAACTATTAAGTAGCCACCCCTCACATGGAAGGCACTTTTCTAGGTGTGTGATGGTGTGTTAAATGTCTTGTTCTCATAACTTGTATGTGCAGCCAATGGAGAAGGTCAAATCTCAGGAAGTGTGTTTCATTGGCTCTGTGCCTGCTCAGGTGAGTGAGCACACTCTTGGGGGATAAGAATGCCAAATGATAAGGGGATTGCGGCAATCATCCCTTGTAGAGTGAACACCATGTGTCTGTTAGAATTAGTGAGACCTCTAGCTAGTGGGCCCTGCCTGGTAGGAGCCTTCCGTGACTCACCATGTTGAACACGGCCATGGTTAAAATGATGGCCGTGGTGATGATTGTGAGGGAGATCCGTGGCCAGGGGCGGTTAGCGATGATGCCCGATGACTTCAAAAGCCACAGGAGAGAGACAGATGCCTTTTTGCTGCATTGCTAGGAAGAGAGAGAAAGAAATAAAGAAAAAGCATTGTTATTTTATGTATTATCTCAAGTTTGTTAATGATATGTAAAACCACAAGATGCCCCAATATTCTTCCAAGAGTCAACAAGTAGGCTCTGTCCTCTGCTGGGGGCTCAGACCAGATCACACACCTTGTTACATTATGTTGGCATCACTGTTACAAAGTAAGAACAGATTAATTAAATTTTCATAATAAATGTAAGTTGTGACTATCTGTCCTTTAAAATAGACCTAAAATTATATTTTAAAAAAATCTGGTGAAGAAACAAATATGTCAGTTAATTAAACCATTCTATGAGATGTGTTGGGTCTCAGATCACAGCTATGATGAAGCAGTTGTCATAAATTCCGCCAATTTATGTAGAAAACAGACCAACATGTAGCTAATCATAGGAATACAACTGTCAAATACTACTAAGTTAATACAATGGTAAAACTGGTGTGACCTCCATAAAACTCAGAGAATACTCCTTGACAGCTATAATAAACAGCACTTTTATTTCTCTACCTCTTTCACATCTTCTTTCTGCTTTACTCTCCCCCCCCCACCCCCCGCCTCTCCCTCTATACAAACACTGAGTGGCCAGATTATGATCTCTGAATGCATAATAATCTGGCCACTCAGTGTGTGTGTATGTGTGTGTGTGTGTGTGTGTGTGTGTGTGTGTTATACATATATATATACATATATTATTTATTATCCTACCTAATAATAGACAAATATACAAATTGACCATACCTTCGCTATGCCCATGATTGGCCAGGAGGTGCGGGGGGGCAGGACTCGGGGTGGCCGGGGTAGCTGATTGGGCCAGCGGGACGCTGAGCTGCGTCGCCAGCAGTGACACGAGCTCAGCGTCTGCGCCATGGCTGTGCTGCAGCACAGAAGGGGCCTCTGGGGCAGCGAGCGGACGTCCCACTGCGTGGACCATCAAAAGCGGGGGAGCTGAGTGCCTGTCCGCTCAGGCAGCAGGCCTTTAAGAAGCCTCCGCCACACCGGAGGCTTCTGAAAGGCCTGGTGCACCAGCGATCAAAAGCGAAAGCATGGGAGCTGGATGCCTTTCCGCTCAGGCACCAGGCCTTTCAGAAGCCTCCAGCGCCTGGTGCACCAGCGGACAGGCACCCAGCTCCCCGTGATCGAAAGCGAAAGCGTGTAGGGGACCCTACACGTGCATGATTCAATCATGCACTGGGCCTCTAGTATATCCTATATAATAAAAGGCTAATATGCAAATTGTCCTCTTGACCAGGAGTTCGACCAGCAGGCAGGCCGGCCAACCGCCTATGTCCCCTCCCCCTGGCAAGGCTGGCCGGACCCCACCCATGCACGAATTCATGCATCAGGCCTCTAATATATATATATATACTGAGTAGCCAGATTATTATGTGTTTAGAGATCATAATAATATGGCCACTCAGTGTATATATTTCTTAAAAACGTAAGTAATGCAATATGTGAAATACTAATGTAACAATTAAATGAGATTCTCTAATAAAAAGTGACAGATAGATAGGTGAGCTTAAAGAACAAGTCCAGTGGCCCAGCATCACACCCTCATCATTGTGAGACTGTCTGCATGTTAATTTTCCTCTCTAATTCTCCCAGGTCCGCCTCTGATTTCCCCTAGAGCCTGTCTGGAAGCATGAGCTGCCCTGGACTCCAGGGGCTGCAGGCAGCTGAATCTCTGGCTGGTGGCAGGAGGCACACACAATGGGGCTCTGGAGGGCATTTTCCCACCAGCAACAGGGGAGGAGCCAGATTTGTACCTCAGGCTTCTAAAGAGCAGGATTTGGTGGTGGCATTAAATATGTCATCCAATAAGATGCCCTTTAATGCTCTGAACATGCAGTATCCTGGAGGGTCCAAGAGCTGGAGGACACCCACCTGAGGATGCTTACTTATGTCATTATCATTTAATACATGCTACTTTTAATAATATTAATACCACAGACCCTAATCAGATTTATGTTCTGGAGGAGAAGCTATAATAAAGTGTAAAAAGCAGAGATTCAATAAAATGTCATAGTCATCTATTAGAAGATGATGGCATTGGGTTTGATTTTGGTAAATTAATATGAATTTGCATCTCAATCAACTAGAATTAGTGTTTTTAAGAGAGAATCGTTAAAATCAATGACTTTGTGTCTATACACAGAAGTTATCAATAAATTTGATAATAAATATGTTTAAGAGCAGAAATGCAAAATTTTATTACTCTAGGAGAAATTTAAAGCCAGCTCAGATTCTATATCACACTTAGGTAAAATATTATCTAGTTATTGCACAGACTTATTTTTGAAATTAAAAAATTACTTTGTTTGAAATTTTAGAATTATACATGATGGTGATCTTGCCAAATAAGCTATCTAATAGGAATATGTTATACTCTGAGTAGAGATTAGTCGCTTACTGAAACAGATGTGGGCAGACACACGTGAAATTGTTTCTGCTCCTGCAACATGCTGGGCAGAATTACAAATCAGCGCCCATGTGTGCCTACTGAACATGTGGCAGGGTGTCCGGGAACACCTTCATGCTCCTGTTTACCCCTAGAAAGAAAACACTTGGGGCACCTCACTAAAGACCATGGGTTTGGCATGCACTGGGTTCAGGATAATGAATTTAGGATGTAGTAGGTTCCATTTAGTTTTCTGTTCAGTCTTCATGTATGCCTCCAAGTACCCCCATGCAAGCATTTTTAAACTTAAGAGAAATATTGCTCTCAAGATCAGGGAGGCAGGCAGCCACCCCAGTCTTTTCACTCCTGTGACCAATTTCAGGCAGAGTGAATAGAACTGAAATATAAAGACTGGTAAGCATTGCTGGTGGCAAGGACAAAGAAACAGAAGATAAGAGATGAGTAGCCTGAACTATAGGGACATTTGGGGAAGAAGAGGAGGGAGATAAAGATTATGGAAGCAGAAGGAACCAACAATGAAGAAAAGAGGGAAAAAAAAGACCAAGATCTTAAAATAGAAAAGATCTGACTAAGGAAAAATGGGAACATTGATTCAATTTGAAGTCCTGAATAAAAATTACAATTGGATCTTGACATGATACTTTACTTCAGTTTATTCTGTTTTGGGTTAAGTATTCAAATAAAGTCCTGGATAACAAAAATAAGTTTATCAAAATTTATATCATTCTAATGAAGCATCCTATATAATAAAAGGCTAATATGCAAATAGATCGAATGGCAGAATAACCAGAACTGAACAACTGGTTGCTATGACGTGTGCTGATGACTAGGGTACGTACACATGGAACATGGCGGGCATTGGACGTGACAGGATGGTGGAGCAGGTGAGCAGGAGCGCCAGACCAAGGTGGGGCGCCGGATGCTGTCACTGGGGCGAGCCTCTGGTGTTTATTGAAAATTCTTTGCTCCTGTGCGCCTAGGTCCTGCCCGGTGCTTGCACCTGCTGACGGTGCTGGAACCACCACTTGCACCCACTGCCAGCGCTGGCCCTGTTCGCACCCACAGCCAGCGCCGAAGCTGCCATTTGCACCTGCTGCTGGTGCCTGGAGCCAGTCCCAATCGCTCAGCGCCATCAGCGGGTGTGAGCGGTGGCTGCCGGCCCCGATTGCCCCACAGGGCTTCTCCACCTCCCCCTGCTCCTGAGGGGTGATCGGGGCGGCAGCCGCCTCATGCACCTGCTGCCAGCAATGGCCCTGCTCTCACCTGGTGCCAGCGTCAGAGCTGCTGTTCATACCCACTGCTGGTGCCGGCCCCACTTGCACCTGCAGCCGGTGCTGGAGCCACTGCTTGCACCCGCTGCCGGCACCCAGCACTGGTCCCGATCGCTTGGTGCCATCAGCAGGTGCAAGCAGCACTGCCTGCCCAGATCGCCCCGAGGGCTTTTCCACCTCCCCTGGCTCCTGAAGGGCAATCGGGGCAGTAGCCACCACTCGCATCCACTGATGGTGCTGGCCCCACTCGCACTCGCTGCTGGAGCCAACCCCAATTGCTCTGCGCTGTCAGTGGGTGCGAGTGGGGCTGGCACTGTTAGTGAGTGGGAGTGGCAGCAGCAGAAGCAGGGCTGCTGGCAGAGAGGGGACCAGGGGCCGCAGTGGGAGGGGCCGGGCGGGGGCACAGAGGATGGGCCAAGACCCAGCCCTGTGCCCACTGCAGCTTCGCGGCCCACAGTTCCTTTAAAGGTGCATGAATTCGTGCACTGGGCCCCTAATAAATAATAATATCTCAAAGAACATTTTAGCATTTATTCAGAAGATGCTACTTATGGAAATGAGCCCAGGTTAGTCGCGCTAGTTGATCTTTGGCTTAATTACTGACATAATTTTACCCAACTCTGTTTCCTCCCTCTCCTGATCATCAGTGGGTCTCACTGTATCCTGTGTTTGCCTCTTACTTACAGTGAGCTCAAGTGGGCCTTCTAGCAATGCTCTTGGCTGTCAATGCCACACCCACTGACAAATATGGTATTAGTATTACACATAGTGGGAGATGTAAAGGAAAAAGAATATAAATTTATATGAAAACCCTATCATAGAGATGGTGCTGGGGAAAACGAGCAGTGTGGTTTGCTAGAAAGGGTACAGAGTGAATGTCAATGTTCTTCATTCAGTAAAGGCAAAATATTCCCCACAGAAAAATACAATAAAATGCTCATGCACTGTATTTGGGTTAAAAAAATATTCCCACCAAAAATGTTTCTCTTCCTTTGTTCTTATATTTTGTTTTTTAATGTTTTGTACTGGAAACAATTGGTAGTCTCTCACTCTAAAATACCATATAATTTAATGCAGTCATTATAAAAGCTTTTGTAGTTTCATTAGTGTCCATTTAAAAAAAATAAAATGAAGTATCTGGAAATAACTAGATGCTTATATTAAGTGAAGTTTTAATTCAGAACAACATTCAGAAAAATTATAACTATGTTATAGTGGCCGAATAACAAGCTTGCATTATTAGAAGCACAAAACTTATCTTAAAATCTTGCCTGACAAATATGGTGAAGTTTATCATATAAACATGTGCTTTTGTGTATTTGCCTAGAGGAACACCTTCTTTGGCATTTAGTTGGCCAAGGATTGTATTTTTGAATGGCAGCAAAAATTATTTGTAACATTTAATGTCACAGAGACTGCCATGTGTGCTTTGATTACTTACTTGTACTTGAATTTCCTTCAGAAAGAATGCTTTATTTCAATCAATCATATTTTACAAAATCAACCTGTTTCTTTTGTGCTTCCTGAGTGAGCTATATTCCTCACCCACTTCGGGGCACTCACAGCCTGTCCACATCGCATTGTCTTTGCTGAAATGCTTATCTCTGGCCACAGGAAGAGCTGCTTGAGAACAGTGACCACATTACCCGGGTCTTTGTACTCCCACAGGCAGCACAGTGTTCGGCAGCTAGTAGAAATGCAATAGATGATTACTCAATACATTCATTGTCTTAATGATGAACCCTAAAGGAGACTCCCAAGGGCAAGAAACAAAGGAGCAGCTCAGTACTGGAGAAACAGTGTCCTGGGACCGAACACAGGGAAGAAGATGTTGCCTTGGGTCTGCAAATGGTGGGCAGCTGGAACCAAGACCCCTGAATAAAACCAGAAGCCTCAAAAGGCTGTTCCCTCCATGTAAACAAGTCTAGAAGAACTCCATGAATTGGTTGAGGGAAGCACTAATAAACTTTAATGATAAATTCCAACTCTAAATGGAGGTGTTGGGTTTGAAATTTTGTGATCTGCTTCATAATGAGAATTTCAAGTTGAGGGGTTGTTAATCAGTTCAAAAACCAGAAGAAGTCTTTGGGGCTGTGGCAGAAGAAAGAACACTGCTTATAAATGACTAGAGGCCTGGTGCACATTTGTGCATGGAGGGGGGGCGCGTGGGGTGTCCCTCAGCCCAGCCTGTGTCCTCTTGTAGTCCGGGACCCCCGAGTGGTTTGCCAGCTGTGAGCCCAGCTTCTGGCTGAGCGTTGCTTGGTGCTTCCCTTATGGGAGCATACTGACCAGCAGCTCTTGCATTGAGTGTCTGCCCCCTGGTGGTCAGTGTGCGTCATAGCAATCGGTTGTTCCACCATTCAGTTGATTTGCATATTAGCCTTCTATTATATAGGCTATATAGTTGAACCAATTAAATTTATTTATCCTTTTTAAATAATAATTTTTTTTATTTTATTAAAAATAAGTGGCCCGGTGCATGAAATTTATGCACGGGGCGGGGGGGGGGGGGGGGGCGTGTTGTCCCTCATCCCGGCCTGCACCCTCTCTAATCTGGGACCCCTCGGGGGATATATGACTGCCAGTTTAGGCCCAATCGCCCTCACCTGGCCCCCCTGCCGGCCTGATTGCCCCCAACTGCTCCCCCCTGCTTTCCCCTAACTGTCCCCCATCCCCCCCATTGGCCTGCTCGCCTCCAACTGCCCTACCCTGCCGGCCTGATCACCCCTAACTGCCTCTGCTTCGGCCCCACCACCATGGCTTTGTCCAGAAGGTCTCCCAGTCTAATTAGCATATTACCCTTTTATTAGTATAGATACTTTACATTACTGCATGCAGGGCACGTCCCAGTTGTGGGGAAGCCATTCCCACTGAACATGACCTCACAATAAAAAAAAATTACAAACTACCTAAGACAATGGACCTCACAAGAAATACTCAATAGACGTACCAGATTGTACTAGTAGAATTAGCACAAGAAGATCTGTAGATATTATATCAATCTGAAATAGCCTATAAAATAAGATTGAAGGAATAAAGATGAGTTAGAGTCTTTAATAAATGAGCATTTAAGAGAAAATAATAGATGTTTTTTTAAAAAATGAGCCTTATAGACTCTCGAGATTAAATTGTAGATACTGACATTAAAAACTCAAGAGAGTTATTCTAAAGAGGAAAAGATGGCTGCGAGGAATTACACATAAAACCACACAGAAAAATGAAGAGATGAAAAATATAAAAAATACACTGATGCACAGAAGCTACAATAAAAAGTTTCAACATGTAATGAATGTTTGAGAAAAACAGAACAGAAAGATTGGGAAAGAGGTAAAATACAAGGAGATATAGGCCAACATTTTGTGGGCCTGGACAGAACATGAGTTCTGTGGTCGAGGCGACACACCGAGTCGCAAACAGGAAAAATAAAATATACCTACACTTCAACAAAAGAAATCTATTGCCCATGACAGCAAATAATAATTTCTAAAAAAACAACAAGGAAGAAAAGACATATTATCTACCAAGGAACAGCCACTAGACTGTAGCTTTCTCCTGAGCATAATATCGTCCAGGAAAATACAGATTCATGTTTTCAAAATGTTATAAAAACTATCAAAACCAGACGATTCTCCAATACAAAAGGTGAGTGGATATTTCATGCACAGGCTCTCTCTGAAAGGATTACAAAAGGAATAATCCTTTGAGAATATGGACCCCAAGTCCTGGAGGAAGGAACGATATTCATGGAGAATGGTGAGAAATCGGTAAACAACAGGAATAAAAAACAACGAATAATAAAACCAGTTTAAATTTAGAAAAATTTAAACAGCACTCTTTGTCTTTCTGTGTTATTTTATGGATTATTTTTTCAGCTCTTATCACACCTTTATTATAACTATTGAGGTTTTTTAAAAAATATAATTTCTTTATTGTTTAAAGTATTACATATGTCTCCTTTCCCCGCCATTGACCTCTGCCTGGCCACTTCTACCCCCCAGCACATGCCCTCACCCTCCTACTGTCTGTGTCCATTGGTTATGCTTTTATTGAGTTTTTAATTTCAAGAAGATGAAAGATGGAAAAGAAGGATTATATTTAGAGATTTAGAGCTTAGTCCCTGTATTCTTCAACAAGAAGATGGATATAGTAATAGACTCTGTGAGTCATGTGCACAGTTATATGTTTTAAGTTAATCACCAAAAAAAAAAAATAGAATTTATAATTTCCAAGTTGCTAGAGGGAATATAGGAGAATAAATAATTCAATTGGTTCAAGAGAAGGCAGGAAAGGAGAAAAAAAGAAGTAGAAACAAAGAAGATACATGATGGATAAAAAAAGCAAAATGAATATGTAGCAGTAATTATAATACACTGAAGTGTATGACACTCGTCAGGTAAAAAAGGGGGATTTTGGGTCTGAGGCAATAACATAAAGCTGCATGTTGCTTATCACATGCACAACTAAAACCTGCATAAGGACAAGGACAAGCTGAAAAAAAACAAAAGATGGAAACAGGGACACTTTCTCTTGGAAAATATGAACCAAGAGAAAGCTGGTAGTTATATTGACATTAGAGAAAATAGACTTCAAGAAAAAACGCTCCTGTGGGGCAGAAAGCTTTTCTCCCAGCCGGTGTGTGACCGACTTTTCTTCCCCAGGAGACCTCGTACTTGTGCTTTCATCTCTGCCTGCAACAAGGTTGGAGGCTGGCATCATATTATCTCTGCTGTACAAAGCACAAGACGACCACGTCGAGAGAAAAAGGTCTTCTGACATTTTCTAACATTTTCATTTGGTGTATCTGGTGTACTTGTTCTAAAAGGTGCTTTGGTGTTGTTTCCTTGTGTGTGGGTTTTTTTTTTTTTTTTTTGGTAGTATTTTTCATTTCAATCACTGAGCTCTATTTGTTACTGAGATGTACGCCCACTTCAGGTAGTTCAGAAAGTTAAACCTGGCAGAAAATGTACACATTTTATCACTACTATAACAGTTTTTTTTATTGCTGATTGTAATGAAAATGTGAACTTGAATCTCTTATTCTATGTCTCAGTTTCTTAGATAAAATGCATTGTTTTATTAAATAATATATATGAAAACCCTTTGAAGGGCTCATATGTGAAAGCATTTTGCAAAGTATTAATATTAAGGGTACTTTCTTACTAGCATATTTTAGAGTCTACATATATTTATAAGTTAACATTTTATTTCCATTTTACCAAATGTCTTTTTAGATAGAGTTACACTTTCCCCAGAATCCAGTTTTAAATCAAATGGAACAACAGCTGAAAAATGTATTTTAGGAAATTAGACTAGAGGAGGAGAATACAAATGAGGTCCCATGTGAGGTTATCTTGACTTACGAATGTAACTAGAGGCCAGGTGCACGAATTTGTGCACCAGTGGGGTCCCTAGGCCTGGCTTGTGGGATCGGACCGAAACCGGCTCTTCAACATCCCCCCAGGGGTCCCGGATTGTGAAAGGTCACAGGCCAGGCTGAGGGACCCCACTGGTGCACAATCAGGTCTGGGGAGGGATGCAGGAGGGCTCCAGGGCATGTTCGGCCTGTCTCGCTCAGTCCCGATCAATCGGCTGGACACCAGCCGCAAGCTCACCTACCAGTCTGAGCGCCTGCTCCCTAGTGGTCAGTGTACGTCATAGCGACTGGTAGACCAGTCTACTGTCTGCCCCCTGGTGGTCAGTGCATGTCATAGTGAGTGGTTGAGCGGCCGTAGCAATCAATATTACACTTTGATTGGTTGAATGGATGACTGGATGAATGGACATTTAGCATATTAGGCTTTTATTTTATAGGATTTTTATCAATGGGTGCTCAGCAGCAACACAAGGCACGCTATGTGCTGGCCAGTGACCATGAACATAGACATCGCTGTCTAGTGCTGGGCACTTGTCTGTTGGCGACTCCACACACAGACTGGCCCCCTGGAACCTGTCTCCAATTAATTTTTAAGAATACTCAGGCTGGATTCCTATTCTGGCTCCAATACCTACTTGTTGTGCATTGCAGGGCAAGTTTGTAGCAATTGCAAGCTTCTATCTCATTAACTGTAGAATGTGTGTTTCTTCCAAGGACTTTTGTGAGGACAAATGAGCCAGAATATATATAATGCCCAGCAGATTCAGTCTTCATTTTGAATATAATGTAATATTTGCTACTAGTGAACTGCAAGGAGGTCACATACAGAACTATTAATGGGGATCTTGCCTGCCATAAGCAGTGTATATTGCTTCCAAAGAATCTTAACCAAGGATAGGAAACCTTTGCAGGTCTTATAATTATCACACTTATGAGCCTGCTCCAGTCTCCATTTCCATCCTCAAGAGATCTGCTCACAGATCCTTCTGCATTATTTTCCATGGGGGGAAACTTCTGGATGATCAGAATAGGAAACTCCCTGAAGCCCATGGCACCCCAGAGTCCTGGGTTCTGTTTCAGCTCTCGAGCTTACAACTCTGAAATGCCAACCAGCCTCTGCCACTGGAAGCTAAGTGCCTCTGGAGGCACTGATGCCGAGGCGCCCAGTGAGATATGACATGAGAGGACTCCAGGGTGGTGGGCCAGGATGTCCCTGGCCAGCAGCTTGCCAGAACTGGGAACAGGGATGCAGCGATGGTGAGCTGAATTCAGAGCTGCCAGCAAGGAAGAACTGAGGGTGTGTGAGGACACGGTGGGACGTTTTCTGAGCAGTGGTGCCAGGAGGTTGCATTTGGGTGCAACCCAACATTCCTTCAAGCTAACTGATATTAAATATTTATCTTGTGGTTCAAGTGCCTAAAGTACGACAATGAACAAAACAGGGCTGACGCAAACTCACTGAGGATCGTTCCATCTAAAATAATACAAATAAGAATACCAAAGAGGAAGCCCAGCCAGCAGGCACTGGGAAGGCTGGCGGTGGGCTCCACAGAGCTGGGTTAGGAAGGTTAGAGGATTATTTCCCACTGAGGAGTCAGCTGGAAGCATGTTGGAGTCAAGGAACCATGGCGCATGTAAGAAGGAGTTTCAAGGCAGAAAGATGGGGCCACTGTCACCACTGCTCTCTTGTCCACAGGTTCTTGTACACACAGAACTTGCCCTTTGCAAGGATGTCTCGAGAAAGAGGGATTAACATGGGCTCTAAGGGCCCCCTGGGAATGATGGCATTGGTGAGACAAGGGGTGGTGGTGTTACACGGAGCCTGCTGGGAGGCGAGGCGGGGGTGGGGGTGGGGGTAGGGGTGGGGAAGGAAGATAGAAATGATGGGAGTCCAGCAGCAGTGACTTAGCACATGCTATTAAACACAGTTTCGTGGTCAGCAGTCTGCTGGGTTCACTGGGAGAGAGGAAGCAGGTGTAGGAAACAATTTTTGTCGTAAGGAACCTGTTATCTATCAGGGGAGAAAACAGTCACACTCACAAAAAGGGGGTCAAATGAGCTGCCATGTAATCAAGTGCCAAATTACGGGGCACAGACCCTAAGTCTCATGCAGCTCTAAAAAGGACACCTCACAAGGGCCGGGGCCGTTTCTGAAAAGTTTTCTAGAAAGGCAAGCAAGTGTAGAGGGCACCCACATGGGCAAGAACTGAGAAGTGGGCCACAGGGGGCAGGGCAGGGAGAGCATGGCTGCCTTAGCCCCTTGGGCAGGGGTGAGCGTGGGGGGTGAGTCTGGGCTTCTCACTGCAATACTGACACTAACAAATTTCCTGAAAAATTTTATCAGAATGTGTCACTGAATGAACACATGTGTGATTTTTTTAATCAACAGGAAAAAGTTGCATTTCATTAGCACTCTTATTTTTTGCCCATTTTGATGTTTCTCCACTTTAAAAAAAAAAAAATCAAACCCAGCCATATAATGACCAATCGATTTTATTTACTTGCCATGTATGTTTTGTATAACAGAGGGAAACAAAGGTAAAGCTCTTGGTGGAAAAATATCAGCCAGGCTCACCTTTTATCAACCTCCTTTATGTGAAAGTATTTTACTTTAATTCTTCACAAAGAGAATTTAATATCAATATTAGTATGAATACTGCCTTTGGCATTTACGTTTTCAGAAAGTTAACATAAGTTACTAGAAGGTGAGTCTGGGTTATTAAGTATTTTTTCATAAACTCAGTATTTAATCCATAATTAAATGCAAAGCATAATAAAACCTCATACAATTTGGTAGGTTTTCAAGAGGCCAGGGAATGGGCAGTTAGGATGTAGCAACGTATTCTCCAAGACCACCCAGGAGTATTTGTGCTATGCATGGATTTTGCTTGAATTTGGAGGGTAGAATAGAAAGCATACAGAAAGCCTTCTTAGATTGGCTGTGCATTAATATGTTTGATGTTTACAGTTAAAAAAAATCCTTAGAGAATCACATAAATAGTAAAAGAAATCTCTTATTGGAATGAGAAGAATTCCTTTTTGAATTTTACCAGGATTACCTCTGGATCAAGGATTCCAGCTGGCCACTGGGGGGAGACTCATTCATGGATCCTACTGATTCAAGTTTAGAAAGACCAAGCTGTCTTTAAGTCTAACCTTCCTGACCATTTTGTCAAAATACAGGCTTCTTGTGAGGACGAGGCAGGCACCAGTTCATCTGCAGCCTTGAAATTTTTCTTTGAGATAACAAAGAGTTAAAAAGAACTCCTGAGCAGCTGGTGTGTGGGTGTCAAGGTCTGAAAAGCCCCCCCCTTCCCCCCCCCCCATCCCCTGGAACTGGAGGAAGCAGGCACTGTGTGTGTGGGCTCTCTCTCCATCACCCTGAAGGACCACAGGGCGGGTACAGGAGGAATCAAGAGCCGTGAAAAGTTCCACAGTGAGGTCGGATTATACTGAGGCCGAGAGGGGAGACTTTTCATGAGAGCAGAGCGTTCCCACACAGACATCAAAGTTGCTCTGCAGATTCATTTTTCAGTCTCCAGTCCTGTGTTCCTTTTCTACAGAAACTTAGTGGGAAGAAAAACAATCAACTTGAAACCCTAAATATACACTACTAGAGGCCAGGTGTATGAAATTCGTGCACGGGGGGCGGGGGGGGGGGATGTCCCTCAGCCCAGCCTGTACTCTCTCCAATGTGGGATCCCTCTCACAATCCAGGACTGCTTGCTCCCAACTGCTCGCCTGCCTGCCTGCCTGATTGCCCCTAACCACTCCCCTGCCAGCCTGATCGATGCCTAACTGCTCCCCTGCCAGCCTGATTGCCCCCAACAGCTCTCCCCTGCCAGCCTGGTCATCCCTAACTGCCCTCCCCTGCCAGCCTGGTCACCCCTAACTGTCCTCCCCTGCAGGCCTGGTTGCCCCCAACTGCCGTCCCTTCCTGCCCTGGTCACCCTTAACTGCCCTCCCTTGCCAGCCTGGTCACTCCTAACTGCCCTCCCTTGCTGGTCCGATTGCCCCTAACTGTCCTCCCCTGCAGGCCTGGTCACCCCTAACTGTCCTCCCCTGCAGGCCTGGTCGCCCCTAATCGCCCTCCCCTGCTGGCCCAATTGACCCTAACTGTCCTCCCCTGCTGGCCAGGTCATCCCTAACTTCCCTCCCCTGCTGGCCTGGTTGCCCCCAACTGCCCTCCCCTGCTGGCCTGGTCACCCCTAACTGCCCTCCCTTACCAGCCTGGTCACCCCTAACTGCCCTCCCCTACCGGCCTGGTCACCCCCAACTGTCTTCCCCTGCAGGCCTGGTCTCCCCCAACTGCCCTCCCTTGCAGGCCTGGTCCCTCCCAAATGCCCTCCCTTGCAGGCCTGGTTGCCCTTAACTGTCCTCCCCTGCCGGCCCAGTCATCCCTAACTGCCCTCCCCTGCAAGCCTGGTTACCCCCACTGCCTTCCCCTGCAGGGCTGGTCCCCAAAACTGCACTCCCCTATAGGCCTGGGTCCCCCGCAACTGCCCTCCCCTGCAGGCCTGGTCCCCCCCAACTGCCATCCCCTGCAGGCCTGGTCCCCCCCAACTGCCCTCCCCTGCAGGCCTGGTTGCCCCCAACTGCCCCCCCCCCCCTGCTGGCCCAGTCACTCCTAACTGTCCTCCCTTGCTAGCCTGGTCACCGCTAACTGCCCTCCCTTACCAGCCTGATCACCCCCAACTGCCCTCCCTTGCCAGCCTGGTCACCTCTAACTGTCTTCCCTTGCCAGCCTGGTCGCCCCTAACTTCCCTCTCCTGCCAGGCCGGCCAACCCTAACTGGCCTACCCTGCTGGCCTGATCGCCCCCAACTGCCCTCCCCTGCAGGGCTCGTCTCCCCCACAACTGCCTTCCTCTGCAGGCCTGGTTCCCCCCACTGCCCTCCCCTTCAGGCTTGGTCTCTCCCAATTGCCCTCCCCTGCAGGCCTGGGTCCCCCCCAACTGTCCTCCCCTATAGACCTTGTCGCCCCCAACTGCCCTCCTCTGCAAGCCCAGTCACCCCTAACTGCCCTCTCCTGCAGGCCTGATCACCCCCAACTGCCCTCCCTTTCAGGCCTGGTCCGTCCCAACTGCCCTCCCCTGCTGGCCTGATCACCCACAACTGCCCTCCCCTGCCGGCTATCTTGTGGCGGCCATTTTGTGTCCACATGGGGGCGGCCATATTTGCCCACATCTTGTGTGTTGGAGTGATGGTCAATTTGCATATTAGCCTTTTATTATATAAGATGATCCCCTCACCCCACAAATGGATGCCTTGGACTAGAAAATGAGAACTATGGCTATTGAGGCAAAATGATATAAGGTGCTTTACAATGAGGTTTGGATTTCAACAGAAGTACAAATGATAGTTCCTGTTCTAAAGAACTAAGAAATGGGCTTCCAAGAAGGATCTGGAGTCCAGGAAGACAGAGGGTGGAGCAAAATGCTTTCCACCCAAGGAAAATCTGAATGTAGGAAATCAGGCTTCTTTGTGTACGAAGCATTTTAGAACTTGACAAGGATTTACCCAGTCAATATTTACCCAGTCCTCTCTTCTCTACAACCTCTGGTATCTTTAGGGGATTTTTAAGAGATGCTGTGTGCTTGCCAGGAAATCAGAAACCATAGTCTCACTTGTGGGAGAGTTTCCAATCCAATTTAAATAATCTAAACTATGATCCAGCAAATAGAAACCCACACAAGTTTGTAAAGGTACAAGACAGAGGAGGCCAGCAGTGGAGACAGAGACATGCTTTGCAATCTCAGCACTTTTTGGGCAAAAGATTTCAACACAGACTAGAATACAATGGACACCTGGGGCTCCAAACCATAAGAGGCCATTCTGTCACTGTACTGATGTTGCTGGAAGTAATACTACCATATGTTTTTAAAAAGCAAAATGACATTACAATGGAGAAACACATGAAAAGTGTAAAACCAGGTAGAATGAGAGAAGTGCTCTCCTAGAAGCCACAGTGCATCCTATGGGTGTAGCACAACCTTGAGAAGTGACCAGGAGCCCTGCACACTCTAGGTCTGCTTCCTTGGTTGTGTCATCTACTTGCTCTTGTCAAAGTCTAATTGGAAGAAGAAATCATGACTTCAGAAATATGAAAAATATGAAATTTCCTTAACCTCACACATCTCATAAAATGCATTCATTCACTGGCAGATATTTTAAGGATTATTCCTGTTTATTTTGTGTAACGAACTATTTGTGACATTAACATTTTGGTTAACAAAAGTAAGGGAAGTGTCTCCACAGAGGATGCCCATGAACTCTGCTCAAAAGTGGCCTCTCCTCTTTCAACCCATCTCCAACCAAAATGGAACATCAGCTCTCTTTTGTGACTTCTATCCCATTGCTGGCCTTCTTAGGATGCTCTCATTGCTTTAGACTCAAGTAGATTTACTTTTTATATCCAGAACTAGCATCTAAACCATAAGAGCTTGCAATGATTGCCTTAAATTAAAACACTAAAAAAATATTTTTACATTTGCTATTTTGATATTCTAAGATTTTATATCTGGAAAGTTGATATAAAAGATATATTTGGTTTGAGTTTTAATTCTCCTGTATACTAAAAGTCTCCCATTATACTTATATAGTCACAGTTATAAATACTCTGAAAATGTTGAGAAGATGATAAAAATTGCTGACAGAAGCAAGTGGACCTAACTACAATTTTATGATGTGACATCCAACATCTCAAATAATCTTCAAATTAGTGTCCTGGTTGTGTGTGAGCTGCGTCAGTTTGTATTTTTAGCAGATGACAGGAAGGACACATGTTTCTTTACTGGGATCTGTATATCTTGAAATGGTAAGTCAATAACCTCCCTGTTTTAAGTAAGAAATCAGTTTTCATTGAATGAGCACAGTTTTCAAAGAAGTTCAATATATGAAATACCTACCAAAAGCTGTCCAGCAAAGCAGACAAAAAGGATAAAGGCAAGCAGGAGGAACGCAGCTCCAAAGGAGATCCCAAGGATGGAGGTTCTACCAGGAGACAGAAAAGAATGGGTTAGTGTGGGGAGAGTTTTTCTTATCCTGGAAAGCCATCAGCAATATCTTCAGCTTAATTAGGACTTAATTAAATGAGGACTTCAATCCTCACTAAATTTTTTGAGAAATGAAAATGAACGTAAAACAAAACCAAAAATATGTCCATAGAAAACTATGTCCACAGTTGTGTCTGGTTGACTTGTTATGATGGCTCATTAAAATCACCCTGTACACAGTTCTTTATTAAAAATGATCTTTTTTTGGACTCACCTAAGCAAATAGCACTTTTCATCTCTGTGTCCTCTTCCCTGCTGTTGATGTTTTGGCAGCTGCTACCTCCAGAGCATTCTTACTCCTGTTCACTTAGGAAACACTGAGTCTTCACCCTCCCCACTACAATCCAACCAGATTCAACTTCCTTAAGAAATAAATGCATCTAAATGTTTTCTGAGATTCTCCCAAGATTTCAAAGGCCACGGCTTTTACATTCTTGCACGAGTCAATGAACACACAAGCTTTCTACGATCATGTGAACAATGTGCCCACTGAGTTACAGATTGTGCTACCAACAGGTTACAAGTATTTATAAGAATTACATACATTTCTGAGCGGTCCTTTAAAAAATTAAAAATTAAAGCCTCTTAAGCCTCCATTTATTCCAAAGATAAAAGGGGTTGGGGGTATCAAAAGAGCAGGACTACAATGAATAATCAGATGAAATTCAAATGGAACATCCAAGGAGAGGTCGGGTGTGTCTGAGACCATAATAACACTCATGCCGATGACACTGGCTGGAGAAACTGAAGAGGGAGAAGATACTGAGAAGAGTAGCAACACCCCGAATGTCAATAGACAGATGGAAGATCTAGATGCAAGTCAGCAATAAGGTGAAATAAATCTCTAGTGGGAAGGTGTTTATATACCAAATACACCTATATCATTGACTCATCTCATGCAGCTATGTTAGGCTGCAATGTTACAAAGATGAGTAAGATGTCAACCATATTTTTAGCTGCTTACAGTCTAGTAGAGATAAGCACTGTATGTCTCCTTACCTTCTAGAACACCCTTCCTTAAGACATCACTCCAGTCCTTAGACCCTGGTCAGAGGCCACAGAGGCCCTGACTACCACCAGTTGCCCCAGCCTCATCACCTCCCCTACACACGCTCAGAGGCTCCTGCTTAGACAGACAGAGAGGAGGGAGGGGACTGTGAAGCGGTGCACACCTCAGAGGGATGGACTAAGGAGGGACACGGTAACTCATCTGCTGAACTTTTGTTTGCCACCTTTCTCGTCCATTTTATTCTTATAAAATAAGTTCTCAAGAGTTTCATTTGACTCTATGTTCACCTGGTTCCTTTTAAATATCAAGGTAATGCCAGCCTCATAAGGTTGAGTTCAGAAACATTATTTATTTTTTTATGTCCAAAACTGTTTAGATAACAAACAAGTAATCATTTATTGAAGGTTTGGTAAATCTCAACTATAAAACCATCTGTCTGATGAGGTGATGGTGATGATATGATGATACGATGACACAAATTAACATCCACAGATCATTTACTACATGCCAAGCACTCTTCTAAGGACTTCATCTGTATAGTTAATTTACTCCTGGATAGCAGTTAATATTATCACCTCATTTTACTGACAAGAAACTGAGACCCAGATATCTTAGGAAACTTGCCTAAAAGCTATTTCTCTATTAAGTTGTGTGGGTGACGTTTGTGTTCATGATATTATATTCTTGATCCATGATTAGAAGTAGATATGTCACATTTCTGTCATGTTTACTGGTTCTATTTTTTTAAGTAAATTTTGATAATTTTCCTAGAAAATTATCTATTTTATTTAGATGTTCAAATGTAAAATATTACATTATTCTCTTAAAAGTTTTAAAGTCTCCATATTTAAAGTAATTTCTTTTTGTACTAAATGTTATTTTTATATTTTTTCTTTAAGTCAGACTTTTGAAACTTTGCATGTTTGTTAATTTTCTCAAAGCTTTTGGAATATTATTAAAGTCTATGCATTCTGATAGTTTTTTAGATTATTAGTTTCTGATTTAAGTTTAAAAAAATCTTTCCTTTTTCTTTATTTAAACTTAAATTGTTCTTTTGCTTAATTGTCACTTGTTGTCAATCTTTTGTATTTTCTAATAAATGTATTTAAGCACATAAATATTCCTATAATTACTGCTTTAGCCAAATCCCATAGCTTTGATTTATAGCTACCTAATTGTCATTCTTTTCTAAAAGGCCTGTAATTTCAATTTCAATTTCCTTTTAACACAAGAGTAATTCAGAAGTCTAATTTATAAATTCTACAAAGAGCCTATTTTTGGTCTGTTCTTGTTATTTCTAATTTCAACAGATTTGATCAGAGATTGTGCTTATTATTTATACTTTGACAGTTTATTTTTCTTCTGGGCTGTGATAAACAGGCTCTACTTCTATGATGATTTATGGCTTTCTAAAAATGATATGTATTTTCTATTTTTCTGGAAACAAAGCATGTTCTCTAAATATATCTATTCAGAGGGCCTGAGGAGTTAGTCAAATCCCCAGTGGGCTGACTTATTGACTCAATTTAGTCTGTCAATTTTAGAATGCATTAAGATTTCTAAATAGGATTGTGGATTTGTCAATATATCTGAACATTTTAATAGTTCCTCTTTATTTACTTCAAAGAGATGCTGGAGTGCACAAAGATTTATGATTGTTAAACTTTCTTGGTGACTGTACCACAATAGGTTTTTTGTCATGCTGAATGCCTTGCATTTGAATTCTGTATTGTCAGAAATTTATATTACTGCTGCTTTCTTTTTTCTGTAAGCTGTTTCTCAGAATAACTATTTTCCATCTTTATTTCCAAACTTTCTCTTTTAATTTTAAGTTGATCTCCCATATATAGTACAAAAGTGTGGCCTCTGATTTGTAGCCTCAATCTTTGAGCTTCTGTCCATGAATAGGATATTTTTATCCATTCACACTTATAAAATTCGTTAATATTTGACCAGTCCCTTTCATCTTATTTTCTTAAAATGCATAGTAGGATTAATACAGAAAATCACTTGCATGTGAAGTTTTATGTGAAGATTTAAAACAATTAAATTTAATACATTTAATATGTACATACACATTTAAATGTTCTATTCTATTATGTGTCAGGTTTGATAGAATTTCCTTTAAATGAATTTCTCCATTTCATCTAAATTTTAAATCTTGTTGGCCTTGAGTAATTTATAACATTCCATATTTATCCTGCCAATGTCTGTAGGCTCTGCAGTGGATTCCCTTTTATTCCTTATATTATTAGTTTGGGTACTTTCTGGTTATCTCTTTTTCTTTCTTGATCAGTTTTGATAATGGTTTAGGAATAATTAAACTTGTTCAAAAAAATCAACTTTTGGAATTACTGTTTCTGTATCGGTTGGTTCCTATTTTATTGATTTTTTTCTTCCTTCTTTACCAATTATTCCCTTCTACATTCTTGATTTGCTCTTCTTTTCCTGGCTTCCTAAATTGGAAACAGACTTTTTATTGTAACTGTCTCATTTCCTTTCCTTTTTTTTTTTTTTAAGCATTTGAAAGTTACAAATTCCTCTCTAAATGACTTTAAGGTACATACCAGATAATTTGAAGTTATGTTTTGATATACAAAACACTTGCTAATTTTTCTTGTGATTCCTTATTTGACTAGTGTATTCAAAAGTATATAATTTAACAATGAAAGGAGTGAAATACATTTTGAAAAGATTAATAAAGATGGAAGCAATAAAAATCTTGCTCATTGTTCCAAGAATATAGGTATGCTGTGGCTACTCCTATTGAATATTATACCGGAAGAGCTAGCCAGGGAAATTAGACACAAAAATAAAATAAGGGCATCAGATTAGAAACAAATAAGTAAAACTATCTCTACTTGTAGATGATATGATCTTGTATTTAGAATACGATGTCATAACCTGGCATTCAGACCCAGAGTGGCTCGAATTCTCACTGACATGCTTGACCTGAGGCTGTCCAGTGTTCCGGTCCACAGCGCACAGACCCTCTTGTTCAGGTGGAGGTACCCTTTATCTCGGGGAACAGAAATACCACCAAGCAAAAGTAATGGCTGCTCAAAAGCTCTTAATTATAACCATTTATCATGCCTGTTCTATCAAAAGCATGTTCAGGCCCATTAAGCATACCATGATGTTATGTAACATAACCAATTTTAATTAACATTCTGGTTGCAAAGCTGTTTCTTTTTAAAACCCAAGTATAACTGATTTATGTACTTACTGAAAAGCAAAGCTGACTCCTCCCTGTCATGAGGCATGAAAAGTCGCATTTTTTTAGTGAGGATTTTCGACTTTGGCACTTTAATCAAGTGTATTGTTACAGTAAATGGAAAAGGCTGATTCAGGACTAGGTCCTTTCTCCTCTCTGGTTTTTCTCAGCCAGTTCATCACTTAAAGATGGTTCTGACAGGGACAAGGAAGCACGTTTGCTGAGAAAGAAACCAGCAGAGATTACCGATGCCTCCCCCACCAAAAATGTCTAAAAGTTATATTAGTTATAAACCATTTAACTGGGTAAATAATAAGGCCTTTCTCTGGAATTCCATTTAGTGCCACGACCCTCTTCCCTCTGTGCTCTCACTTCTCCTCCCCCAAGTAGTGATATGGGTCCCTCCATCAATGCTCTGTGCACCTCCTACACATGGTATTTAGCAAAGACATGAGAACTGAGGGAACTCACAGACCCTCAGTAAAAGAACTAATAAATAATATACATCAGTAAGAAGAAAAATGAAGAAAGGAATTTTTAGAAAGCATTGATGAGCAAAGAATTGGTAAACACTATGGGTAAATCTAAATAAATATTGACTATAATTACCATCCGGACATAAAATGATAAGAAATAATTATACAAGAAATATAATGATTAACTTTAGAACTTATTAAGTTAAGAATACATATATTTCCTTTTAACTTAATAAAAAAAATCTCATCAATCCTTTAGAAGTTAGGAAGGGAAGTGGAGAACAAAAGAAAAGCAAGGTAAATGCAAATAAGAAGGTAAAGTGGGTCCATATATATCAAAGAAAAAATCAAAATACAAATAAAATAAAGCATATTAATATAAAGATAGCAGTTTGAACACATAAAAAACAAACAAAAGAAAAATAGATGCTATCTATAGGAAGCTATCCAAACAATAATGGACCCAAGAACATAGAAATGTACTTATAGTAAATATACCACCAGATTAACATCTGTGAAATGTGCATTTTGTGCACATGCATGCTTATTATCTTATGCTCTGTACTTTTCTGTATGTTTGAAGAATTTAATAGCAAGAATTTTTTTAAAAAGGAAAAAAGAGAGGCTATTAACATGAAAGGAAAACGAAGGGAAAAGACCAATACAATACAATACAATATAAAGCTGGTACAGGAGGTGCAGTTCTCAACTAAGAAGGGACTGGAGACTCAATATGTTAGCCCCACTTCAGGAGGAGGCTGGAGACCAACAGGCAGTCCCATGGGCAGAACGTGATTTAGCTTCATAAGAATTCTGGACACCAAAAGCTTGGGTGAGCTTCCCTGGTTGACAATACTTGGTGCTTATTGCCACACATGGTGGCTGGGAGAAGGTAATCTCTCCACGTTCCCCTGGGAGAGAGCAGCCAGAAGCCCTGCATTTGGGCCCCTTCTAGACTCTGCCCTATGTGTCTCTTCCTTAGGCTAATTTTAATGTATCCTTTCCCTGTAATAAGTCATTCAGTGAGTTACACACACACACACACACACACACACACACACACACACACTCAAGTTTCAATTCTTTTTATTTGAGGAGCCCACAGGCCTTCCTCTGAACTTTCTGACTGCCAACACAAAGAGGGAAATGCAACCAGCACAGAGTTCACAATGTTCACACTCGAAGTCTAACTTGTTGCTCAAGACACACATAATAACTGGTCATGATACCTGAGAGAATGAACTGCTATAATTAAATAACATATTTATGGGTCCTCATAAATACACAATTCAATAAAAGAGAGACAAGAAAATAAAAGCAACGACAGAGCAGACATCTCCTGTATGTTCTTTTAAAAGTATAATGCCATGAAATGTTCTTCTTGGTTCCTGGAAGTCTGTCATCTTTGACTCCATTTTTTTGTTTTTGTTTTTTTGTTGTTAATCCTCACCTTAGGATATTTTTCCATTGATTTTTAGGGAGAGTGGAAGAAAGAGGGAAAGACAGAGAGAAACATCAATGTGAGAGAAACACATCGATTGGTTGCCTCCTACATGAGCCCCCATCAGAGCCAGAGCTGGGGAGAAGTCTACAACCAAGGTACATGCCTGTGACCGGAATCGAACCCAGGACCCTTTGGTCTGGATGTCGACACTCTATCCACTGAGCCAAACCAGCTAGGGCATCTTTGACATCATCTTTTAAAATGCTCATTCACTTTCCTCTCTTCCAACTCCTTCTAGTGGTTGATAAACTATCTTAATTATGATGTAAAAATATATATAAAATACTTATTAGGAAGATACAGAAAAATGAATGAATTTATCTACTTGAGAGTAATAATAAGGGTCCATTTCCCTTGGTAGTACTAGTATCATCTATATAACTTTTTTAAAAAAGAGAATGTTTTATTATTTTGCTCTCTGAGAGGATTGTATAAATTAGTAATCAAAATACATGACAGAGATGTAAGAACTTTTTTTTTTATCCTCACCCGAGGATATGCTTCCATTGATTTCAAAGAGGAAGGGAGAGGGAGAGAGTGAAACATCAATCAGTCGCCTCCTGCACATGCCCAGACCAGGGATTGAACTTGCAATCTAGGTATGTGCCCTGACCAGAATAAAACTCACAACCTTTTTGTTGTATGGGACGATGCTCCTACCAACTGAGCCACCCAGCCAGGGCAATGCACAGCCTGTAAGCCTTGTGTATGCTGGGACCATTGTTTCTCTCCTGAATCATGTGGCACAGGCCTGGCACTTAGAAGGAACTTAAGTTGCTAACTTTTAAAAAAATAAAAAACTTGTAAGTTGACATTAGCAAATTTCACTTAAGTTTTAGAAGAACTCAATTGGCCCACACATTTTAATGCTAATAAGAGGAAATCTAGTGGGAACCCTTTCCTAAAAGGGTTGGATTGTACATATATGAATAATATTTTGATTTGTTATATTTCTATAAAGCCTTTGAATGGGCTCAGTGTCCAGAAGAATATCCTTTGGAGTACACAGAGAAAGACAAACTATTCATTTCTAGTTTGCTTTCTATCAATGAGACAAAATGTAACCCAGCCTTAGCAATTCAAGTTTCCCACAAATGCTGGCTGTGCCCCTGAAGTTAAATGCTAATGCTCTAAATTATACTAAATTAAACATGATTGCTTTGCCTTAACGAAGTAGGTAATAATAAGGGGAAAGAACATTTATGTCTATATCCCCAATTATCAAAAGACAAGAGATTTGTTTTCTTTTTCTTAGAATGGGAAAAATCTGTTTCTTTCTTTCTTTTTTTTAAAAATTGATTTCAGAGAGGAAGGGAGAAGGAGAGAGAGAAAGAGAAACATCAATGATGAGAGAGAATCATTGATTGGCTGCCTCCTGCACGCCGCCTAATGGGGATTGAGCCTGCAACCTGGGCATGTGCCCTTGACTGGAATCGAACCCAGGATCCTTCACTGAGCCAAACCAGCCAGGGCAAAAATCTGTTTCTTTAAAGGAAGTCAGTTGGTGTACATTTCATTCATTAAGAAGGTGAGGGAGAAAGACAATCCAGGAATCATAGAGTGACTGGGTTTTCACCAATAGGTGGGACTAGCAGGAGTCCACCCCAAAGTGTGAACCTGTGAAATCCAGCTCCCCCGGTTCCTCCTGTCTGTTTCAGGTCTGTCCTGGGAGAGGCGAGTTGGACAGTGACCTGTAACAATCAGAGATGGGGGCAGGGCATGGACTTCATGGAGAAGACTGTGAAATCAGAATGAATGGGTGGGCTAAGTGTGCCCAGAGCAGGTTTTGTCCTTTCAATATACAATGATGTTATTTGTATATTAGAAACAACACCTGGCAATTTTGCCTTTTTCGGTAAAGTTTTCCTGGGCTATATTTCTTAAACTGGGCATCAGAGTAATATGGAAGTCAAAGGCAGAAGGAAACACTGAAACATGAATCCACATGTCCACTTTGAAAATCCAGTATTTCTATAACTAAACATGATGCAAGGAGACCACTTAACTTCACAGATCCTGAGGTCTACCCCTTCCACCATCACTGTGGTATGGTACCTAACCCCCCTGTTTTAGAAATTACCATCTTCTCACACCCTTGAGCACAGTGGGCCAGTAGGACGGTACCAGGTGAGAATCCCAATGGAGAACCGCATGCACTTACTTTGGTAACACGAGAATCTGCACGATAAAGATGCAGAAGAAAATGAGACAAGCACAGGTCACGTAATACTTGAACGCTGGCAGTGCCGTGGCTCGGTACTAAGGGGAGAAGGAGGAAACTGTGAGTGGCAGTTCAGTAAGAGAAGGGCTGAAGCAGTCACCTAGCAGCCTAACTCTACCCAGTTCATGCATCACACTCCTACATTGTAGACTGTGGCACAAATGAGCTAAGGACGATGGCTGCTCATCTCCGGCAATGGGTACTTCCTCCCTCCAAATGAGCTGTAACTTCCGAAGACCGTGACTTATACGCTGACCTGTTCAGCAACCCATTTTAAGGTAACTGAATCAATCACTCCATCAAGGAGCGAGAGCACCTGACCAGAAAGACAAGTGAGTGACTGAGTGAACTGTGTGGGAGCCCTGGTTCCCTTGTTGCCCACATTTATTTGGGGAAAGCAAATACATTTTCACTTAATATTTCACTTTTGAATGCTACTGAGGAAATGTAATTTCCTCATTTAATTTACTTGTTTTAGTCTTTCATTTTGTTATTTATTTTAATGCTTCTTAGAGGTAATGTGTAGATTTACAAGAGAGAGAAGCCCGGCGGGCTTTGTCTAGGTCCACATTCATTCAGTTTGCTTGTCTGAGCCTGGCTGATGGACATTCTTTCCACTTGTCCACGCGGCTTTCCATCCCATCCAGGACCGTACACTGACCAGTGTAGCTGCCCACCTGGGACTGCCCCTGCCTGAGTTATGCAGGAAAAACAACAACCAAAGTTGCAGCTGAGACTATATTGCTTCTCAAAAGAGTTTTATAATAAAATGAAAGGAAATAAAGTTTCTGTGGCCATGCTATTGAGACACCCTGACAACACTGGCAGGCTGCATTAGCTATATCTGCACAGACTGCTCTCCAAGCTATGGGAAGTTATAGTATGAATTGCTGGGGTTTTAGCCACTGGGGTTTTAGTGAGGGATGCTGGATCTCTGGGTGGTGAATTGATGTTTCTCTTCCTTGCTTCCTTGCTACCCTGTATCCTTCCTGCAGGGCTGAAGAGCAGGCTTGGGGATACATGGGCAAAAAGCAAGCTTAAATCTCAATGCCCTCTCAACCTCGCCTGAAAGTTGGCCTCTGCAAATATGTCCTCATGGGCAATGTCAGCAAAAGTGGCATTTTAAAATTACGATCACCTTCTATCTGCTAGAATATTTTTCTGATGAATTTTGTGACTTACTAGCTGGGATAATTTACATGTTGATGAAGGAGCTACATTCGCAAAGGCACAGAAATGTGATTACATTCTACGCATTCAATTACACCCTTATCTTTTCCCTTCTGCTGGGCTTTGTGCAGAGCTATGAGTTATAGTATTAATAAAGGAGATGGACTTCTACCAGGAAGGGACTACTTTACCATTTACACATTAAGTAACCATCAGTATCAGAATAACTTTAATTCAAGGAAAAAAGGGTCAAAATAATAGTAATGAATTATATAAAACATCAATTTGGTAAACCATCTGTAGTCAATATGTTGATTTAGAAGTAGACAATTGATCTTCTTGACCACTAGTAAAAAAAGAAAATTTAGGTGTAACTGCATAATCCAACCCTGATGAATTCTGGGAGAAATTTTGGTATTTCATTTTTTCTATTCAATATCCATAAAACAATGAACTGAATTCCCTTAATAGCATTGTTACTACAGTAGCTTTTGTTCAAACTAAGACTGTAATTACATGGTTGGATAATAAAAATCAGCTCTAACTTGTTCCTTTTCTAGATCAACACAAAACAAAAGGCAAGTCAAATAAAGCTGACCTAGAGCAGTTGTCCTTTCTATAATAATTATTTAATTCATTTTAGCAAATCCATGTTAAACTTGACATGTAAAAATTAAATGTCTGCTTATTATGTGTGCCTGAAATAGCTCTTACTTTATGAGTTATAATGTGAAAGTATTTAGATGCAACAAAACCTAAAAGTTTGAGGTTCCTAATTCTCCCCAAAACGTCGAATGTAAATCTCATATTTTTGTCAAAAAGTTGATATAATTTGTGCAAAGTCACTGTACATTTATCAGGAAGAATTTGTTTAGTTCACGCTCCTTTCTTTAAGCTCCCAATCTCAAACGTGTTCCAGACATCACATACCACCAGGAGTATTGAGAATGATGACTAGCCAGAGATGAAGCTTGGTTGCAAGAGCTATGACAAAACAATATATGCATGGAAGAATTATAGAAAAGGTAGCAAAAGTTCGGATATAGCTAGAGGCAGTTTAAATGTCGCAAGTAAGAAAAAACACGAGTATACTTTCATGAAGAAATTTGAAAAACGAAAATGTCAGAAAAATGATTGATTTTAAAGAAAATTATAGCTTACCTCTTTTTCCAGTATTTTATTGTAGAAAAGCAATGAGATTCTCTGAATGTCTTCGGACTTGAGCCATTGCCTAGAAATAAAAAGGGCAGACATCATAAAACCAAACCTCTAACCAAACATCTGGAACTACTTTTAAAAAAGTGACTTGCATTCTTCTTTCTTTATTGTAAATCATCCAAAATTGAATATTTTAAAAAAGGTATAATGCCAAATAACTGGATATGGAATCTGCAAATATAATATTCCTATTCACACTGCCCTCCTTGGAAAATTTGATATTAACAACCATCTGTTGTACCAGCTTGAAACTCAAGTTATCCTAATTAAATAACTAGGGATTCAAGTACATTATTAAATGTGTTCCCTGATGTTTTACTGAAATCACATGGTAGTGTCATGTCCTGAAGCATTTGATCCACAGAGAAGCACTGTATTTCTGAGTTTATACCAAGCAACACATCATAGAATGTCAAGCCCATTTAGAGTCCCTTCAAGTTCTGGGTGAGGAGATTTTGCCTCTTTTACACTTACTGAAAATACTTTCATTGTTATGTTTTGTTTTCTTTATAATAATTGTTTCTCAATTAAATACATACAATTACAGTTGACATACAATATTATATAAGTTTCAGGTGTGCAACTAGTGATCAGACATTTATAAAACTTATGAAGTGGTCCCTATGATAAATCTAGTATCCATCTGACACCATACATAGTTTATTAAAGTATTATTGACTATATTCCCTATGATGTACTTCACATTCCCTTGACTATTGTAACTAGAAATTTGTACTTCTTAATCTCTACACCTTTTTCACCCATCCTTCAAACCCTCTTCCATTTGGCAACCATCAAAGTGTTCTCTGTATCTATGAGTCTGTTTCTGTTCTGCTTGTTCATTTATTTTGTTTTTCAGATTCCACATATAAGTAAAATCATAAAAATAGTATTTGAACATGTTTTTCAAAAGTATCAGTTGAAAATAATAATATAAGAATCAAGCAGTTCAGATCACTAATATTATGTTAACATAAACACATATGTGAATAAATACATACATATCTCTCAGATGTTAAAAAAATAAAAATTATATGGAAGTATGCATGCTTACTCACTGATTGACTCACAAAAATCTATCTTAAGAAAGTAGTTGAAATAGAGAAAGAGCTTAATGACAGAACTTTTCACTGGAATGCTCTATATAATCATAAGCTAAGTGGAGACACCAGACATATGACCAAGTAAGGCGGGTGGGTACACAGTGCTTAAGATAATCATACATTTGGCCATAAAATTAACATACATTTTCTGAAACAAAGTTAAATAAGAAAAAAATTAAAATGTGTGCATCAAGAAAAATATCTAAAAATAAACACCAACAATGACCAACTGGTTTGAGTCATTAACTGATGAATTTATATTTCTACTTTCCTAACTTCTCTTAAATATGTTTATAATTACAAATATAATAATCTGAATTATAATGAATATGCATATATATGTATATTTCTACAAGTCTATATAACCTTGTTTATATATATCTATATATAGGGAGAGAGAACATATACATATATGAAAACATTAGAGATAAAATGATATTTTACATAAAATTCCAAAAAAATTACATCTGTTCAAACAAAAACCAATTCACACGAATTTATTAATATAGAACTTTCCAATCCATTGCACATCTGTCTATGGATTTGGACTCTTTGAGATGTATTCAGGAAATAAAGGATGAAGGCCTTTGAGGATCCAGGAGAAACGGCCAGGTGAATTGTTACACTTTATCCAGTAATCAGCCACTTACTGATTTCAGATTAGGGCCCCAAAATGTACATGAGGTCTCAGATTTGGGTTAACGACAAGTTACCCCAGGAGACCAGCACATCTGAGGAGGGACATCTCCAGGTCTATGTGGATACGCTGTGCCTGGAACTCCTGGAGAGTTAGGAAGACTCTCATGGTGCCGACCATGATGAGTGTGAATGTCCCACAAGACTCAACAACAAGCCATGCACTTTCAATCGGGGCACAGAAGTCAGTAATGTATCCCAGAACAATCACCATTAAAACTGAGAACTATATATAACAATACTTTAAAAAATATATTTTTTATTGGTTTCAGAGATGAAGGGAGAGAGGGAGGGAGAGATAGAAACAGCAATGATGAGAGAGAATCATCGATCAGCTGCCTCCCGCATACCCCCCACTGGGGATCGAGCCCACAACGGGGGAATCTAACTGTGACCTCCTGGTCCATAGGTTGTTGCTCAACCACTGAGCCATGCTGAAAAGACAATAATACTTTTTGATTCAAGGGTATAATCTTTAGATTCAGGGAAATAGATATTTTTGTCAGTTCTTATTATTACATTAGCCGCAGAACTATGTAATTGTCCTCTTTTATGAGACTAATTAGAGGAATCAAAGGTTGGTTAATATAAAAAAAGGACAGAAAATAAAATTTAAGATAAATTTTTACTGTACTCATTTCCAGAACTGTGTAGTTATGAAACTATGAATTATGTATACAGGTAACTTATTAAAAGTTTTTTCTTTATTGAGAAAGAAAGATCTAATTTAAAAATGCTCCTGAATTATATAAGCTTGGAAATAAAATGAGTGAAATTTATAAAGGGGAAATAAAACCAGCTCATCATTAAGTTGCAAGGCCTCCTAATTCCAGTCCAGGTTTCAGTTACCTATCTGTCTGTGTCCTGCAAGTAGCAGGAAGTGCTCAAGACCAGGTTTCACTTTCCTGGTGTCCCTAACACCTAACACTAAGTTTTGTAAGCCATGAACACTGGACTGATACTTGAGGAAATGACTTAATTCAAGCCACATGTTGCATTTAGAGCACATAAAGGGTCTCTAGGCAGGTGTTAATTCAATGTGCCAGTATATCGGAATTATAACTGTAGCCTGACCAAGATACTTTATTGTGTATATATTCAATTACACACACACACACACACACACACACACACACACACACACATACACACAGTCATGTAATTTTCTCATAAACCCTATCAATATTTTAAAACAAATACTTAAAATGAACAATGTAGAAGAAGCACACAGTTTGCAAAGACGTGCAACTTAGTTTTGTAGGCAGAGTTCTAGGTGAAAATCATTTACATTTTTCAAGAGTCAACTTTCATGATAAAAATTAGTCCGGTTTCCATAAGATGGAAACTTTTCCATGGAGCTTTTCATTTGGACCTCCTGATGTTTACACTACAACTTAATTCAACAAACATTTATTGAATGCACATGCACCTGGTGTGGTTTCAGAGGCTGATGGATGTGACTGTTCTGTCCAGGCCATGAATGCCACTACTTTCTTTAATTTTTTGGGGGCATTTCTTGGACCATTTAAAACTACAACAGCAATTCATAGACTGAATAGACATTCACAGAATTTATAGACTTCATAGACTGAACAATATTGTGTCCCCACCCCAGAAAAACCTGTTCTTCTTCCTCATGAATTCAGATTCTAATGCATAATACTCTTCCACAATTTGGAACATGGGTAGCTCCATGTTCTCTGGGTTTGCATGGGAATAAATGCATTCTGAATGGATAGTGCTACTTACTATAACTTAAAGTTTTTCCCACATGGAATTCCTATTGATCTTTCACATGACCTCCTGAACACATTTTGCTATGATTTTTCTCTCCATATTTACATCTCATGCTTTTAATTAGTAATTTACTTGGAGAGTGTTTATTAGGCAGGAAATAACAATCTTTTCAAATAATAGGGTTTGAAATATCATCTCTGAAATTATCAGAGATGAATGATAATTTAAGATTAAGAAAAACTCACTTTTGTGCATTAATCCCATCAATTGCTTGAATCATCCTTTCATTCAATTCTTCTTCAAATCGTTTCTTTTGTGACTTGGTTCTACATGAAAAAGGAAATGTAATGGGTAAGAATCTTATTACTAAACTAAATATTAACCCAATTTTTCTATGATGCCAAAACCTCTGTTTAATTCTGTTAAACAAGTAAAAAGAATGAATCCATGAACAGCCTTTTCTTTATTAACAGCAGCCACTCTATGAATCGACAGAATTGACTAGAGTTTTTGGTGCAGTAAAATGTGGCTTTACTTCACTTAGAGTGAAATTTTTCTTGGTAATCAAAAGCAACACTGAAGGATAGGTGCTTAGTGTTTGAGAAGAAAGAACTTTTTGTCCTATAAGACACATTAGCCCTTGACTGGTTGCCTTTATAAACTTTAGTTTATGACAGAACACACTGGCTTTGGAAATTCCCCTGCAAAAATTCAGTTTAGTTGACAAAATAGTTACTCCTTGTTAATGTTTTCATTGGTCTGTTTTCAAGAATTTGAAGAACTACCATCCTTTTTAGGCATATCAAAGCTTAATTGTATGTATTTAAATGTTCCTCAGTATTGGAAAGCACAATTCACAGAAAACCCCACTTATATTTGCAGACCACTCACTTGGTGGTGGCAGCAAATAACCTTCAGCCGTAATATGCTTTGTAAATAAATTATGCTAAAATCATAATGAGTTTCACAAGGTTAATTTGATAATTAGCATGAGAAAACTAAAATAATAAATGTTTTTAAAAGTTAAGCACCTGCTAAGAGTGAAAGCACAGGCTGGCGCTCGCCAACTGGCCTGCACTAACCTGTGCCTAAGTCTAGGTGTGACAGGTCACTGAGTGGGATGTGCAATGAGCACATGGCTTCTCTGTGTTCTGATTGGTTAAATTACCGATTGAATAGACTTTGTATTCTGGAATAAAAATCACACTTTTCTGAGTTCAGAACTGCCTCTAGGTATAGACAAGAAGAGCCAATCAATATGCAATGTCACAGTTATCTATAATTAATCTCATAGAAGCATCATTAATGAGATGATGGGCATTGTAATTCCATCAGCATCTGTAGATTTGTGTCTTCAAGTCCTGTCTTCTTTAAACAGGCCAAGGGCAATCTTGGTTTAAAATCAGAATAATATTAAGTGATCCAGATCCAGATGCAGATACAGAGCCAAGAGGTATTGATGTGCCATATTCCAAGCTGCTTGAAGAAGACAAATTATTTATCTTTTTTTTTTTAAAGCCAGGAACTTTAGCAATCATCTAGTCTGGCTAATTCTCATTTACAGGGAGGAGCTATCTTTACCTTAGACCTTTTGTTTTGTTTTTAATCAGCCCTTGACTGGACTTGAGTTCTTTGACTTCAATTTGGCGGCTTTCTTTTTCTCAAAATATCTCTAAGTCTAAGAAGAAACAGTTGTAGGTCCTTGAATTCACAGAAAAACAAAATCCTTTAATGTTATGCCTGGGGCTAACAATGGCATTGCCTTCATGAATCTGTTTTGGGATTAGCTTGGGCAATGCCTGTACAGCGGTCAATGCAGTAAACATGGCACATGCAGTAGCCAATAAATGCATATGATTTTGCACCATTGTATTCACTAATTATCTGGACAAAAATTATTAACCTACAGACAGTTTTCTTGCTCCTCTAATTTGGTGACTTCTGCTAGGGAAATAGTAGATATCGCTGGGTCTCATAATCTATCCAACCAGGAGTTCTTAACTTGCCAACAAGGGCTTTGTTCCTTTGACTTTCAGCATTTCTGACCTTCCAGTCCTTGATCCTGCCTCTGGGCCTCACTATTAGCCTTCCCATTGCTCACTGTCCCTTACCCCTCTTTCTTTCCAATTTCTCTCCATTATTTCTCCTGAGCTCCTTCTCTAACCTGTCCCACCCTCATACGTGGGCTTTTATATCTAAGGAGACATGGAAGAGGTTGTGTGTTAGCTCAGATGATGCCTCAATAGCATGTGACATTGCCTCATGGCCAGGCTGGAGGCTCAGAGAGGTTTTATGATGTAGGCCATGTGACAAAGCCAGGGTGTGTAAGGGAAGTCTAGGTGAGGCTGATTTGAAAGTCAAACTATGTCCATGAAGCCTGTAGGGTCACCAGAGATCACCCATCACAGATATGGAGGGGACCCTTAGGAAGGCAGACAGGACAGGAGAGCAGTGAGGAGCGCAGGCTTTGGCACCACAGTGTCAGGGCACACATCCTGGCCTCACCTCTGCCAGCTGCCTGACTCTGGGCATTTGCCTAACCCCCTGCACCTCAGTGTCTTCCCTTCTTAAAGGATAATGGCCATAGTGTCTACCTTGGAAGAATACTAAGGACGAAATTGAATTTTCCACATGCCTAGTCCAGATACAAATGATAGCTTTTGATCACTGTCTTCCAGACAGCACTCATCCCAGAAGACACTGCCCACATAACCCTGGTGCTCTACTAGGCATTTCCTGCTGTCATTTCAGAAAACAGGTTCTTGCAGCACGATTTCAGGGAGGGGCAGATGGACAACAGAAGAGACATGGAGAATAAAGTGAAAGGATGTTCACAAAATTCCTGTGCACAGTTGCTCGCAGACCTGCTAGCGCCTGCTTGGCCAGAAGAGTCACACACTCTCAAGGTATGCTATGGGGTCCATAATATTCCTTAAATTGGGTGGAGTTCTCTTTAATATGGCACTTGTCACTTCAAACATAACGCCTCAAACGTCCAACAACCCAATTATCCCTGTAACAGAGGGCTATGGGTGTTCTATCTCAATGTTAAAATTTCAGATTTTACACAAAATATAAAGTAGAGCTCATTACAACAAAGTCACCTAGAGGGATTCTGGGGTGATGTGCACTCCTTGCCATGCTTTGCAGGGAATGATCTACCTAATTGTGTTTAGTTTTTACTTGGATACAATGTGTTTTCTATAAGAATAAACCCACTTCTTAGTGGGGGAAAGAAAGACTGGCTTGAGTTTTGGGCCTTCCATGAATTATCCTACTTACTTCAATAAGAAATACTTCATTCCCAAACCAATACTAAAGTATAACTCTGACCCCCAAAGCTAGAGGAACTTGGAAATAAAAGATATTAGTGCCTGTAATTCTACCATGGATGGTGACAGGGGCCTGGAGACATGTGTGGGAAGTTTTTTTTTTTTTTTTTTTTCTTTTTAGAGAGGTTGGGCAGCCCTACTTTTTACCATAGAAAGGCTAGGTTTATCTTGCTTTTATCTCTAAGATTAGAAACAGAAAAATGTAATTTTAAGGACCATACTCATTTTAAGAAAATTCCATTTTTTTGCTACATATTAATATTAGGAAGAATCATTTTAGGAAAATAATTTCAAGTTCTACAGTGATTACCAGGTGGTGTTTTCTTTTTCCTCTCTTAATTCTAATAACACGATACTAATAATCCTATTTTTAGAAGCTTGAGAGCAATTTAATAGGGCTCTTCACAAGTAGCTGCTCTTTTAGAAGAAGTAGCCTTCAGAATTACTATAATTGATGATAATTACTTTCAGAAATAAATAAAAAAATGAGCTTTTAAAAATTAGAAAATGGAACATATACCATACCTTAAGGTGCGATTTTGAAAATTATGCTGGCCCATTGGTACATCCTACAAAAAAAAGGATATTAGTTGCCAAAAATATACTTTTAAAATAGCATTGCGATGATAACTATGTAAAACATACTTCTTCTTTTATCATGAGAAATTCCAGTTAGGTAACATATAATTACCCATGTGGAGCAAAGACTTAACTATAAATGTAAAACAAGACTAAAGACTCAGTTTATATTTAAAATGTTGGTGTCATCTATAAACTGTGATGCCAAAAGTATCAGACTGGTTGTCAGGATTTTTAACATTTACATCCTAATATTCAAAGATATGATTTCAAACAATGGCCTACAGAAAAATCATTATTAGAGTTATGTAAACAGCTTACAATCATTTGAAATTGTAGTTTGACATCAGAAAAATATTTAAAAGTGCTTTAAAACATAAACATAACCAGAAAGTCTATAGTCAATCCTTATCATTAAACTCTGTTAAGAAGTGGTGCCATTGGTTAAGAATGTGTATTGGGGGAACCACTTTGTAAAGTATATGATTGTCTAACCACTATGCTGTATACCTGAAACTAATACAGAATATTTTTGAATGTAAACTATAATTGAAAAATAAAGATTTGACATATGAGTGCTGGTAGTTCCTGAAAACAGAATGAGAGGAAGACACCAGTCAGGGTTTATCAATGGGACACCCACTGTTAATGTTCAATAGTAGACTTAAAAAACCCACAAGATTCACCTTTATACAGTTACAGTGGAAATTAAAATAAAAATAAAGACAAAATAGTTCTAAAGAAACTTCTCTTTACTGCTTTATCTCCAAGGTTAGGGTAAGAAATGTGTTAAGGGAATACATTTACCTAGGAAAAGGTAAAGCAAAAACAAACAAACAAAAATAAACCCCAAGTTTTCTTACATGAAGTAAAATAATACATTTTTCACCAGCTCTATCAATGTTGAACCAAGAATCAATGGAGCTCTGCATAAGGGATTGGATAAAATAAATAACTTCTGGCAATGACAACTGTTCAATCTTGGGATGTATTAATAAGAATGATTATTAATCATTTCTGAAAGTGAGTGAGGGTCACAGCTAAGTAACCATCATATGGGATTCATGTGTTAAACAAAGCCTTGGAATTGTCTTAAGATATCCTATCTTGCTGCTAAAGCAGCCCCTAGGTTCTGTATCTGTGACTAGTGAAACCAGCCAGTTAAGAAAATTGATTTTGTTCAAGAGGTCCTCTGATTTCATAAACTTCTGGAAGCTTAAAGCACTAGACCTTGCAACACTCCCTTGAAGGAGGCATCTTCACTAACATAACAGATTAAAGTCAGGTAAAATATTTCCTGTGGTCTCATGATGAGATAATGAGGGAGACAGGCACTGTTAAGTCCTGGGACAATAAGACTGATGAGTAATAAATAACCACAACAATATCAGTAACACCTGGACAATAACATTTTCACAGGTATACATAAGAAACAGCACAGAAAATCATGTTCTAATATTTATACATGATTCTTATTTCTTGAAAACCAACCAACCAACTTCTGATGAACAACAAACACAATGAGAAATATGGTTATTAGCCATTAGCATTAATAATAAATGCAGCATTGAGGCGAAATTATCCAAATTATTATTTTCATAAGAGTGATAAAAGCATCGACTTTCACTGACAACTTGATACTAGCATCTTAGGATGCTCTTCCTCTAACAGCTCTGAATGCTAAAAGGCCCCAGATGCTCCAGGCCCTCCTCTTTTGATCTCTTCTCTTCTTGATAATTCCATCCAGCTCCATGGCTTCAAATACCTTCTAAAACTTGACCCCTCTCACATTCACATCTCCAGCTTGGGTCTCTTCCCTGAGTTCTAGACTTGCACATCCAGCTGCCAACTTCCTAGCTGCACTTAGATTCTAAAAGGCATATTGATTTGAAGATGTCCATTAGCAAAGTCTTGATTTTTCCATTTTAAATCTCTTGATTTCCCTATAGCATTTGTCGTTGCAGTTAATGTCATCATCATTCTTCCAGCTGTGCCACTGAAAGAAGTGCGAATTCATCTTTGACCCTCGTTTTCACACATATCCACTCTACCACAGTCTGATTTGCTCTACATTCAAATTAGACCCTGAATTTGCTTCTCACTGTATACACTACTAAAATCTTAGCATAAGTGAGCATCATTCTCACTTGGTCCCCTGCACTCTTGCTCCGTTATTGCAAGGCACATTACGTATACCATGCCCGTTCCTCACTTAAGATCCTCTAGTGACCTCCAATTATACTTACTAGTAGAGTAAACTAAACACAATTACCTTATTGCATCTCAGCCTGATTGTTTGCTCATTGTTGATGACACTACAGCCACACAGGATCCTCTCTGACCACATTCATTCCCATCTTAGACCCACTGAATTTATTGTTCTGCCACCTCCTTTCCCAATTTCCTCTTTTCCTTCTCTGAGATGTCCCCAGCCGTCCTACCCAGAGTAATCACCCATGCACTCCCATGAACATCACTCCATTTTATTTTTATCATGGCCTTCTGCAGCTCCCAAGATGATCATGTTTCTTTGTTTCCTACTTCTATTCTCTCTCTTCCCAATAGAACACAAATTCCTCTAGGACTCGTCCTGGTGGTCTCCTTTACTGATGGTCTGGTGGTCATAGTCTTCTGTCAAGCCACATTTATTTTTTAGTTTGAAAAAGAACAAGGGAAGTTGAGAGGAGAAATATAACTAAGTCAAACAAGAATGCTGAGCCCTACCTGTAGGGCTTCAGTGTGTCATTGTGACATGCTGGGACGTGTGGGACACAGGAAGACTGGAAATGCCCACTTTTACCTGACAACCTGATATGCTTCTTCTCAGGAGCTAATAGGAATTACATAACATTCCATTTCCTTTCTTTACCTCAACTCCATCTCGAATAGAATTAATTTTACTCAGAGATCATCTTAAAATCTAATGATACCATTGGGATTATTCTAAGTGCTTAATTATATTTATTTCTCTCTCCTCTATGGTTCTTTCTATTTTCTATCTGCATTGCAGCCATCTTATTGAAAACTAGTAGCCCGTTTGCACGAAGATTCGTGCAATAGACCTTCATTCACTTGGCTGCCTGCACCAGATTTCTGCCGGCACCGGGGACCCAGGCCTTGGCTGTGGCCACCGCCTTCTGCCTTTTTCAGGGTCGGGGCTTGGCCCCGGGCAGTGGCCTTGGGCTCGCCCGCACCCAACATCCCTGCTGAGGATCGAAGGAGCCGACCCCCAGTGGTTTCCTGCGATCGGTGCAGGCTCCCCGCTGGTGCCCAAGGCCCGGAAAGCCTCCGCCCCAGGCTTTCCTGGCCTTGGGCTCGGCCGCACCCAGTGTCCCTGCTACCGATGGCAGGAGCCGACCCCCAGTGCTTTCCTGCGATCCGTGCAGGCTCCCCGCTGGTGCCCAAGGCCGGGAAAGCCTCCGCCCCAGGCTTTCCCGGCCTTGGGCTCGGCCGCACCCAGCGTCCCTGCTACCGATCACAGGAGCCGAACCCCAGTGGTTTCCTGCGATCGGTGCAGGCTCCCCGCTGGTGCCCAAGGCCGGGAAAACCTCCGCCCCACATCTTTCCCGGCCTTGGGCTCTGCCACACCCCAACATCCCTGCAATGGTTTCCTGGTGGGCGTGGTTGGTGGGCGTGGCTCGGTTGGTGGGCGTGGCTTGGGCGTAGCGAAGGTGCGGTCAATTTGCATATTTGTCTATTATAAGGTAAGATGTCCCTGTTGTAAAGAACCTTGAGACTTTATTCTCTGATGGAAGTTGGAGTGATATAAACAAGGAACTACAACAATAGAATGTACATTGCTGCCGCCACAGCCTGAATGTTTGGGTGATGAAGAGACTGTCTTAATAATGCTGCTCAAACTCCAAGGACATTATGCCTCCACTTGTTCTTTTATTAAGATGCTCAGGTTTTTACTTAATGATGGCAAAAACAAAACACAAAACACAAACCTGGATTTTCAAAAACGTTCAACTGTATTCAGTTGCTACGGTCAGTTGTCAATAATACAGTCTTAGGGTTATAAAGTTACAATGCAAAATCACTCTGGGTTAAAACCTCTAGCAATGGGGGGTTGGCACTCATTCATATCCTAATAGCTATTTTTAAGGGGCCTCTCCGAGAAGTCAGAGATGGTAAACTTGCTTCATCTGAAGTTATTTTGGCAGGCGATGCCTTTTGGTTTGGGGGACAAGCCTTCATTCAGCGCTAAGATGCTTTGGAACGTGGGAGGACATACCGTGGTGCTGATCTTGCCGTTCTCCGTGGTCATGCTGTCTCTGTGGTGCAGGTGTGCAAAGGGCTTGGCCGCCCCCCAGGACTCCAGGTACCGGGTCATGCGCACAGAGGCCCTCATCTTGGCCCCATCAAGGGTGTGGCGAGTTCTGAAGAGGTGCTGGGGACTCCGTCGTTCTCCCTTGGGGTGGGGAATTAATCATTACACTTGGCATGGGAAAGCGGCACAACCTCTCCATCCTGCTCCATCCCATCAAGAAGTTTCCCTTGACTAAGCATCTTCCTCTAACATCACCCCTTCACCTCTATGGCTTCTGCCCTCACTCCTTCAGTGCTACTGGCATGCAGTGTTATAAGCTGTTTGAGCTGAGTCATTTTCTTTCCCCAGGCAGCAAAAGTTACCTGTAATTTAAACTTAGGAAAAATAGCCATTTTAATAAACATTTTTATAAAGTAAAATTTTAAACAGATATGATGATCTGTTCCAACTTTTTCTTAATGGTGAGTTTCACTAAAGTGACGGGAATAGAGATTGAAGCTGTTTTCTAATGCTAGATGGTCTTATCTATCCATGATTTGGTGTTCTTTTCCTGGAACACAATGTTTTCGTGTTCTATTTTTTGCCTTTTCCTTATGGTTCCCCCCATCATCTCACAGTTTTTCCTGCTTGTCACAGTGAACTAAAGTTTGCCACCAAAGGCAAACCGAGGGTTTGAAGGAGGCCACCATGAGTAGATAGCCACACATCCACACACTTGATCCTGTTTACTTTGTGATACTGGTTTTGACAGTTTAGGAGTGTTTCTTGCTTATATTTGCACCATTTAAAGCTGTGTGATTTAGGGTAAGTTACATAACCACTCAGAGTTTTGGAATCTGAATCTTTAAATAGCAATAACACTCATTTGGCAGGAGTTGAGAGGCTAAAGAACATGAGGGCTCTAAGGCCCTCATTCTGGAGGACATGTGGCGTGAACAGAGGAGGAGTCGGGTCCCAGGAGTAGGTTCTGGATGTGTGGGAAGGTCTTCCAGTAGCAGAGGGTGTTACTGTATGGAAGTTAAACATGTCTGTATACACCTGTCCTCGCACAAATGTATATGTGATACTTTATTGTTAATATTTTAGAAATCCCTTCTTTTCCCTTTTCTTATATGTTTATCCTATCTCAGCTCATTAGATTTTTTATCATCTGAAGGCCTAAGCAAAATATTTCTCTTTAATTTCCCATCTGTCAGGCTGCTCCCAGAAGCCCCACAAATTAACACATACACTGACTAACAATACAACCCTGTCACAGAGAGCAATTATTTCAATTGTTTCTTTAATAAGTAAATTTAAATGCATTATTTAAAACACGTTCCATAATTAAAATGCCATATGCATTTAAAGTACTTTTAGAGGCAAAGGCTTACTTAACTGAAAACACTTATACAAGTAATTTTCTCCTAATCACAGAAGTCATAGGCCAATTACAGTATATAGACTCTTTACTATACTGACCTTGGGGTTGATTACAAAGTAGGTTTTCACCAGGTGCTGCTTTAAATACGGGTCCCTGATGTCACCGTCTCCTTCCTCCACTTTGTAAGCTCCATTCAGATGCTCCAGGGTGACAGAAGAAATATGGACACGTCTGAAATTCCATTTAAAACCACAATCAAGATAGATAAGGCTATCTATGGAGGGAGATTATTTCTGTGACTTCAGAAGTGAAGGGAAGGCTGTATGTTCTTGGCAAAATGGACTGTGATAAGGTTGACAGTCTATTAACCAGGGCTTTAGAAAGATGCTTCTGGAGGTCAGGAGCTACTCCTACTTGGAGGTCTCTGCACTCACAGAAATTTGTCTGGTGGGTGTGGTGAAGAACAGCAAAGAAAGCTTGAGCATAAAGAATTTTATTATATAAGGATATTTTTTGAAATGCCGGCCAGAGGCATTTTAGAAAGCATGCTGATCTGTATACAAAGAGGAGTTTTCTTTCTCAGTTTGCTCTCATGCTTCTCTAAATCAGTGGTCGGCAAACTGTGGCTCGCGAGCCACATGCAGCTCTTTGGCCCCTTGAGTGTGGCTCTTCCACAAAATACCACGGCCTGGGCGAGTCTATTTTGAAGAAGTGGCGTTAGAAGTTTAAGTTTAAAAAATTTGGCTCTCAAAAGAAATTTCAATCGTTGTACTGTTGTTATTTGGTTCTGTTGACTAATGAGTTTGCTGACCACTGCTCTAAATTAAAGCACTTGCATCGAAAACCTCTTGTCTGAAATATGCTCTAACCAGAGACGGATGCCAGTTTTCTCATTTTAATAGTACTGGTTTCAGAGGTCACCAATAATAGAGAAATGCCATATCTGCACTGCAGTATAAAACATCTTCAACTTATGCCCCTATTCATACTTTTGCAAGTAAATAAAAGTTGTAATTTAGAATCTGATATCCACAGTCTTTAACCATGGGTCATGGGGGTGGTGGAATTGGGACTTGACAGGTCATGTTTATCTGATTAATGTAAGAGGCTGTAGGACATAAATACGATAGAAATCATCCAACACTGAGAATTAAGTTATTAACCTTCTGACCTATCATTTCTAACCATGCAGCCAACTTAAAGAGAGAAATCCAATGTCAGGCCTTACCCTGGGACCCCTCCAGCTTCCATGTGATTGGCCAAGGTAACGTCATGCGACCACACATCGTACTGCCACTTCTGCAGGCCAATCACGCCGCAAAGGACATTCCCGGAGTGCACTCCCACGCGCATGTTGATATCAACGCCAGTAGCATCTCTCACTTTCCTAAAGAGAAGGAAACTTACATCACCATCCAGGAACAGCCTCTTCTTCCTTTAACTCTTGGCCAATTTTCAGGGCATGTGATTATTCAGAATTTCTCAGACTGTTGGAAATATTATCACGAATTCTTCTGTAGCAGATTACTGCCTTGAGCCAGAAAATGTTTTTTCTTTCTGATTACTCCTCTTCACCCTCTTCTATCCCCCACCCCCACTTGCCCTCTGGTAATCATACTGTTGTCTATGTTTATGAGGTTTTTATCTAACCCCTTCAACTTTGTCACCCAATCCCCCCAACCCTTTCCTTCTAACAGCTGTTAACAATATCTTAGGACACTGTCTCATTAACAGAGGCAAATGAAAAATTTCCTTTAAGGGAAAATGACAATGCTTGGCAATGCTTATTTATTTCTGCCAGCTAAGTACATTTATCAATTAACATGTTACGGTAAAAGAAGCATACAGGAAGGTATTCCTAGTTACCCTGAGAATCACCCCCAGAGGCTATGGGAAGGGAAACAATGATGTTGGTTGCAACACAGCAAAGAGGAAGGGTTACCAGGTGTGGCTGCAGTAAATGAAACTTAAATGGCTCAAAATTGACATACGCATAGATGTCATGCTTAAATGGTAAAAAGACATCATTTGCGTATGCTAAAAATGATAAAAAGAAACAAACCTACAATGTAAAAATAAATGGCCTCCTGAAAAAAAAAATAGAAAGTTATTCCCTTCCTATCCCTTCTCTTCCTTTCTTTCCCTGCCCTTCCTCTCACTCTTTCTTCCTTTTATGGTCCCTTCCCACCCCCCCACCCCCTCAAAGACAACAAACAATGCAGGCCATCCAAACCCTTTATTCCTGCCCACAGGATGAGCCAGAACATTTACATAATGTAGAAGATCTGCCCCTGACACTCTGCCCTCCATCAGCAAAGAGTGCTATGGTGGCCCAGGCCCTGTATGATCCTCGCCTTTTGCTCATGATGGTTCCTCTCTCTGCTCCCCACTCCCCTGAGGCTCCTTTCTCTGACAGGGTGTGGGTGCCACAGGGCCAGTTTGCATTGTTCTTCCATCTGTGGCTTAGGCAAGACCTTCTCCTCATCCAGGAAGGCTTTCTAGTTGATAAAGGAACCCCTCCTAGGTCCTCAGAGCTCAGCCAACACTCCCGTTTGTGTTCACATCTGCTCTCAGAGAGTCAGCCCCAGGAAGACACAGACCTTGTCCAAATGGTTTGTATACCCATCAGTGGGTTCAGGGCCTGGGGCAATGTAGACAGTCAATACAAGATACAAGTTTATTACTTGACCTGGATCATCTTGGAAGAATTTACTTTGTTTCGTCTTTGGGAGGTAAATAATTTGTTGTAAAACCCATAATTGTTCTTAAGATTTTACCTCATGGAGAGAGAACAGTTCCAACCACGTGGCATTTCTGTACTGAAACATGGTCAGCAGAGAGCCAGGAGGGCATAAAAAGGGAAGACAAGGCACTCTACAATGGCCATTGTGACAGAATTGACTGGTTAATTTTTTGACTCTTTAAAATAGTCTCCAAGTCCTATGCATCTTTTGTAGAAAAATGAGTTGGTCAAAGGTTCAAATGAATTCACTGACCAAGTGTTTTAATGCATGCAGATGCAATCTATGTCATCTCCAGAAAAATGTTGAAGCAATGGCTTAAAACTTGCAACAGCAGTAGACACATTTTCTAGTTTAAGAGGAAGTTCCTGACTTACAACATCAGGATCCTGAATATCACTTCCTTGATTAAGAACAGTTTGCATTCTCATGACAGAATAAAAACAACACACCCCTCTCTAAGCCTTGAGAACATTCCAAAACTTCAGCTGAAGTGCTTCCACCATGGGGCCTCGGCGAATAGGGGTTGAGGCGCTGAGTAAGTAAGTGTGGAGTCCACACACGGAGGGGAAAACACAGGCAAACATTCACAGACCCATGTTTCTGGTTCCTGTGACAAAACCTGAGATGATCTGGCAAAATTCCAATGCCAAGTGTGTGCTTTCTCCTCACCATCTTAAAAAATTAAAATGCCTTTATCCATCCTCACCTTATGCGTTAACAAATGGGAATGAAATGCTTGCCCCTGCATGTGAGAGAGAACAGAGACTTCCTGAAATTGGCTGAGATGTCCTTTCTTGGGGGTGTAACAAAACAACCCATTAAGGATCACTTTGTGAGCTGTATAGGAGCCAAACAGGTGACATATAACTGAAACTACTCAAAGTTGAGAATTGTTGCCCAGATGAAGTAATTTTGGGCTGTGTTTGTATATTAATTGCTGCCTGGTGATAAAACTACTTTCTTTCTTACAATTTGTGTGTAGCCATATTATCTGCCAGAAATCATGAGGGATCCTAAGAGTGCAGTTTCCCTAATATCAGAGAAGATACTTAAATTTTTAAATATCACTTTTGAAAAAACCCAATGCTGTTCTTTTCCATAGATTTCTAACTCAGTTTTGCAAAAAATCTAAGGCCAATAATAATACAAAACACTTAGAGAAGTCATACTTTGGATCAAGTTACTCACATATCAGTAAATGGGTCTCTGCACATTTGTATTTAAATGTACAATAATGCATTTAATGCCAGTAGACTGATAAATACAGGTAGTGGCATCTGAGAACTGCAACTAAAATTATTAAACTGTTAAAGAAGATCTTACTAAGTGTTACACTTACTTTATGGCTTCACACATATCCAGTCCCATTTTCACACAATTTTTGGCATGGTTGGGGAGAGATATCGGGAGTCCAGACACACAGTAGTAGCAGTCTCCTAAAATTTTTATTCTCATACATTCATTCTCCTGGAAGAAAAAAAAATTCACAGAATTTCAGTTGCATTAAAGCACTTATATGAGAATTTAAATTTGCAGAATATCATCAAGAGCTAATCCTACTGACAGAGTGAGTAGGAATCATGGGGAGAGAAATGAGAACAAGTTGGGTTTCTTTTCACTACCCATTAAGAATGAGTCACCATCACTCACATGCCCATTTGCCAAAGTAGGAGAAGACGGGAAAGGGGAATGAAAGGGATAACAGAGAATGTTCTGGAATTATTTCCACTTAATATTAGCAGAGGAATATACAGACAGGATCATTCTCCTTAGTGTAAACATCCCCAAACATTGATGCTGAAATGAAACATTCTATGCAGAATAGAATCTCCCAGGGCAGAAAACAATGACCAGAATGTCACTGGAATTAGAATCGATGTCATTCCCTACTAAGCTCACAGTCTTCGTTTATATAAAAGTTCTTACCTGCAGACATATAGCTTCTGATACACATTTCCATCATATAATAAAGCACAATTCATTACTGTCTAGTAATTTAAAACAATTCTGCCCTGGCTGGGTAACTCAGTTGGTTAGAGCATTGTCCCAATACGCCAAGGTTGCAGGTTAGATCCCGGGTCAGGGCATATATAAGAATCAAACAATGAATACATAAATAAGTAGAATAACAAATATCTCTCTCTCCCAACTCTTTTCTTTCTCTCTAAAATCAACCAATAAAAAATAAATAAAACAATTCTGACAAATTCAACCAGTTGACTATAAAGTTAGACTAACTCATCATTTTTCTTGTCTGGGTTGTTTTTATAATATGTAGATCAACTTCATTCATATGCATCAATCTTACACTTACTTCTAATCTTTGCATCTAGCTTATAGACTCTTCACTAAAATAAAAAAGTCCAAAACCAAAACCAAACACAGGTTTTCTTTTCCTTCCTAACACAAACTCAGGCTTATGTATAAATTGAACACATTTGAAATAATAAAATGAATATAAATTTTTTTGTTCTGAAGCATACTGTAGACTTATAGAAGATTTTGCATAATTCTTTCCTTGTCTGATGGAGAGTGGGTGTACTTTCAAGCTTATCTACAGCACTGTATATGGCTTGCTAGCAATTCCTGATAATAGTATCATCTATAATAATAAAAGTGTAATATGCTAATTAGACCGTATGTCCTATTCAGACCTCTAGTCCTCTCTAATAAAATGGTAATATGCAAATTAACCATCACTCCGCTACATAAGCCACACCCACAGCCAAGCCACACCCACCAGCCAATCAGGGCGAGTATGCAAATTAACCCCCATCCAAGATGGCTACAACCACAGAGAGCAAGGTTTCCCAGGTAACAGAGCAAGCCAATCTTTTCAACAGCCGTTGCAGGCCTAAGCCTCCACTCAAGCTACAAAGTTTCAATTATAGAAGGTAAACAAATTCAAACAAATGGCGGCAGAATGGAGCTTGAGAGAGCAGGCCAGGGTTGCCGGCGGCAATAGGGGAAGCAAAGCTTTCTGCACACCATGGCCGGGCTCACCCGCTTAAGGCTACAAAGTTTCAATTGTAGAAGGTGAATTAACTGCCACAGAAATGGCTGCCACCCCCGGAGGGAACAGCAGGCTTGGCTCCACTCCAGGATACAAAGTTTCAATTGTAGAAGGAAAATAAATTCCAGATACCAGGGCCTCCTCTTGGGTCGCCAGGGTGCGTGGCTGGCCTGCAAACCACCACAGGCCCCTCGCTCAGGCCGCCCCACGCCCCAAGGGAACCCCACCCTGATCCGGGACACCCTTCAGGGCAAACCAGCTGGCCCCCACCCATGCACCAGGCCTCTATCCTATCTAATAAAAGAGTAATATGCAGATTGATCATCACTGCAACACACAATATAGCTGCCCCCATGTGGTTCAAGATTCTGCCCCCATGTGGACACAAGATGGCCACCACAAGATGGCCAGCAGGAGAGGGCAGTTGGGAGGCACCCGGCCTGCAAGGGAGGGCAGTTGAGAGGGACCAGGCTTGCAAGGGAGGGCAGTTGGAGGTGATCAACCCTGCAGGAGAGGGCAGTTAGGGGTGACCAGGCTGGCAGAGGAGGGAAGTTGGGGGCAAACAGGCTGGCAGGGGGGCAGTTAAGCATCAACCAGGCTGGCAGCGGAGTGGTTAGGGGGTGATCAGGCTGGCAGGCAGAAGCGGTTAGGGGCAATTAGGAAGGCAGGCAGGTGATCAGTTGGGAGCCAGCAGTCCTGGATTGTGAGAGGGATGTCCGACTGCCCGTTTAGGCCCGATCCAGCCTAAACGGGCAGTCGGACATCCCTCGAGGGGTCCCAGATTGGAGAGGGTGCAGGCTGGGCTGAGGGACAACCCCCCGCCGTGCACGAATTTCGTGCACCGGGCTTCTAGTAAGTAATAAAAAGGCAAACAAATATTTTTTGATAAGGATTACCTATCATATTTCCTACATAGATATTCTGAATCTAGAATACAGAAATCTGCAATATTAAGCATAGTGAATTCTTGACACACTTATCAAAGATCAGTTGGCCATATATGCATGGGTTTATTTCTGGGCCCTCCATTCAATTTTATTGGCCTATATGTGTGTTTTTATGCCAGTATCACAGTTTTGATTGTGGTAGCTTCGTAATGTATTTTGAAATAAAAATGTGTGCTGCCTTCAGCTCTGTTTTTCTATATTTTATTATTATTATTGTTATCAATTTCAGAGAGAGGGAAGGAGAGAGAAAATGTTTTATCAATATTCCCACCACAAACCTTAACAGTTCCAATAAATAAGGTTTAATATGGTTTTAAATCACTTGTCATCATTTCCTCTCTATAAAATTTCTTATAAATGAACATATAAATAACAACTACTGAACTTACTTCTTTCTTGAATGGCACAAGGATCAATGAATGAAAGTGAGACAGTAGTAAATAAAGGGCTAGGGAGAAGTTATGCATCCTACTTTAGGGGTTCTTTTAGGATGCTTCTTAACAATGTGAATACATGATAGTTACAACATGATAGTTATAACTGGACTAGAGGTCCGGTGCATGAAAATTGTGCACTAGAGGGGTGTCCCTCAGCCCAGCCTGCACCTTCTCCAATCTGGGACCCCTCAGGGGATGTCTGACCGGCAGTTGGACATCCCTCTCACAATCCTGGACCACTGGCTCCTAACCACTCACCTGCCTGCCTGCCTGATTGCCCCTAACTGCCCCCCCCCCCGCTTGCTGGCCTAATCACCCTTAACTGCCTCTGCCTACTGGCCTGATCGCCCCCAACTGTTCCCCCCCGCTGGCCTGGTCGCCCCTAACTGCTCTCCTCTGCCGGCCTGGTCATCCCTCACTAATGCCCCTGCCGGCCTGGTCACCCCACGCAGCCTGTCCAGTCATCCGTTCAGTTGTTTTGGTTGCAAAGGCCGCTTAGGCTTTTATATATATATAGATGAGAGGAAACCATGTTTCCAACTCCTTGACATCAAAATGCCTAAAAAAAGGACCTTCAAATAGCACAGTGCACAGAGATATGCAAATTAAATCTCATTATTCAAAATGTATTTATTATATGTGTGCTGAATTATATATAAGCAGGAGTTTTAAAAATAGATAAAAATGTGTTAATTACATGCTATGACATTTCTCACCCTTGAATTAGGCTTGAGACTTATCAGGAGGGCTCAATGGAAAATAAATCCAACACATTTACAAACATTCCTAAAGGAGGCTTTTTGTAAAACAGTAAAAAGTTGATAAGGGGCCAGAGGAAAAGTAAGCCAAATTTTTATTTATCTTCAACGTGAAATAGAATCACTAATACTTACCTTTGCAATTTGATCAAACTTCCCAAAAAGTTCGTTCAGCATGTGGACCAGTTCTCCTGGGGAGCAGTCACTGGCCAGCCGGGTGAACCCAACAATGTCAGCATAGAGGATACTGTGGGAATGAACAAAGGGGGCAGTGTTTGCGAGTTTATATTCATTACGAAGGTAATGCTATTAAAAGAGTATATACTCTGCTTTTCATTTTATATTTTCAGAAGAAAAATGTCATTTCCCTGGAAAGGGAATACATAAACACTTTGCTAAACATTCCCAGTACATTTTTATGTTAAATTTTTATAATTAAAATGAGAGAAAATTAGTCACATGATGCACTTTTCCTATTGTAGTCTATTCTTACTGATCACCTGTCTCTTTCAGGTTCAGGCCCTCTCTCCCTCTGGTTTACTTAGTAGTCATCCTGACAGTCCATTACACTGTCCTAATCCTGATATCCAATAGGTATGCTTCCATCTGTTACATAAATTTGTACTATAAGAATTCCTAAAAGTAGAAACAGTAAAATAATAAAAGCCAAAATCCTGTTTTTATTCATTTAAAGCTTCCTGGAATAATAAGCTTCTTAAAAGAAAGTCTTCTTAACAAAAGATTCTGGATTACTTGCTACCTGCCTGGATGAAGTAATCAGGGTACATGTTCCTAAAGCTCAGAGTTTAGTTGGGTGATGAATTAAACAAATAAAGATACCAAAAATGTCCAAATAAAGTGATAATAAGTCTATAAAAGAAAACAACAGGCTGCTATAAGAAAGAATAGTGTGTGGGTGTGTGTGTGGGGGGGAATGTGGGGGTTGGGCAGGAGGTGGGAATTAGATGGTGAGGAGTCCAGGAAAGTCACTCTTAGGGAATGACAGTGCAGCCTCCCTTTATGCATGTGGCAGGCATTGAGAGTGGGACGAATGAAAGCAGGGGAAGATGTCTGATTCAGCTTTGGTTGTATGGAGTTGGATGGTGTCTGCAGAACACCCAAGAGGAAGACGCCCATTAGGTAGATGAGTACGGAAAACTATGGTTGAGTTCTGTGTCTCAGCACCACGTGGATGGTAATTAAATCCTGGCAGAGAGCTGGAGAGAACAAAAAGAGCGAGGGGAGAGCTGTAAGACACTAATTTTACCGGAGAGGTTAGATTTAGGGAAGAGAAAACAACCAAGGAAACTGTAGAAATAAAACAAAGGGGATAGGACGTCAGGAGAATGAGGGATGGGGATAAATCTGTGAGTGCCAGGGCAAGGGCCGAGGCAGTCATTGAGAGAAGGGTGTGGAAGTCTGTCAAACACAGATCTGGGACAAGACAGTTGGTGAATTTAGCAAGAATGAGTTCTGTGACATGCGGATGTTAAAGCCAGAGAGTGCTGATTTGAGGAGAGTAAGGAAATAAAGATTAGTCAGAGAGAGTGGAAAAAAATTTCTGGAATCTGAGCTCTGAAAGGCAGAAAGGTCATTTTAGAGGTGGATGGCGGCATTGGGCTAAGAGACGTGTCTATTTTCAAAGATCTGATGGGTTTGTGATGTTTCAGCACCAGTGGGAGGGACTTGGAGGAAGACCAGGAAGATTCAGGAAGCAGCTGGTAGTTCTTACCTTTATGGCTATAAATTGTCTTTTCCTTCCCCTCCTTGCCATTTCCTTATCATCACCATCATTATTGTTGTTGTTGTTATCATTGCATAACAAAGAGCTAGTAATTATTATTAATGGAGAATAAATGTTTTGTTGAATGAACAGTCAAAGCAGAACTAAAAGTAAGTAACTGATCTCTTTGGTACTATCTACAAACCTAAAATTCCCATTAAAAGAAAAACCCCAAAACACTCAGGTATTATCTGTGTTACCTGCTTCTTTTCTTGTACATGTCCTGTTGCAGGACGAAAAAGCCACGTCTTCATATATATTTTTTTAAATTGCTATTTCATGCCATTTAAGGTTTTACATTTTTAAGTATTTGAGTTACTTTTGGATTCCAAATATATTTTATGAATTTAAATTTAATTCAATACTGCAAACATATTCCAGACAATGTGTAAGGGAAATTAAGGGCATTGAAGCTGCTTCCCGAACCCTTTGCCTTAGCCAGTGAGGCAGTTAGCTTCCAAGGTGGCCCCAGGGATCCTCACCTCCTGCTGCTCACACCTGTACTGTCCCCTCCCACACCGGGTGGGGTCCCGCAGAAATGACCAACAACTAATGATCACCCGGCTAAGATGCTCCCAAATTCCCACCCATAGACACTGGGAGACAATATTTATTCTTGTTTTGGGGAAATTCATTACAAAGAAACTGGTAACTAATAGCAGGATAAACCTGAAGTTGGTGGTTATCTTTAGTTATTTTTATAGGTCTGTTGGTTCCTGCATTGTGTCTTAACTACTGATGGATATTCTGTGATCCTGGTTAGATATAGTTGCATGTATCTTCACATGTTTTGAATAGCTGATATGTGACTTAAAAATATTTCCTGAAATGGGAGGGGCATTGCTGACTATCAGACAGTCAAGGTTGGAAGAGGTTAATTCTAGTATAATATACATTGTCAGATAATGCAAAATTTTTTTTTTCTTTAGTTATGTATGTAAGACACTTAAAAACCAGAAGATACTATTTTAAATAATTTTACTCCTAAACATGTGTAAATGTTCTTTAATTTTTAATCTATCTCCCCAAATGGTGGGACTTAAAAAGAAAAAAACACTCCCGATTCTTCATTTATCCAAAGGTGCTTTCACAGTTCTTTCTTAATATGCAACCATTTTTCTATTATCTCCTTCTCAATAGGCATTTCTTATGTATATCACTAGCTCTATGCACCTTTTCTAAAATCTGTTGTCAAAGTGAGATTTGTTTCAGCAATGCATTTATTTTGCAATTAAATTTATTTCTTATTAATGAGTTTAAAAATCCTTGACCCGAAGCAACCACACCAGAAGGCAGCATCATGCATTGGAAAGAGTCTGGACTTGGGGCAGAACAGGTTGATCCCAATTATCCCAATTCTAGTCAATGCTCAACAAATTTTGGTTGTTTGTAATTGTTATTATTGAACTATTGAACAGGGTGGTGGGTAACTCTGACAGCTGAAGTATTAACATCAAAACATAATGAATGAGACCAAATACATGCATGAGAACAAGCTGCCCCACAGGGTTCTCCTTCCTGACCCCAATCCCATCAGATTCCAGGGACTGTGATTCCAGTAATGGCTCTCGAGGATATATGACTGCGCCAGACTTTGAAAAGCAGTAACTTTGACTATAATTAAGCTCCACATCAGTCTCCTAGGATGTTGGTCACTGGTTGACCACACTCCAGAAACTCTTCATTCCTGGTGAACATGTAGATTCTCTAGAAAGTGCTGGTTTCTCTGAGACCTGTCTGCCAAGCCCACTGTGAGAACTCGTCCTTGTGCTGAGAGCCCACCAACCCGTCCTCCAATCTCCCTGCAAAGCTGAGTGTCCTAGGTTCCCAGGAACATGAGCTCAGATCATGGAGTTCCCAGAATAAGGACCACTGTCCACCTAATCCCCCTTTTGTGATGGTCAGCATAGAAATCAGGGCTAAGAGGGACAACACAGTAAAGTAGAGGATCCTATTTTCTTAACATGAAGGCCCCAAGAGGCAGCACAAGGGTGGGTGAAGGGGTAACTATTCTACATGCCAAGGTTTATCAATTGCAAAGGAGACATGCTATTGCAAGATGTGGGCTTCCAGTTAAAAATGTCCCCGCTGCAGTGAACAGGCTCCCCGGACTTGCTGAGAAAGAACAGAGCAGTATACCTGACGTTGGTGTGGCGCTTGACGTACAGGTTGTGAAAGTTGTTTGTGTTTTCCATCTGGCCGGCTTTGGGGCCCTGCAGCCTCTGGATAATCTCAGCTTTCATTTCCATGGCTATGTGAGCTGGCAGCAGGGACAGCAGGAGCCGTTCCTGAAACAAGGTGTGGAAGGAAGACCGAGAGTTCAAATAACTAAGGGAGCATCCAAGTAATATTCAAGAACATCAGTGAGTTGTAGCACAGCCAATTTGAGGACTATTTTCAACGAGTTAAAAATACAGATTCTAGGACTACATGTTGAAAAAAATAAAAATGTTTAAGGTCAGAGTGTGTTGTTTTATTTATTGAGTTATAATCATGTGTTCTTCAGTGTGGAGAAAAAAAGGAAGGCAAAGTTATTTCCCCAAGGATATTATTTATCCACTTTGATTCTAATGTAGTAAAGCAGAAATAAGTTTAGAATGCCAGAAACCAGTGGTTTGTTTAAGATAGAAAACACTCATTTTTGCTGGCTTGCCCATATGAGAGATAAGGTGCTTTATTGCACTTTAGAAAGTCAACCAATACTCCACATTTCCTAAATAAGATAAATATTTTCAACTATTTCATTTCCTCTATGATGAACACTCAATCTCCTTTAGTGATTTTGAACTATTATAAAGACAGAATATCAGGAATATTAGCTTCTGTAAAATGCCATCTATAAAAAACTACTGGTGGAAGGCAAAAAGCTGCTATGAGCTTTTCTTGTATGTTTGGTTTGTAAATTCAGTAAATTCAGTACACAGTAGCATGCAATATTATATTTATTTTAATATGTACTTATTTAGAGTTGTACTTTTCCATTTTCTTCAAGAAAAATGTGCCATATATATATATGGAAAAGTATTACAGATGGGCAACCTTTTTTTGAAAGTTTATATTAATCCTAGAGTATTTTAAATGTTAAATCTACTGTAGAAAACACCATGTTCTTCAAGTATTATAGATTTAATATTTATTGTGGTATTCCATGTTGATAAACATTTTTGAATGAAATATGTCTCCATCTTCCACATTTTTTCTCTCTCTCTCTTTTGTGTGTGTGTTTATGAACAAAGTGGTGAGAGAGTAGGGGCTGAGGGGAAACTGGGCTTTGCTCCCAGGTTTACAGGCCAGGGGTCCATCTCCTATACACATCACTAAGGTGGCTGTTGGGAACTACCCCTGAGGGACAGAGGGTAGTCCAGGAGTGCATCTTGATGGAGATGGGATGACTCTCATCAAAGCACATCCCAGCCTGCTCCAGGTAAAGTTAGATGCAAAGTCAACAGGAGACAAAGTACATGCCTGTAGAGGGACCTCAGTTCTCCATGAACTGGCATAACTGAGTGTTGATCTTTCTTCCGTTGCTCTGAGATGCCATCAAATCTCTGTCATTATCAAAGCAAACAGACACTGAATATAAATCTGTTAACTTCTAAAACTGTGATAAGGAATGTTAGCATGTAGAACACAGCAGATTATGAATCTGGACCTAGCCTATCTATTTAGAAATCCCAGAGGATTCTGTGTGTTTATAGAGATGTCTGACAATCAGCTTGACTAGATTAAAACCAATTTTGTCCTCTTTCGGATGGGTGACAGATGAGTCCAGGGCTAAGGAAAACAAAAAGCACCAGGCCACAATGCTCAGCTGACTTAGTTCTACTTTGCTATTTTATGACAATAACCTGTGTGTGCATGAAGATTCAGTGCAGTCTTCTGTTGAATTTAAAGCAACCAGTAGACTTTCCCAACATTTACATTCATTTCTACTTATGCTTCTTGTAGTCAACATTGTCAGTGTCCTACCCACATTCCCTATGCCTTCCTTAGAGGTCGCTTGCAGCCTGTTCCTTTATAAATCTGGTTTCCTGTGTCCCTACCAATAAGAAAGTAATTTGATGGAACTGTCCCCACCTTCTGCACCCATCACCCTCCTTGAGGAGATCTGAGCATATTACAGTTTCCCAAGGGTCTCCAGTAGTACTGAGCCCCTGTTGCCACCAGCAGCCCCTTTTAATAGCTGACCTCCCTCCCTTACTCTCCTACTTGAAACCACTTCCCAACCTAGTGACTAAACTCAGAGCCTTCTCTTAGGGTCTTCTTGGGGTAAAACTAAAAAAGAAATTTCTTCTCTCTTCCTCCTGGATTCTCTATTAAGAATATGCCAACCTCCAAAGACAGATTCCACGAACAAAAAAGAAGAATCGAATATAGTAATTGTTTTCACTGGCTGTAGAATCACTTAATGACCAAATGTAAATTATGATATTTTACACAAAAATGTAGATGGATGACTGGCTGGCTTTTTTTTAAAGCTAACTTGAAAAAATATATGTTGAATAAACTAAACTGGGCTAAGATTTTCCTTTCTAAAAGTGTTCATGAGTCCGTGTGAATTTAGACTGGAAGAAAGATTTTGCTAACAGCCAACCAGAGAAATATAAGAACCCAAAGTTCCCCATTACCATGTGATTCTGGTGCACTGGTGGACTGTGAGACCTCTTATAGAGCTCATGAACAGAATCTGTGTGATGGGGTCAGCACATGTCCGCTCGGTGATCACAGCCTTGGACAATGGGGTGAGCCTCAAATAGGAGCCTACACTCAAATGTGGTGAGTCAAGACACTTTTAAATTTGTCTTTATTCTCTTATAAAATGTTATACTTTGAAAGAAAAGCCCAATATGTTGGCACATATGACAAATTTTGACTCAATTCATAATCTGACAAGGTTAATATTCCCGTTAACATTTTAGCTTTTTGTTAATTTAGCTGTGTGAGCTGCCAAATTATCTGAAAATAATATACAAACCTAAGTGCTTTCCATACCAGATATGACCTAGCTACATTACCTCTCCAAGTACATTGGAAATCTTCCTTAAGGGGACTTTTGGAAAATCAAGTTGTCATTAGACTGATTGATGCATACCATTACTTCTTTCTCTTGCTAGAAAAGATTGTATAATTACAGAGAATTTGGCTAATTCTGGCATATTCAAAGGTTATCTGATGAATAACTTGGCCTTGGTTTGAAGGTTCCATTTCAACACATCCCTTTATTAAACCTGTAATTATTATTCATTAGCAATAGTTTTCCTAGAATTTGTTCTTTTCAATTATGCCTCATAAAAGAGCTACAAAGTTAGTACTTTTCAATGTACTATCGATCCAAGTTCAGGACACACTGAGCTCAGAAGTGTTTTTAATATAAAACAGAGCAGATATTATAACTTTATATTTGTATGCTATTTTTGTGGTTATTTTTGTGGAAAGAAAAATCCAATTTAAGCAAAGAAGACTTCTATTTAAAATTTGAACTAAGATTCAGTAATGCATATTCCATCTTATCCCTCCAATAAACCATGCATGTAATAAATATTTAAACCCACTTTACAAAAGGCAGGATGACAGTGACATGCTCCTTCCATAAGAATTTAAGCTTTTTTTCCTCCTTCAAAATTTCTATTTAGTTCTTATTTTAAATGCAATTCAATTACATCAGGATACCAAACCAATGCAACGAACAGAAGGCATATTGTTATAAATGTTTCTCCTTCCAATAGAAAGTAGCTATCAGAATGGACAGACGCCAGGTCCCAGAGCAGCCACTGGGTTACATGTGGTGCTGAGGAAACAGATGATGTCCTTCAATACTGTCCTGCAGTATGAAAATATCAGGTGTCCATTCAGAATCAAAGCTGAAAACGCTGCAGTTAGAAAATACCTGCCAGGAACACGAAAATATGTCAACGCCTTCTCATATCTCCTGCTGCAGCCAGCTTCATGTCTGCAGGTCTCAGAGAATAAGCATCTCCCTTGGCACCAACCTCCATCACCAGCATGTCCCCAAACCTAAGTTCTAGGGACCACTGCTAATGTTGTTGTTTCCCATTATAACGTTTAGTTTGTTTCTCTCAGGTCCCTCCTTAGAAATCTTGCTTCTCATCACTCAGTCAGAAGGCACTGAATACTCTTATTATTTGGAAGGGCTTGCTTTATCTTTCTTTGACTTTTATAAAAGATTAAGTCATCATATTTATGGATGATGGAGAGCAGCAGCACTTTGTGGTAGAAACAGCACTGAAATGGGAGATGTGGGTTCCTGCCCATTCTTTGCCACCATCTAGAAAACCTCCACCAAATCACTCCGGCCTTTGAGTCCCAGTTTGTTTGTCTAAAAAACACATCCATTGACCCAGGTGAGTTGAAGGTCTCCATGTCTGTGTAAGTTTGTAGCATTTTATGGAACCACAAGAGGCCCCTTTTAGATGTTATCTCTCTCTCATTTTTTTTGTTTTGTTTGTTAATTCTCAACCGAGAATATTTTCCCATTGATTTCTTAGAGAGAATGAAAGGGAGGGGGAGAGACAGAGAGAGAGAGAGAAACATCAATGTGAGAGAGACACATCAATTGGTTGCCTCCCACATGCACCCCAACCTGGCCAGAGACTGAGCTTGCAACCAAGGTAGGTGCCCTTGACCAGAATCGAACCCAGGACCCTTCAGTCTGCAGGCTGATGCTCTAACCACTGAGAAACTGGCCAGGGCAACTCTCACTCTTTTGGAGTCAAATAATTAGTGACACAGAGGAAAGAACCCAGTGTTCAGATCTAAACATGATGCCAAGACTGTAAGAAGGATTGTGGGTAAGGAGAGACCACTGGGATCTTGACAGAGAAGACTGAGTTCATCTTCTTGAAGAGTGGCTTCCATGAGTGGGAGGAGGATGAAGAAGGATGGCTAAGAGTTTGGTGCGCCATATTAATGGCCAATGTAGGCATGCGTAGTGAAAGTCAGCTTATTTATTTTATAGTCTAGGAAAACTGGAGTGCTTTGCGCAAGTTAAAACGAATATGCACTTCAACCAATCACTATTCCCTTTTACAAAAGACTGAGTCCTTTCACTGCATGCTTATATTGTTTTTCATTTTACAAACCCTGGTCACATACAGTTTCATTTAAATTCAAACATTTTTGGCAAAAAAATAGGTATTGGAGTGGCTCAGATAGGGTAAAGTGGAATGGTAGACACTAGGTAGACACTGTGTGTCTTAGGACTTCACAGTCACTGTTGGCTCTTTCCACTCACTCTGATTTACACTGAGTGGCCAGATTATTATGATCTCTGAACGCATAATAATCTGGCCACTCAGTGTGTGTGTGTGTGTGTGTGTGTGTGTGTGTGTGTGTGTGTGTATTAGAGGCCCGGTGCATGAATTCGTGCATGGGTGGTGTCCAGCCAGCCTGGCCAGGGGGAGGGGACATGGGCGGTTGGCTGGCCTGCCTGCTGGTCGAACTCCTGGTCGAGGGGACAATTTGCATATCAGCGTTTTATTATATAGGATATACACTGAGTGGCCAGATTATTATGTGTTCAGAGATCATAATAATCTGGCCACTCAGTATATAAGCTCAATGAGATGACAGGAATGCCTTTAGAAAGTAAATCATTAATAGAAGGTGAAAGAATGAAATTATCACTCATCTTTGATGACTCTGCAGTTAAGAGACATTAGAGAACAATGGGCTAATCAAGTCCAATTATAAATTATGTCCATAGTGATGGATGATGGTAAATTGAAACTTCTAAACTTTTTTGGTAAGGAAAATGGTCCTTTCCCCTAACTATGCTGAACTGAGACACTTGAAACCCAGAGCAAAACTGCTCTTAGGGTGAGTCTCACAGCTCCCACTGTCAGCAGATGTCAGCCCTTCCCACCCTTCCTGTCCAAACCCCTGACAGGGTGCTCCCAGGGCACCACTGGGGCACAGTTCGAATCACAGGCAATATCACAAGGCTTTCTCTGAGAAGGGGGGAACTGAGGCGATTTCTAAAAGAAACTCAGTGACATTTCTCTCCTGAGCACATGACTGAGTCCCGAAGTGGGCATTTACATCACTGGGAATGTGAAGCTGAATACTGGCGGGCAGGGGTGGGGTGATCTAAGGACACTGCAGTGCGGAGGTGAACTTTAAAGCTCTGCTTATCTGTCCTGACACCTGAAGTGCCATATGCCAGCCTCCAGAGCAGAGCCTCCAAAGACACAATCCCACAGGTAACACCGGTCAAATATTGTGCCTGCCTTCAAACACTAATTGTCCCCATGGGCACCGATGTGGTTGATAGGGCGAGAGGGACCCATCATTTCTGCATGACATCAACTTTCCAGGGAAAGAATAATACATGAGGAAAGGGAATTGGCAGAACAGCACTCATTCTCATTCCGCTAACGAAACAATGTCCTGAACTCTCTCAGATAAAAAGTAAGGATGCAAGCAGCAAACTGCTGATGTATAGCAAAATCAGCACAACAGAAAGCTCAAGGGCCATCACATTCCTAGAATTTTAGTAAAAGTAACTCAAATGAACCCAGCTGGTGTGGCTCAGTGGTTGAGTGTCGACCTATGAACCAGGTCATGATTCAATTCCTGGTCAGGGCATATGCCTGGGGTTGTAGGCTCAATCCCCAGTGTGGGGCATGCAGAAGGCAGCCAATCAATGATTTTCATCATTGATGTTTCTATCCTTCTCTCCATCTCCCTTCCTCTCTGAAATAATAAAAATATATATTTTTAAAAAGTAACTCAAATGAGATGACCATGGCTCACACTCAAGTACGAAGGTGCCTGTCTGCTACAGTTTGCCGGACTGTAAACTTGTTGCACACCTGATTGCGTTAATATTGTTGGCACGGAGTATTTTCAAAGCTTTATCTTTGCTTTTGGAAAACACCTTCTTGGTAATCAGACTGCAGATATTCTTCCAGGGATTCACCCATCTAAATTCCACTAATACATCTGCTTTAGAGAGAATCATATCAAAATAGTTAAAAAATGTAATTCTTGTTCAGTATCTCATATGCACCTCTACCTACAAAAATAAATAAGTCGTGACTTGGCGCTTCTATAATTAAAAAAACCTTCTAACAGATTTTATTGCAAGTTACAAATAATTAACTCAAGTTTAATCATTCACATAATGTAGAAGGAAGCCTTGATTTGGTGTATTTCCTAACTCTTTTATTTACTCTGAGCATGTAAGTTCTTATGACCTGTGAAAATGTTAAGTCCAGAGGAAGCAAACTAGCAGGCTGTGGACTGAGCTCTGATTGGCTTGCAGGGAGCACACAGGCATGCTTGTGTGTGTGCAAGTTAAACGAATTATCCTTAGGTAAGTCATGCACTGAACAGCTACATGTGGTCCATCATTTTAACCACTCTCTTGCCCCCGGTTTTCCAGAATAAAAGAGCACAACTAGCTGGGGCATCTCTCAGAAGTGCACCGTGACTTCTGCTCACCTGCCATTGGCCAGAGGTCACAAGGATATTCTCACCTCTAAGGATGCTGGGGCATGTGCCCAGCTAAGAAGATCCTCTTACTATAGAAGAAGAAGAGAGTAAACATTGGAAAAACAAACAAGCAGTGGTCTCTGTCCCATGCAGAGCAAGCAATGCAGCATTTCCAAAAGGAAACCATCAATGTCCCTCCCAGAGGTGCCCCTTTTTTCCCCAACCTAAATCCAGTTAAAAGTCAACCTGCAGCTGCCACCTGCTCTCATCCTTGACTGCTCTTTCCCTCTTACCATCTCCCATCCAGTGAAGCAGCAGTTCCTGTCCCTCACGCTAGGAAACTGCACCTTCTCCCAACCTACTGCCACTACCCTGGTCTTGGCCACCTGTGCCACCCTCTGATGATGGATCGCTTCCTAATGGACTTCCTACCTGCTGTCCATCCCCCTTGCTCACCCTTCCTCTTCTGCAGCAGAGGTCTTTCTAAAAGGTAAAGTAGCCAAATCAGGTCAGTCCCAGCTGACTGCTTCTACTGACAAATCTGAAGCTTACCAGTATGTTACAAAATATGAATTACTCCTGTGAACTCCACCTCCTTTACTTTGCTGCCCTCCTCCTGAGCCTGTGGCCCAGCTCTTCTGAATCATATAGAGCCCCAGCTGGGCACTGTGCTCACCTCCTCGCTGGAAAGCCTGCTACCCTTGGACCTGGACTGCTGGATCCGTCATACTGTTCCCACCCACGCTCACCTTCCTTCCCTAAGGCTGTCCTGCTAATTCTTCCTTAAACTTCTAATCACATACTGCCTCCTCCATCACTTCCTCCTGACAGCTGTCCTGCATGGCCTTCCCATCCCAACGGGGTTAGGTCCTGAGTGCTGTTCTGGCACCCGCTGTCACCCTCAAACTCTACTGAAGCCATCGGTTTCCTTTCTGCCCAATGTTGTAGGTGCCAGTGTGCCCAGGCTGTGCCTTCTTCAGCATAATGTTCTGGGTACGGGACACAGAACCTGGCACAGAGAAGAAAGACACCCAATAAGCATTTGTTCAGTGAATACAGGAAGAAACACTTGAATGTGTGGCTAATGCCTCATTACACTTTGAATAAGATTTCCACTGGGCAGCTCATTTAAAAGCTTGGTTTTTCAATGATTATCCAGGAGAACATTTTGGCCTTGCTCTGCCACTCATTGAGTGGACAGTGGGTAAATCATGTGCTAACCCCTTTGCTCCCAGTGTCCTCCCTGGGGCCTGGGAGGTGTCTGAGTATATTTCTGCTGCCTGTTCCACTTCCAGATTTCTTCCATTCTGTTAGGTATTGGGAGGAAATGGGAAGACATCCTCGAGTGTGGCAGCAGAAATGAAATACTTTTAAAAATTATTTTATTGGTAACTTTTAAAAACCTGTGATTTTTTCCAATAAAAGAAATGATGAAAGAATATATATAATTAATATATGTATATATTATATATGTGGAATATATAATATCTATATCTACAGATATCTATGTACTATAGATATCTATACTAATAAAAGGGTAATATGCTAATTAGACCGGGAGACCTTCTGGGAGACCTTCCTGACAAAGCCATGGTGGCAGGGCCAAGGCAGAGGCGGTTAGGGGCGATCAGGCCAGGAGGGGAGGGCAGTTGGGGGTGGTCAGGCCAGTGTGGGGGCAGTTAGGGGAGAGCAGGCTGGCAGGGGGGGTGGTTGGGGGTGAGCAGGCCAGCGGGGGGGGGCAGTTGGGGGCAAACAGGCTGGTGGGGGGCAGTTGGGGGTGATCAGACTGGAAAGGGGGGCAGTTGGGACAATCAGGCTGGCAGGCATAGGGGTTAGGGGCGATCAGGCAGGCAGGCAGGTGAGTGGTTAGGATCCAGTGGTCCTGGATTGGGAGAGGAATGTCTGACTGCTAGTTTAGGCCCAATCCCTTTGGGACATCCCCTGAGGGGTCCCAGATTGGAGAGGGTGCACCGGGCCACTAGTAGAAATATAAATAGTTATCTTTGAATTTTGTCACAATATGCATTAAGTAGGCATGCATGCATGGATTTCTAGGGCAATTGTAGAGAATAAAGGGCCTTTACATTCCTTTATATATTTTTTCTTAAAGGTTTTCTGATATCTGATCATTCTAGAGCTGAAGACCTGTCACTCTTCTCTTCATTATTCTGCAGGTACAAATCCAAGTGTTCATGTAAATCACGTTGGTGCAGGCTCCTCCTGTCACCGACTCGAGCCCTGGGCCTGATGGAAGGCGCACAGCCCAGGATGCGGTGTGAAGGAGTGAAGAGGGAATGAATGAATAAGTTATGAGCTGCAGCCCTGCCAAAGTGAAAAGAGGGCATAGTTTCTGCCAAGAAGCAGAAACTGGGATCAGTATGGGAGTGAACACCATGGCCACACTGCATTAAAAAAATACGTATTGATTAATTGAAATAACTACATCAGCATATATAAGCTTGGGAATTCTCAACTTTGTCATACCAATAAAAATATTTATCAAATAGTAAGCAGATTTTTAAGAGCTCTAAACTGACACAGGAAAGCCTGGTATCTGAATCCGACGCAATGATTTCGAAAGAAAATAGCACGTTACTTTCACCAGCTCCTGGGCACATGCTGACTTGAGCTCAAGCCTGGTTTGGATTAGGAATGTTTCAGGACTTTATTGCTGCAAAACACATCCCCAGCGGTTCAGAACACTCATGATTCTGTGGATTGGCTGGGTGGTTCTTTCGCTGGTTTTGCTGTGGGCCAGTCACCTGAATGCATTCACCTGGAGGGGGGTGGCCTGGCTGGAAGGCCCAATGTGGCCCCAGTTACACATCCATCTGGCAGTAGCTGCTGGCAGGCGGCTGAGCCCTGGTCTCCTCCACGTGGCCATTTATCCTCCCTCAGGCAGGACTGTCTTCCTAATGGCAATCTCAAGGCAGCAGTCCCCAAAAGTTGAGAGGGGATCTGCAGGGCCTCATAAGGCCTGGGCTCCGGAATTCACACAGCACCATTTCCCAATTTCTATTAGTCACAGTGAGAAACAAGCCTACCTCCAATTCAAAAATGACTGTCTCCATCGGATGCAAACTAAGTGAGAGCCGCTTCCAGCATTCATGGTTCCACAGGCATGGAGGAGCCAAGGATTAAAAAACGTCTACAGGCCCTCTCTCCTTGGCTTGTAGATGGCTTCTTTCCCCTGTGTCATCTTCACATGGCATTTCCTCTGTGTGTCCTAGTCTCCTTTTATAAGAACGCCAGTCAGATTGTATTAGCACCTACCTTACTGATCTCTTCTAACTTACACTGAGTGGCCATATTATTATGACCACCCCATCAGTACTTCGTTGGGCCACCTTTTGCCTTCAATACTGCGGTGATTCTTCTTGGCATTGACTCCACGAGATGTTGAAAGGTGATGCAAGGAATCTGACACTATGCCTGATGAATAGCACCGTCCAGTTCTGTGAGATTTGATCGTTGTGGAACCAGCTGCCTGATGGTTCTTTTAACTTCATCCCCAATTGGATTGAGATATGGTGATTGTGGGAGCTACCTAAGCAAGGTAAAGTCTCCCTCATGTTCTTGAAACCACTCCTGCACAATATGAGCACCGTGGCATGGCGCATTGTCTTGTTGGAAGAAGCCATCTCCATTGGGTTACGCCATCAACATGATAGGATGAACTTGATCAGCAATGATACTTAGGTATGTTGTGCTATTCAGATGTTGTTCCACATGAATTAAAGGGCCCAAATCATGGCAGGAAAACATGTCCCAAACCATAACACTGCCCTCATCAGCTTGAAGGGTTGTACTCATGGATGTGGGGTGCATGCTTTCATGCTGTTTCCGTGAAATTTTCACTCTGCCATCAGCATGATGCAACTGGAAATGTGATTCATCGGACCACAGGACTTTTTTCCAATGCTCGACTGTCCAATCCTTGTGTTCCTGTACGAATTGGCGACATTTTTATCTTGGTAACTGCAGACAGCAAAGGTGTTCGAACAGACCTTCAACTTCCATATCCCATATGATGCAGTGTACGGCTACTTTGCCTATAAACGTCAGGTAGTCATAATAATCTGGCCACTCAGTGTAAATTCCTCTTTAAATGCTGCATCTCTAATATTGTCACTCTGAGGTACTGTGGGTTAGAGCCTCAACATATGCATTTGTGGGGATACAATTCACCCCAAACAGAATCTTCGTCTACAGGGCAGAGAAGGAGGCAGGCAATCCACAGGCTGCTGCAGACTCATGAGCTGACTTTTTCCTCCCTGCCTTGTGCAGGCTTCTCCCCTCTGCTTCTTCATCACCAGTGCCTCACTTGTTCAAATACCCTCAAGGCTCCTTAAATGTTCTCCTCTTTCTCCTCTAACTGTCCTGCCCCTGCATTGTTGTCTTCTCGAGTTCCTGTCCACCTAAACTATGCACCAGGAGAGGCTGCTGGACAGCTCCAAGGCTCACAGTTTCAAGGAGCCATTTCCTCTGGGGAGCTGTGGGATTCTAGGGTCTTGTAGCCTCACAGTAAATAAGTGGAGTTACACCACTGGGAGGGACCAGCCCATGACACAGAGCCTCCAGCAGGGCTGGGCAAACTCTTTCTGCAAAGGGCCAGGATATGAATAGCCCAGGCTTTGTGCACTATACAATCTCTGTCACAGCTACTCAATTCTGCCATCCTACTAGGAAACCAGCCATAGATGAGGAGCAAATGAATGGGCGTGACTGTGTGCCAATACTTTATTTGTGGCGACTGAAACTTTAATTTTATATGATTTTCATGAAATATTATTTCTCTTTTGATTTTTAAACTTAACAATGGGAAAAGAAACAAACATTCTTAGCTCAGGAGGCTGTACAGAAACAGATGGTGGGCCAGACTTGGCCCTGGGGCTGTAGTTGGGCGACTCCTGGTGTAGAGAAAGTTCTATGGAAAACCACACTTAAGGGTACTGCAGACACATTGCAAGTGTCACTGACAACCGAAGTAAAGGCATATCCTTCCTCCAAAGGGCACTGTTATTATGATTTCCAGAATCTGTCTCTCATCTGTTATTTAACATGCTGGGCTCTATAATAAAAGCCATCAAATGGATCTTCTTGGAAAATAATAATTTCCAGGTTATTACTGAGTTGTCAGCTGAGGAGGAGGGTGCAGCGGCTCAGAGCATGGTTTTGGATTATCACAAGTCTGGGAACAAATCCCAGCTCCTCCACCTCATCATGTCTTGATGGTACTGACTTGTGCAAGGGTCTGGCCACATCCTGGGTTTCCGTGGCTGGTGGCTTGGAGGTGGCTGTTTGGCATCATGATTCAGAATGATGGCGGGCCAGCAAGACCACTGCACACAAACCAGAAGGTTGAAATTCAAGCCTGAGCAGGTCATTATGTGGAATGAGCCCTAAGGCCACCTCTGACTTCTCTGGGCCTCATTTTCCTCATCCTTGAATGAAGGGCCTGGACTAACTATCCCAGTCTGCTTGCTCTAGAAGCTGGTGAAGCAAACGTTCTATAACACTTACTTTTAGATAAAGTAAAAGTCAACTTGCGTTTAGCTGCAAACAAAGTATCTCATTTCCTCACTCAATAGCTAATACTCCAGCAGTCAGAATTCATAATGCATGTTGCTTGATTTACAGTGGCAACCAGTAATTTGTGTGAGAAAGACTTAATTTAGAAGAACGCACATGTCATCTTTTTTTCATAACCAAGTAAGACTTACAATTAGCTTGATTCACATGCTGTCACGGATGTCTCCACTGAACACACAGTGAACAATACGACGTTTTCAAGGCAGCTCTTTGATGGAGAGAACTAGTCCTCAGTTGTGTAATTCATACTAAACATAAATCCTCCTCCATTTTCTTCTTGAATACCCCATGCCCACTCGAGCATCACCTTCCGTGAGTGAATCATTAAAGGGGAAAACCACTGAATACATTCATTTTTTACTGTGTTTTGCTCTGCAACATTCTATGCTTGGGAAATAGCCACAGGAACATCAGTAAAATATGCAAAATAAAGAACAAAATATAAAATGCCTTAGCTTTTTCTTCCATTTTCACCAATACTTCTTAACACATAGCAAATTTTTAAAATAATGTCATTCTATCAAAAACCAGATGAATCAAAGTGTTTTCCAATGTTTGACTTAGAAATCAAGGTGCTGCAATACGAGGTTTAAAAGAAGAATGGATATGTTGTTAATAGTTGAAAAATTAGTGTTAATTATCACTTCATTTCTGGTAGCAAAGTTCATTCTTTGCTAATCATTTCTCTGTCTTATTTGATCCTACCTAATAAAAGGGTAATATACAAATAACCATCACTCCACTACACCCACGATTGGGCCGGCGGGAGGCTGGGGGGCGGGACTCGGGGTGGCCTATCCGGCTGTTGGGAGGCGTGGGGGGTGGGCCTATCCAGCCGTTGAGAGGCGCCAGAGGCTTTTGGCCTGGTGCACGAGCGGATACCCAGCTCCCCTGCCACCGAAAGCCGGGAGCTGGGTGTCTCTCTGTGCATACAGAGAGACTATAAGATGCCAAGAAAGAAATGACTACTAAGGAAAGGACTCAAAAACTAAAACTATGGAACTTACAGGTAAAGAAATAGGAGAAAATCTTTGCTACTTTGGAGGTAGCTAGATAGCTTAGAAGGACATAGGAAACACTAACCATAAAAAAGTAATTATTAGATTTGTTAAAATTAACATCTTCTCTTGAAAAAAGACACCATTATGAAAATAAAAAGGCAAGTCATAGGGAGAAATTATTCACAATACGTATGTCTGAAACAGACTTTTATGGAGAATATCTATGAAGCAGTCTTACAATTCAATGGTAAGAATACAGACAACCCAATGTTCAAAATGTGCAAAAGATTTGAACAGACACATCACAAAAATAAGATCTATACCACCATGTGATGATTGATATCATTAGTCATAAGGGAAATGTGGATTAAGCCTCAGTGATTTTCTACAAAACACACTAGAAAGGCTAAAATTAAAAAGACTGACAATAACAAGTATTGGCAAGTATGAGGAGCCACTACAACTCTCATGTAGGTGGGAGTATAAACTGTTGCACCCACTTTGGAAAATGTATTGACAGTTTCTTAGAAAGGTAAACATTCCCTTACCATAGACCCAGCAATGTTACCTCTTGGTATTTAAAATAAATCAATAAATCATAACATTTGTTCACACAAGGATTTGTACACAGATGTCCATTGTAATCCTATATAATAAAGAGCTAATATGCTAATTAGACCAGATGGCAGAACAACCTTCCAGAACGATCAGTGGGCGGGGCTGTGAGGTAGCTGTGAGGGCTGAGTTCCTTGCACAAATTTTGTGCATCAGGCCTCTAGTAGTTAAATAATTAAAATCACATGAGGGCTGATTTCATCAGCAAGCAATAAAGAACTAAATCCAATCTTAGAGAAGTTATTCTATGGAATAGAGGGAGCACATTTTAGAATATGTGAAGGAGTGTGCACACATTTCATATACCATTAAGAAATATATTCTTGGTATATAAAGCATGCTTTTGTTTTTTAATAATGTTAAATGACAGTATAATAGTATAGGCCTTCAGTAAATCCCTTCAGTACATGCATATTTTGTCACACAATGATTATATAACTTCTTCTTTTAAAAATATTATCAAATGTCTTGCCAATAATATGCACTCAATAAATGTTGAAAGAATAAGTATTATTTTGAGACATCAGCTTAGTCCCATCTACTTGGGTTTACAGCACCCTCTTACATAGGATACACATAGAACAGATTAGAAAGAAGAGGAGTGCTTTAAGAAAGGTGGAATGGGGGCCATCTTCATCTTTCATGAGAATCAAGGGAAATTGAGGCTCTCTGTTGTTCAGAGAGCTGCTACTCTGGGATGGAAGCCCACAGCTTCCCAAGTGCCATGTGACTCTTCTTCCCCCGCCCCTACACATCTCATAGGGCACAAGGTCTGCTTTTAGGTTAACTATGCAATGTTTTTCATATTCTAGGCTCTGAATTAAATGAATTTAAAACCAGGACATTCAGTACATGACAAAACAATACTAACAACTTCATCTGTCTGGAGCGGTTACTATGTGCCAGGCACTGTGCATTAAGTGTGTGTTAACTGTCTACTCCCACAGGAGCCTGTGCATTAGGGACGTTATTATGGAAAATGACCCAAGCTCACATCACCTGGAGGTGGCAGTGCTTTTGGACAGCTTAGGTTTGACTCAGCTATGTTTTATTCCTTTGGCTCTTCCTGTGTTTATTCCCTCTAATTCTCTGTCATTTCCCCTTTAGGAAGTACCACTAGTTCAGGTGATTCCACAAAAATCATGACACACTATTTGCACAATTACTGAAAAATGGCACAAGCAAATACTAGTAGAGACCCATGATGTCTCTTTACTCTGCCTCCAAATTCTGGGTTGCAGTTAGATTCATCAATATGTTTTAGAAAGCTAGTAGAGATGTGATGGATTCTGGGCTTCTGCAGAATTAGTAAAGACTGAACAGGTCAATGATAAATATCATATCTCTCATCACAGTTCACATCTTGGGTCAGAATTTCAGACCACTTGGCTTCTTCCAGGGGAATAAAATAAGGGCTCTGGCTGCTGAAATTCTCAGTTGTAACACAATGTCATATATCTTTTCTTTCTACAATTAGAAAATACCTTTGTTTACTTTCAAATGTGTGCATTAATCAAGTTTTTCCAGAGAAAACAGAACCAATAGATATGTGTATCTCTATCTATAAATTTTATACATCTCTTTATCTACAGTTATTTATATCCATCATCTATCTATCTATCTATCTATCTATCTATCTATCTATCTATCTGTCATCTTTATTTTAAGGAATTGGATCACATGAATGTGGGAGCTGTCAAGTCCTAATTCTGAAGGGAAGGCCAGGAGACTGAAGGCCCAGGGAAGCAATTATGTTGCAACTTCAGTTTGAAGGCAATCTGCTGGCAGGATTCCCCCTTCCGTGGGGGACATTTGTCTTTTCTCTTAAGGTCTTCAACTGACTGCATGAAGCTCACTCACATTATGGAGGGTTATATGCTTTACTGAAAGTCTACTCATTAAAATGCTAACCTCTTAACAGTATCTTCACAACAAAATCTACACGTGTGTTTAACCACCCATCTGGGTACCATGGTCTTGCCAAGCTAACACAAAATTAACTATTGTACCATGGTTTTAGACAACTTAAATATAAAGCACAATATGCTATTAAAAGTATTTAATTTTATATCAATTTTTCATTAGAACTGTTTCTGTGGAAACTAGGGAGATATTACACATTTAATTATTCCTCTCTTTTTCTCCAGAGAAGTTGCACAATTATTAAAAAATGGCACAAGCGAAGAGGGAATTCTTAATCTGGAGAATTCAAACTAATCACCAAGGTATCATCCTATATCCCTGATGTCATCTGTAGCTGACCTGCCCCACATCTACCTGGTCAACACTTAGAACATTTCATTCACAATGGAGGGAGGGAAGTTAGGCAAGCAGTGATTTCACTTTTTATATCCTTTACACCAATTGAATACTTTAGTTTTTTTTAAGGTAATAAAAATTTAGTTAATTTTAGTTAGTGAAAAGTAAAACACAAAATTATTCCAGACCAAAGACATCATTTCATAGCTCTACCCACATCAGTATAGAATGTAGTCATTCCAATCAAGAGAATGGTTTCTCTCCTCCTGAACAAGACTTTAGCAAGTTATTTTATTATTTTAGAAGAGGATATTATTTTGTTAAAGGTATTAAGAAAAGTCAATGGATCACAGTAAATAGTGAGAAGTAGTGAAAAAAGTAGTATGTTTTGGATTTGGAAGCAGATGAACAGTTACCAAGAACACCGGTTCTCCTCTGCGATCTTCTTAGGACTTGTATTCCTAGGTGGTTTGACAGTGGATCATGTGGTTCTTGCCAAAACAGCTTGTACATATTAGAACCGGAAGGTGGGACTATCATGGAGAGGGCGTAAGCCTTTCCTTCCCAGCCATGTACATCATCCCTGCCATTACACCATTTTTAGTTTGGGTTTACTCTTTTGCTCATTAGGGAAATGCAAATGCCGAGGAATCTGAGAATTAAACTTCTTCCCCTTGGACAACTTGGGAGACAGGTTATTTGAACAGTTCTTTTATTTATCCTGGCATTAGTATTTTACTCCTTCCATACATCTCTTTTTAAATTTTTTTCTTTATTGATTAAGGTATTACATATGTGTCCTTATCCCTCCATTGCCCCCTCACCCCCCACTCATGCCCTCACCCCCCTGGTGTCTGTGTCCATTGGTTAGGCTTATATGCATGCATACAAGTCCTTTGGTTGATCTTATACATCTCTTGATATACACTTGATTATCTCATCAAACACCATAGCTACTGCGGATGGAAAGGTGCCTACAACACAGACCCTGCCGCAGGAGTTCTAGGTCTGGGTAGAGGAGCTTGGGCATGAAACAGATCCTAGTAATGGACGCTGCTGGCTGTTTTACTAGGGTTCTGTTCCAAAGTACAAGTGAGACACTGGAGGGAAGACAAGTCCAGGAAATGGAATCAGTGAACATGATGCACAGTGGGAGAGGATGGGGCAGGAAGCCAGGAAGGGCAGGGTGAGCCCCAGCACTGAGATCTGTGATGTGGGGGAGATGGCCAAGCAAGTAGATCCAGACAATCAGGCTAAAATCCCCATCCCTATACACTGCTGTGTAACCTGGACTTTGCATTCGGAATTTTAGTTTCATCATTAACAATATAAAAAATTTCCACCCACCCTGCATGGTTTCATTGAAGTTACTGATAAAAACATGAAATGTTTCTGGCATGATGTGGGCACTAAATAAACACAGTTGCCATCCTCTCAGGCAGCCTTTAATGTGTAGGCGGCACATGAGCACATGGAGAGGTGGTTCCTTTCTCTCCTGGAACCCAGAAAAGGTGATACAATATTTTTCTCTAAAAATTATACTACAAACCAAACATAAATAAACCCAAACAGATATCTTAAAGAATAATACACTGCAGAATGTCTTGTCAGAACCAACCCGGATGCAGAAGGAAGAGGGCACTAGGAGAGGCAAGTGGGGATGGCCTCTGTCTGTCCAGGGAGAGGCCAGGCAGGCTCAGGACCACAGTGTCTAGACCATGTGGCCTCTACAGAGGAGATGGAGGCAGCAAGGGAGCATTGTGACCCAGCCACTACTGCCACCCCTCTCATCTGCTCATCCCGATGCATTATTATCTCCTGAAGCACAATGAACAACTATAACTGGACCTCCAACACAAGGAACATGAGCTGAGATGCAGATAGGAGTGTCTTATTTAGTGACAGTGGGATTTCCTGGTGTATAATCATCTGTTCTCTGCTTTTGATGCTCAGTGCATATGAAATTCCTCACAGGAGTGGAGCACATGCTTGGGGTGCTGACAAGTCAGGTCCCTGAGCCTCCAAAGTGAGAAGCCAACCCTGGTGGGAGAGAAAGTATCATCCACCATGTGGGAAACTAGTTTGGAGGACATTCAGATGGGCACCTGGGACATCCAGGGGACAGCTGCGATCACATGGTACATTTCAGTGCAGCAAAAGGAAGAGAAGAACAGATGGCAGGGCAGTACTCCTGGGCTCCGAGTGTCTCCTTTCAATGGCTTAAAAAGAGAGCCTTTGCCATCGCCCCTCTGAAAGTAAAAATCTTACTGGAGAGCAGAAATTGTTCTTTACAATTGAAGTGGAATTTTAAAAATGACTTTTCAATTCAGCAGTGAGGGAAAAATAAAACTCATCTGTTTTTCAGATTGAACAATTTGTGGCTATGTCTCTTTTGCCCCATTCTGTTGGCATTAAATGTTTTTATTAGAAGCTTTATGAAAAGATTCTTTTCAAATGGTCATATAACCTCAATTTTGATGGTTTCCATAAACAGAAACTGCTAGTGTTACCTTGAAAAACCATTTCTACTTTATAGGGCTTTGGCACATTAAACCTGGAAGCTTGCAGCTGGAGCTCAACGGAATGGACTGGCTATTTCAAACCTCAGAGATCCAGACAGAGGTCTCTCCAAAGAGTCACTCTTTGGAAACCACCCTCTAGCCCAACTTGCTGAGTTCCTTCAGATGCCTCCCTGACCCCTGCAATTCTCAGTTTAAACTAAAGAGTTCCAAGATCACATGGAGCACAAATTTCTTTCAAAAAGAGATCTGGGATATGCAAAACCACATTTAGGGTGTGTCAAGCTCCCTGTTGTCAGAATCCTGACCCAAGGTATTTGGGCCTGTTCTGACTGTGTTCCTTCCATCAGCCTTGGATCAGGCCTTGTCCCATGGAAGGTTCCCATTGGTCTTCCGGAAGAACCAATGTTTAAGAATCAAGAATATTAAAGTGGCTCATAAATGAGCACCATTCCAGGTACTTCCTAAGGACCTTTAATTTGCTTCCCCAACATGGGATTTCATTGGCCCACCAATGCAGAAACCATGGATCTTTTCAAAGGTTCTCAGTTAAAAGGCACAGTCCTGAAGTCTCCTGGTGGGTACCAGGACCTCAGGCATTAGTTTAGAAGCTCCACAATGAGGCACTGCAATGGCAGGATGCCAAACACAGGGAGTGCACCCAAGGGCATGAGCCAACTCTGACATCAGAGTGAATGGTGATAGCGCTGGGGTCTTTTGCAGAAAGTGCTTTCATAGGCCCATAATGTTTCCTGCCACAAGTCAAGTCCCTGAGCAAAACCTGGGCAATGGGTTGGTGCTAGTATATAGCATGTCTTTTTTTTTTCATGGCTCAATCTTTATCAATCTAAAAGTTCTGTATATAACTCTGTCTTTTATAGCCATTTAATAGATGCCTATCAGTAGTAGCATTAGTAATTCTGCAAGTGATTCTAAAAATCAAGAGATGAACAGATTGACATATTCATAGACTTTAACTCTTTTGGATTACTCGATTAGGCCTCTAACATCTACTTAATCCAGTGTGATATGTTAATATACTAAAGACTGTTTGGTTATATTTTGCTAATTCAAACTGAATATGTGAATGTGTTGAACTGTTGCCCTAAATTTCACTGCAGACCTAAGAAGCAAGGTCCATGTGGAGACCACACATCAAATAGAAGAAGGTATAAACAATCAGTGATCACCCTCCTGATTCATGATGTTCCTTCTCTTGCTAAATTTATGACCATGTTTCTGAAGATGGCAGAGTACTCAGAACTTTTCTATCCTATGTTGTTAAGAAGCCCTTAACCCCAAATCTTTATTCCTAGGAGATTCCTTACTCAGACCTGACAACCAGGAAGCACTGTCTATTAGGGTAATCAGTGAGCAAGGTCATCCAGGTAAGTGGGGTCTTGGGGAAGACAAGTTTAACCAGAGTGGCTTTTGGAGGTAAGGGAATAGCATTCTTGGCAAAGCTCTTCTGTACCTAATGCAAAGTGTGTTCCAAATCATGTGAAATGCTACTAAAACAACCATGGCCTCAGAACAACAAATTAAAAATAGAACAGAAAGCCCTACAGCTGTGGTTCAGGGCTGCCAGCTAGATGGCTGGGCACCAGGAGGCAAAAAGGCATCTGTCTGCTGGGAGGGCAGGAAAGGGAGGGACCAGGCTTCTTGGAGGCTGGAGTAGGGGGAGGGTGGCAGCAGCTGTTCTCTGCACTTGCAACAGCTGGAGGAAGGAATCTCAGCTGTGATTCTGCCTTGGAATGGAAGAGTTATCTTTGCCAATGGCCTCTTGCTTCCAGAAGACTTACTGTGATTAAATTTGAACATTTGCTTGATTGGGAAATTATTATATCCTAGCCTAAGGAGTTCTATTATCTTTCTGACCCCATCATTGTATCCCTAAAATCTGCAATCACTTTCTTTTGCTTTTGGTGTATGTGTGAGCTGGACCAGCAACTTTTATATTACCACTTGGTTGATGGTTATTCATAAAAGTGATGAGGCCATGTGTGTTAGACTTAATAATGATCTCCCTAAGATATCCACATCCTAATACTCAGAACATGTGAAAAGAATAACTTGCTTGGAGAAAGGAACTTTGTAGATATGATGAAGGTAAGTGTTTTGGGGTGAGGTTATAATCCTTGATTATCCAGTTGGGCCCAGTATAATCACATGACTCAAAAGAGAGAGCCAAGTTCAAAGACAGAGAAAAGGTGATGTGATGGTGGAAGCAGAGAGAGAGGGACTGGAAGATGGCACACTGCTGGCTTAGAAGCTGGAGGAGGGGCCATGAGCCAAGGTTTGTGGGCAGCCTGTAGAAGTTAGTTTTGAAATAAATTTCTTGGTCCAAAATGGAGCCACTCCTGCCTGAGGTGCCATCTCAGCAGAACAAAACTTAGACAACTTTCATGTCCCTGTAAATGCTCTATTTGACCAGAAACATAGTCTATCCAGTCAGCTGTTCCTCAAATGCCAAGGCAACTCTAGGCTCTATACCTACACTTCCTTGTTCCTTCTCACCTCAAACAAAGTTGACTATGTTGCCCCGTCAATCAGATGTTTTCTATATTTCTCTTCCTTGTTTTCTGTCCTATAATATCTTCCTGCCTTCTGCTACATTTTGCAGTTCTCTGAATGGAGACTGTCTGCCCTAAATTGTCTTCTTTTGTGTGTGTGTGTGTGTGTGTGTGTGTGTGTGTGTGTGTGTGTGTGTGTTTAACACTAGGAAGGGCAAGGAAACAGATCCTCCTCTACAGCTTTCAGAGGGAATAAGACCTGTCAACCCATTTTAGACTTCTGGTCTTCAAAAGTGTAAGATGATAAATTTGGGTTGTTTTGAACCATAAAGTTTATAGTGATTTGTTATAGCAGCAACAGGAAACCAATACCTATGAATAAAGACATGGACATGGAAACAGTGGACTAGACCTTCTTGGAAAGGAAACTGATGGGTGTTGACATGAACTTTGCACCAATGGTAGGGTGGGGGCTGTGGGAGGGTCATTGAGCCAAAGTGGGATGCAGCTTATGTTGCGGCTGTGGGCATGTGAGCAGGTTTTCTCAGCTGACAGCGCTGCTCTTCAGCCCTCATCCTGGGCTACATAAATCAGATGCAGCCTTGAGTTACAGAGCATGAACTTCAGACCCAGGATAAGTTTCCAGGGGACATTATTAGCTTGACATCTACTCATTTTGCTTCTACTAACACTTATTTAATGTGATTAATTTAATAAAATTTACCAAACTAGATAAAAGAGGGATACACTATGCTCCTAATGAGGGTACTATGATAATTTCTGGGTTGAGTTGGGAACAAGGCTTTCTCTAGAACAGGGTGTGTAAAGAAAAAATTAAAACTTCTATTTATGCTTATCTTTTAAAATTAAAAGTAAGAAAGACATCCAGCTCTTTAATATCTTGATTGGCGATGGCACCCTCTTCAGGCAACTGCTAACACACTGTATCACCTTCAATAGAGGGCACACCGGCTAGAAGAGAGGACTTCCTGAGCAGAGGTCTAGCAGTGGCACTCACTCTGGTATGTTAACTCATAGCATATCGCAACATGTGATGTGCACATGCTTTCGAATGTTCTGTATGGTTAATTCTATAGAGAGTAAATGTGTACAAAACTCCAGAATGTGATGCACTTCCACACCACACAGTAGTTTCTGGTTATCCTGTGCACAGTAATAACATCATTAAACTAAAGAGGGGTGTTGTTTCTTTGTTTTGTTTCGTCCAAAATTAATGGAGTCCAAATTTGTTGCTCTTTCTTAACATGACAAAGAACTTCTAATATCATACTAGCTAAGAGATATTTTTGAATACACACACACTCATAAATATTTTTCAAAGTAAGATTGTTGTTTTCATCATGAGAGAGAAATAATTTTTTTATAAGAAGACATGCTATAGAGAAACCACTTGAAAAGCAGGTATTTAGAAATCTCTCTTGTGATTTCCTTGCTAAAACAATATAAAAACTCTCATATATGTGTACTTATAATTCTTAGAAATGGAATTTTAAAATCCAGTGAAAAATCTCCCAAATGAAGATTCAGTACAGATTGAACCCATCTGCTAAAAAATAAAAATGCAGTAGCTTCCAGTTGATTTGCAAGAACTGACTGACATCAGGAAAAAGTTGGAGAGTTTGCAGCTGAATTTCATAAAAAACCTCTGCATGAGTAGAGATAGGATTAAAAATGAGTGTCATGATTTAGAGACCCAATCATGGAACATTTTCTCACTGGAATAATTTGGCTATTAAACCAAGTGACAGGATAAACTGAGCTTAAGCACAGAACTTAAAAGCATTAGATTGCAAAGTACTAACCAAAAATTTCTTAAGCAATGAAGCATATTCCATCATAATGCTCTTACCAAAAAAATGAAATAAAAAAGCCTAATGTATTTTTGAATAAAAAGTAAATAATTTAAAAGGTTGTTTTCATTGTTGTTGGCCTTTAATTTTAATATGTGTTTTATTATACACATAAATATTAACATATTTTAAGAATAGAAATATACATATCAAGGTACATGGTTAAATTCTTTTACCTTTAAGTATTTACAATTAAAACCGCTTGAATGCCCACTGCTTACAGCTACACCTCCCTGCCCAAATCACCCTGCACTGGCTCCCAAATAGCAGAAAAAAAATTAAAAAATATGCTGCTTTGTGATCTGGGGAAGTTGTACATGTATTGAATATTTATGAGGACCTATGTCAGTGATGGGCAACCTTTTGAGCTTGGTGTGTCAAACTTCGCCAAAAAACTGAGCATAACTCGGCTAGTGTGTCACTTTGAGGAAAAAACATTATTTCGCAAATGTTTCATCCTCGGCATGCAGCCGCGTGTCATCAGAAATGGCTACATGTGTCAGTGCTGACACGCGTGTCATAGGTTCGCCATCACTGACCTATGTGCTGAATTCTGCCTCTAAGAGCATGTGGAAGGGTGCCTCTTCATCTTGCTCCCCACTTCCCTCTCCTGTGTCCATGCTGTGACAGTTAATTTTATATGTCAGCTTGGCAAGAATATGGTGACCAGCTGTTTGCCCAAACACCAATCTAGCTATTGCCATAAAGGTATTTTTAAAGCTGTTATTAACATTTGCAGTTAGTTCATTTTAAGTAAAGCAGTTTGACCTCCATAATGCACATAGCTCTATAGGCACATACCCTATTGATTGTGTTTTCCTGAAGAGCCCTGACTAACCCACATAGGAGGGACCAAAGCTAGAGGTTAACAACCTTTTCCCGGCCATGCCTCTCACTCTTTAGAGGCGAAGGATCTGAGCATGCTCGGTACAGGTCCTGTTCTCCTTTTCCCTTCAGGTACCACACATCTCTTTTGATCTGCTCCTCAGTCTCCTAAAGTTTCCCAGCAGGGGTGCCTCCAACTGTTTAGCTCCACCAGGGGGCTGGAGCTAACTGACCTATAACATATGGGGTCACATCTGAGCCAAGCTTTCCCAGAATGCATCATCAATAACAAAGGTGGAATTCTGAACTCCATCTGTTTGACCTCTGTCTGTATATCAGTTCATTCTGATCACAGGCAATGCAACGAAGGGGCTGTGTCTGGGGCCCCTCATGTCATATAGAGTACACAGGTCACTGGGCATGGCCAACATGCAGGAGGTTGACATAGGCGTGAAATGTAAGCGTGGGGTTTCACAGGCAATGCTGTGAGAGACAGTTCCGCAGGGCTACAGACTGCTGTTCTTCTTGGGGTGGCTTCCCTGGCAGTGCCACCTCGGTTGAGGCTAACAGTGTCAGCCAGGTTGATGGGAAGTCGGGAACGTGTAGAGGGAAGCAGAAAGAGAGATGACAGGCACAGAGGCGTGAGGGAGACATCTGTGTATTGGGGAGCTGCAGGTCGTTGGGCTCTGTGGGCAGCAGTGGTGGCTAATGATGGAGGTTCATATACTGAAGAGGGTCTTACCCTACTCCCATTCTCCCTGTAACCTGCTCCTGCGTTGCCATAGCTACCATAGCCCAAGTTGAAAAGCCTAGATTTGGGAGCACAAAAGCACACGGTAGTGAGGACAAGAGGCATGGAAGTTAAATGTTCACATTTATATAATAGCTCCATATTCGAGGGCCGTGCTTACTCAGGCCTATTGGATCCAATTAACTTCCCACCTCAGAATGGAAAGCCCGGGGGATATGAATGAACGCTCTCTGTGAGCACCCGAGCAGTGTGTGCAGCGGGGCCACCATTCTAAATATAAAGGTGTCTCTCCCAAGCACTCGAAGAAAGTCCTGTTCTCGTGTATGCCGATTAGATGAATGAAACTGTTTCCTGCGCGTTGGGTCATTCTGGTGGAGCTGGTTCACAGCAGAGGCCTTATTTATCCTTAGAACTCAGTGTCCTGCTCCCACAAGGGTCCTGTTACAAGCTATGGATACATGGGGATTAACTCTTGGAATTCACACAGCTGAGGGTTTCAAGGCCAACAGCTAGAGGTTTTCAGCACATTTACCGAGCAATGACAATGATTTTGGTATCAATTTTACCAGACTGCTTTCATTTCCATTCCCATGCTGGAGGCAAGTGATGACATACCCAACACAGTACGGTAATCTGGGTATTATAAAGTTCTTGAATAGAACACACACACACACACACACACACACACACACACACACACACACAAAGACACTTCTGTTTATGTCAAATCACATCTTAAATTACACTGCGTTGGAGAGAGCTACATAATTACACATTATTTAACTGGGACTGGCTGAATGGAACAGGGTGAATAGCTGCAGAATGAAGAAAACGGTACCTATTCTGACAAGCAAACCCTCGCAAAGTTAATGCCAATGGCATTTCTTGTTTCTTTCATCTCAGAATCTGAGTGATTAGCATGTTGAAATATCTAATTTTCTGAAGATTCTTTGTGTAAAATGCATCTTAGTGTTTAAACTGAAGCACCAAGAAAACTCAGTGCGATAGTTCATTGTATAGGTCAACTTCGGTGAGGGTGTTTATGGATGAGATTTACATTGAAGTCAGTAGACTCTGAGTAAAGCGGAGTACCTTTCATAATGTGGGAGGGCCTCACCCAATCAGTTGATGGCCTGCATAAAACAAAGACCGATTTTCCCAGGCAGGAGGGATTCTGCAGCAGCAGCCTTTGGACCTGAACCACAGCACTGGCCCCCTGGGTCTCCATCTTGACGGCCCACCTTGCAGATTTTGGACTCACCAGCCTCCATAATCATGTATACCACTCCTTTAAAAACAATCTTTCTATATGTACACACATCTTATTGGTTCTGTTTTTCTGGAGAACCCTGCCTCATATGCGTAGGATTAACAATAACTAATGGTTCTGTTCCTTAGCGTTGCATTCTCAGCAGAAGTGTTGCAGTTAATACAGTTTTCTTCACTGGTAAAAAGGCAAATTAAACTTGTCCTAGGAAGAACAATGTGAACATGGCAAAGAACAGCACAGTCCAAGAGTGGAGAAATCTCACAAAGAGGGCTTACAGGAACCTTCTCATGAGGAAAATCTGGAGACAGAAAGAGGGCCTGAGAAAAAGTAATGCTGCTCCTCTCTGCCTTGCCTCCAGGGGTGGGGCCAGTGCATTTGCTGGTCTGACTGAAAATCACTATGTTGAGAAAAGTCTTGGTGGACAGGCTTTGAAGTCTGCCTCTTTAAACCTGGAGGAGGGCTAATGTTTAAGGTGAGAGACCCCCACATTCACCACTGGAAACCCTAGGAAGGCAGGGTGGTCGCTGCACCTGGAGTTGGGGGCCTGAATGTCACAACGTGCGATTCTTCCTATTGGCCTTGAGGGCTGTGGGCAGCTATATCACACCATGGTCACAGCTGCCCCCTTTGCAGGGTCGTATGACTTTGCAGAAAATATATTTGTTGGGAATTTTGGCATCTGACTTTCAGCTGAGGGAGCAAAGGTCTGGGTTGTGCACATCTGGACATTTGCTCTGAGTCCTGCCTGCATGCTTCACACCAAGGGGTCTTTTCAGAGACACAGGGTGGGCCTTTGTTTTGGTCCTTGAGTCAATAACTTAGGTCATAAATCCTCTTTCTTAGGAAAAAAAATGAATAAAAGAGCATATATAAGACTTTCAAAATAAAGTTAAATTAAAAAAAAGAACATAGTTCTATTGAGCACTTTGCTTACTGGTTTTAAAAAAAGTGCAGTGTGTGTACACGTGTGTGCATGGGGGAGATGGGGTGAAGACAGAGCACAGACACAGGTGGAAGGCACAGGAGGCATGGGGAACCACTGCCCACCATCCTGTGACTTACTGAACCCTGCCCAATCCTCCACATTACTGAGTATTCAAAGCAGAGTCTCCTAGCACACAGCTCCTCCTGTTTTTCCTGAAGGCTTCACCCTACTCCACGCATCTGTAGTGAAGGGCACACAACAAAGGAGGCAGGAACTCAATTAGCCTCACTGATTTTTAACTCTCCATTAGGCTTGCCCATCCAGTCCTACTGTGGGCTCCTGCTCCTGCTGCAACTTCACTGGGCGTATGTCATTATTACATGTCCCAGATTTGACAGATCCATCACAGAAGGCTGCAGACCATACAACCAGGCACTTGTCTTCCTCCTCACTATACATGGACCTGTGAACTCCGTTATTCCTCCTCCTGAAGGATTCCTACCACACCTTGCTGAGTCGCAAGGAACTGCAGCACATCTGGCACCATCCTGCTTTTGTCATGAAGTAACGAAATGCTGCCATCTGGAAGTGGGCACGCTGGCCCTCCAGGCGCGGTGAGGTGGGAAAGGATGTTTGACTGGCTATTTACTAGTAGATGATGTGGATCCCAGATTCACTTTGATGTGACAGATGAACAATGTTGGCAACCACCTATAGTCCTTCATTCAACTGTCTTATTTAGTGAGTGAACCTATCTATATTCCCCAATCAATTCTCTCAGTGTGCTTATTCCTCTGAGTCCACTGATGGCTCTTGTTTTAAACATGCCCGGACATCTTAAGAGCTTAGAATTGGTACCTAATCAATGCAAAATATTTAAGAAAGCCTTTCAAAAGATAGCAACTCACACCTGCGGAGAGCTTTCTCTGGGTCAGGTGCTGTTCTACATGCTGTCCACAGTAACATCACAGATATCCTTCGTGTACAGGACACAGCTCATGGGGGACGGGGGTAGCCTTGGACTCAGACTGCCCAGCTCCCAAGTGGGGTTCAGACACAGGTGGGTGGGGCTTCCCTCTGCTTTTCTACAATTCCCAATAAGCACACTCAGAGAATTAAACATCATTATAAATAGCACGTAGTTACTTGGAATTAAGACCTGAGCTTTCTTATAGTTCCATTAATTGGTCCTAAAATACTCAGAAATAATAATAAAAGCAACAAAGAAACACAATCCAATAAGCCACCATCAAAGGAGAATCTCCCCTAGACACAATCAATCTTCAGTTACTGTTAGATCACTGGGTTCCACCCTGAGACACAGGAGACATCGCTGGGACTCCTGCAACATGGCAGCAAGGAGCGTTCTCTGGGCGTATCAATCCCAGGGTTGTGTCTCTATATATCTTAGTCTCAATGCCTAAGAGGGATCTAAAAATACTTTTAAAACTTGAGGGAAACATGTATGTTTCGGCCATTAATGTCTCGCCAGCACATATTCCCAGTACAACTGTTGATAAGCAACACTTATTTGTATCCTTTTCCTAAATGACCGTTTCCATGTGTCTAGGTTTGGCCCCACTTTTCGCTATTTCAAAACTTCATAGGTTACTCATCATACTATTGATGTCAGTATATGGGAAATCACTGTTCTCTCACCATTTACATTTTCAGTACCAGCAGCATTTACTGATTGCCCACATCTTGCACCCTCTAGCCTGAGTGAATGGCAAGGGTGTGTAGAGGCACAAAGATGGGTAAATCAAACAACATAAGGAAGCAATAAAAATGGAAAGGATAACCACATGCCAGCACCTATCCCTATGAACTCGACATCCCCCCTGTAAGTCCAGAATGGTCCTGTCCTGTGTCAGCTCCACCCGCATGCACAATGACTTCCTTCCTGCAAAGATGTGGCTCTAGCAATCCACGTGTCTCTCTTACAACATCCATACTCCCTTCTCTACTGGATCATTCAACAGGGTACTCATGTGCAGCTCTTTCTCCTATGCTCACAATAACCCTCCTGGACACCATTTCTCCTCCTTGGCCATCTATGCAGCAAAGCTCCCCCAAAGAGTAACTCTGCACCCTTTCCCGATGCCTCTCCTCTCATTTGTGTTGAACCCACCATGAGAACCGCTGTTGGTAAGGACATGGTTTGTTGCTTCCCTTCCTCCTGAAACTATGGACACAGTTGGCTTTCTGAGCACCACACTCCTGCTGCAGGAAACAAGCTTCTCCATGCCCTTTGCTGATACCTCCTTGTTTCCTGGACTCTAATTGTCAGGCTCCCTTGATGGCTGACTCCAATCTCAGGACCTTAAATAGTATCGATCTGCCAGCTACTCTCAAATGCACATCCTTGGCCAAGCCCATGACCCTAAACTCCAGACTTAACAACTCCAATTGCCTTCTCAACACGTTTCCTTGGATTTATAACAAACCCTCACACTTCAATCTAAAACTGAACTCTTAATCTGCCCCTCAAACGAGCCCCTCTCCCAGGAATCAAGATCTATTCATCCTGAGTGATGGTGAGAATTGGTCATTTTTGAAACCTCATGTCTCTCATGATAGGAAATTATCCACATAAGAATATTTTATACTCATTAGCCATATGAAAATAATCAGTCTCAATTGCAGAAGTTTATCTAAGGCAATTTTTCCTTGAACTGATCAGCAAATATTTCTGATGGCATCTTAGTGTTCTAAATAATCAGGAAGGTTTAGAATATCTAAAGAATAATAAACTCTCCAATTTTTATTGAGCTCTGCGTGCCAAGACATGAGTGAAATCCTAATACCTTTTGTTAATATAATCCTCACGCCATGCTGAAACATGGGATGGAGGTGATTATCATCCTCATTTTTACATCTTAGGGGTTTTAAAAAAGAGTAATTTGCCTGATATCTCAGAAAAGAGCCAAACCCAAACCCAGGCTGGCTGGCTCCAGAGTCCACACTCCAGGCCTGGCTTATGGGAAATGTCGTGGGAAACAGAGAAAAAACAAAACAAAACAAAAACAAAACAAAGAAGGAAATGGTTTGAAATCCAAATTTCTTAGTAATTATACTTAGTTTAAAAAATAAACCCTGTTAACAGAGCTACCGCTACTCTGCACTCGAATGCCAGCCCTCCCCTGTCTACACCCACAGAATAGTGGGCTCAAGGGAATTAAAACAGTATCAGTTCCAACACAGAGGCACATGGAAAGGACCCAGAATCTTGGAAGTTCCTCTTTCTGTCAATCCTAAAATCTCTTTCCTTTTTTTTTATTTTCCTTTCGATTTGTTATTTTCCCTCTGGGTAACAGTTTATTGCTTTGACTACAAAGTTCTCTGCAGAGCTTATATAACGATGAAGGTTAGCAGGTCATGGTCAGGGCACATTACGGGAAGAAGGAAGATCTTTTCTTAGAAAGGAAGGGAAGCAACAATTCCAAGGTATTCCTAAAGAACCCGCTGCAAGCCTCAGCCTCCTCATGTAACATGCACATGCTTAACAGAATAACATCGGGGTCCCAAGAGTTACCTTCACATCAGCCCCTGAGACCCAGACACAACCTCTTTGATCTCTTCATATGAACAATGGGTTTAATCCGATAAAAGAAAGTATTAGAAACAGATGAAGTTATGCAGAGCATTCTGCAAAGGTTTCTTTTCACCATCAACACTGATAAAAATTACATAAAAAACGTAATGTGAATTTTTGAGTAGCATACCCAAAATGTATTTGACCTTCAAGAGTGGATAAAAGGAATATTTTTCTATGTTGTTACAATGTTCATCACATCTCCACATTTTAAAAATAATCGAGGGCAGAAAAACATTTGTGGTTAATACTTGAAAGCTGGATTTTCATTTTGTGGGAGAAATAGAAATTTTAGTCAGTCTCTCTTTTTCTGTATTTTTCCCTCTCCGGTAATGTAAATAACTCAATATTTTTATACATGTCACTACTTAATGAAAAAGGTAATGGAAATGCTCACAGCTATAATCAGAGAATGATTTAAAACTTTCGCCTCTTATAGTTCTGTTGATCAGCTTTTATGTCTGTGATAAATGTTTGTATATCTTCTGCTCAGAGCTGGGAACCTCAGCAGGTTGAAATGAGAGGTGGAGGCGGTGGGTATTGTTATTAATGGACATGCAATTTATTTACTAGAAGAGGCAGTCATTAAAGAAATTGTACTTTTTACATCATTCCCTCTATATTCTTGCCAGAAAAATGGCTTTAAAAAAGAACCCTTTGATGTTGCGTTTCAAATCGGACTCTGGGGGCCTGGGCTGACACCCCCATGCTGGTCACCCAGGCAGGTCCATGATCCAGAATGAGGATGAGGCTGCAAAGATGCTGGACAAAGCCCACACACCATTACCCTCTACAGGTCTTGTCTTTGCCATGTCACCAAGGAATGGTCCACTATTCACAGAGCAACTCTTTGTCAGCATTTTTTATGCAAACATTTCTCCCTGGTCAACTGTCCCACAGACAAAAGAGAATGATTTCTGTTCTCAGGGAGGTGCTCAGTATTATTTTATTAATATACTAGAGGCCCGGTGCACGAAATTGTGCACTCGGTGGGGGGAGGGTCCCTCAGCCCAGCCTGTGCCCTCTCGCAGTCCAGGAGCCCTTGGGGGATGTCCGACTGATGGCTTAGGGGGAGTGGGCAGTTGGACATCCTTAGTGCTGCGCGGAGGCAGGAGAGGCTCCCCCCACTGCTGCTGCACTCTCCAGCCATGAGCCCGGCTCAGGGCTTCTGGCTGAGCAGCACTCCCCCTGTGTGAGCATGCTGACCACCAAGGGGCAGCTCCTGCATTGAGCATCTGCCCCCTGGTGTTCAGTGCATGTCATAGCCACCGGTCGTTCCGCTGTTTGGTCTATTTGCATATTACCCTTTTATTATATAGGACTAGAGGCCTGGTGCACTACATTCATGCACTGTGGTGGGGGGAGGGGGTCCCTCAACCCAGCCTGCCCCCCTCACAGTCCTGGAGCCCTCAGGGGATGTCCTACTGACTCTGTCTTTTTCTATTGCCATGAAACATACCTGAATGGCAAATGAAACCACTAGAATGGAGAATATTTATATTTTTGGATCACCAGTTGAGGATATTCATGTAAAAATATATTTCTAGGCTAAATAGTATTTTTCCATATGTCATAGTAGTACTCTTCATTGTAAATATAAAACTAACTGTTCACTTAAAAAACTGTTTTATCCTGAAGCTTTGCTCTGAAGAGTTTCTTGTAACCAGCATGCATGAATATTTATAATTCATGAAGATAATTAGCTAAAATAGGAGTAATATGCCATGAGAAATGAATGCCATGCTCACAGAATACAAATGAAGGTCCACAGAGAGCAAGGAGTGAAAAGCTTAATGGAAACACCACAAAATCATAGCCAAAATTTGAGATGCAGTAAAAAAAAAAAAAAATGAAGAAAAGGAAACCAGTCATAGAGTTTTCCTTTGAAAGTTTCTGAGAGACTACAAGTAATATTAGAAAAGATAATTCATGTAAATCTATTGGGGGCTAAAGCCCTCATTTCCTTATTAAATTTATTGGTGTAACATTGGTTAATAACATTATATAAATTTCAGGGTACAAGTTTATAATATGACATCTGTATTGCATTGTGTGCTCACCACTCAAAGTCTAGTTTCCTTTTGTTACCATGTACTTAACCCCTTTGCACTCGAAGAAACTGAAGCCTATTGAGCACTGACATCACTCTTAGCATTTTACCCTTGCCTTTGGAAGGGCTCCTCCAAGGGAAGGAAGAAGGAAGGCAGAGAATCTGATTATCCCTTTGCTTTGCACTTCAAGTCTGACATACTTCAATGCAGACAGAAAGAGAGAACATCAGGAAACAGCAAAAGTCAAGCACAGTGTGACCTGCAGCAACTAGGATTGATGTCCTAAATTTTTCTAAAATTATGTCAAATGGTGGTGGAGAGGAAAGAGAAGGCACAATTAGTTGGCCAAATGTTGAGCAACACACTAGCAGGTTTAGTGCCTTCATTCTCAGTACCTCCTTTACCTTCATAAAGTTGTTATTTCTTTAATTTTTAAAATGTGTCAAAAGCATTGCAAATTTCCAAACGTGCATTTTAAAAAAAATATTTATTTTATTGATTTTTTACAGAGAGGAAGGGAGAGAGAGAGTTAGAAACATCGATGAGAGAGAGAGAAACATTGATCAGCTGCTTCCTGCACACCTCCTACTGGGGATGTGCCCGCAACCAAGGTACATACCCTTGACCGGAATCGAACCTGGCACCTTTCAGTCTACAGGCTGACACTCTATCCACTGAGCCAAATCAGTTAAGGCCCAAACATACATGTTTGTGGTTAATTTTTTCCTGTAATATTTAGAACATTTCTGAGTGTGCATATAATATATGGGATCTCTGTACAAAGCCTTGGATTTACAACTCATGGAAACGAAGAGCCTGTGAGGTTCAATCTCCATATAGTTTCCACCTAGTGGCTAAGGGCCCATGTGCACTGCACGCTCACTGTGTCAGGTAGCTCCAGACTCGGTCATATACACTTCATCCCCAGAACGACCCTATGGGCAGATACCATGACTGCTTATGTGTTACAGACCACAAAACAGAGGCACAGAGAAGTTAAAACATCAACCAACTAAAACAGAAAACAACACCTGTCCAGGGACAGTCACATTACCTGGCAGAGCTCCTTACCTTAGGAGTTGAAAGACACACCCATACATTCCTAAGAAGGGCAGAGGGGTCTGCTTGGTGGGGGTATGAAGGCCCTCACCCTTTCTGAGGGCACCAAACTTTCCTAGAGCAACTTCTTACAGGGGAAAAGCAGTAGACAGAACGCATCAGTAGGATGAGGTGAAGACAGATGGTCCCAGGAGCTAATTATTCCCAAATAAAAGTTATACTTGAGTCTTACCTGTAGGAAACTGTGTGAATGGCCCATCAGCACAAGCTTTTGCTATACCTCAGTAATTCCCCACCCTATGCATTTATGGCAATAGCACCACCATATGAGACATTTCTATGCAACATGGTATTTATGATGTTTCTAAAGAACTCAGTTCCCTTCGATGAAAAATGTTATGTAAACGCAAATACCAATAATGCTGAAATGTAGAATGTGCTTCAGAGGATTCTGACTTCCATAGCTTAAGTATAATAAGCACTATTTTACCTGGTCCTTCAGCTGAGATTTTATTGCACATGATGGAAGAAAAATATTAAAGATTCAGTGTACCAAACTGCATAATTCAAGATAACTAGTCCTTATATAAGCAATGTCTTTTTCCTTCTGCGCTGAATTTTTAATTACCACTGAGATAGTTTTTTAAACTTAAAACATAATTTATTTTGATATATACAAAACAATCTAATATTCTCTTTTGTGTTTGAAATTAATAATAGTCACCATGACTAAAAGCAGTGGGGTAAATAATTCCTTATGTTGTTATTGATGGCCTAGAAGTAATCGGTTCTTCTAGACAAGAGAGCCATCAACTCAATAACTCCCAAGGACTAACTTGATTTTTAAAATATTAGACTTTTGTTCTTTCTGTTTTAATGAATAGTGCTATTTTTATATTACATAACATTTCGTCTTAACTCTCAAGCTTTACCAGTTTCATGGCTCACAACATTTCTTTTCTTTCTTTTTTTTTTTTTGGTGCCCTTGACCGGAATCGAACCCGGGACCCCTGAGTCCGCAGGCCGACGCTCCATCCACTGAGCCAAACCGGTCAGGGCAACATTTCTTTATTCCCTTAACTTTTTCTCTTTTTTGTTTGAATTCATTTTTGTGTGTTTTACTTGGGAAAAAAATCTTCAAATTCCAATGTCATAAAATATGTGTGTGGGTTGCACTTTAAGTCCATGTATGCCTGAAAGTGTTTACTCAAACATCATTTATGAAGAATAGTTTGACTTGGTGCATAAATCAAAGTGCGGGATACATTTTTAGGATACTTTTAAGATTTTGTTCTACTGTTTTTTAACATCTGGTGTTGTTTGTGAGAAATGCAAATCTGACTTTTGTCCCACAGCAGTTAATCTAGTTTTTTAAAACTTCTTTCTAAAAGCTTTCAGGATTTCTCTCTTTATCCTTAATATTGAAATGTTAGCAGCAGGAGAATGAGTCCAGTGAGGATATTTGGAGTGCCTGTTGAAAAAATGAAGATGCAGGCCTTAACTTGAGTGTCTTATCATTTCCTCCTATTTTTTCAGTATAAAAATGTTTCTAAATAATGACTTAAAAGAGGATGGGATTTAAGACATTACTAAAAATGAAGGTAATAGACGTAGTTAGGAATTTGTTGACTGGTAACTTGGTGATTTAGAAGCGGCATCTTTCTTTTCAAAACGCTTATACGCTCTGGACACTCTCTCACTGGGATATCCTGAATCCTCTCAGTTTTTGACATTCCCTTCTTCATAATCTGTCGGCTGCAAAAGTACCTCCTAACTTTCAGGGGTTGGACTAGCTCTTCTTTATTCAGGACTTTAAAGTTACAGATGCTGGCTTTCCTTTTATTATCACTCTTAAAAGTTTCCAAGTGAAGCCAGCTGTCCTGCCCTGATATAAAGTGTCAGCTACTTTCTGTGGACTCTCTTTAGGCCACTTGGAATTCAGAATGTATATTATATACATATATGCTATATATGATATATATACATACACATATAACATATAATATATATTATAATATTATTATGAATTAGATATATTATATATTAAATATTATATATATTAAAAAGATAACGTGTATAGTAAGGAATTTGTTGACTGGAAATATAATATATAAAATATATCTACTAAATATATATTTAGAAATCCTATACAATAAAAGGCTAATATGCAAATCGACAGCGGAACACTGTTCAAAGTCAGATTTGCATTTCTCACAAACACCAGATGTTAAAAAACAGCAGAACAAACAGCGGAATGACTGGTCACTATGATGCACACTGACCACCAGAGGGCAGATGCTCAATGCAGGAGCTGCCCCCTGGTGGTCAGTGTACTCCCACAGGGAGAGTGCTGCTCAGCCAGAAGCCCTGAGCTGGGCTCATAACTGGCGAGCGCAGTGGCAGTGGCGGCAGCCTCTCCCACCTCCTCGGCAGCACTAAGGATATTCAACTGCCCACTCTCCGCAGGGAGTAGGCCTAAGCCATCAGTCGGACATCCCCCGAGGGCTTCTGGATTGTGAGAGGGTGCAGGCTGGGCTGAGGGACCCCCCCAAGTGCACGAATGTCATGCACCAAGCCTCTAGTAAATATGTAAGCTAAAATATAAATATATATTTAGCAAACATGTTTATTTATATAGTGAGCACACATATATCTTTAGCAAGCACATATATGAGAATAATAAAGTATTTATATATATATATGCACATATTTACATTTTAGTGAGCACATGCTCCTTGACTGATAACAAAAATGTGTAAGATACCGACAACTCTACTGAGGTAGGTAATATCATTACTCCATTGCTATGGAGTGAATGTTGTTCCCCCCAAAAAATTTATATGTTGAAATCCTACCCCTTAATGTGAAAGTCTGAGGAAGTGAGATCTTTGAGAAGTGATTAGGTCATGAAAGCTGAGCCCTCATAAATGGGACCAATATTTTTAGAAAGGAGACCTTACAGAGCTCCCCCTTTTTCCATGTGAAGATACAAGGAGAAGTCAGCCATCTATAACCAGAAAGAGGGTTCTCACCAGAACCTGATCATGCTGGCACCCTGACCTTGGATTTCCAGCCTCCAGAACTCTAAGCAATAAATATCACCTATTTACAAACCACTCAGTTCATAGTATTTTGTTAGACCAGCCTGAATGAATAACACTTCCATTTTACAGATGAAGAAACTGAGGACCAGAAAGAACTCAAAATCAAACAATGAGGAACAAGAGCCATGCTCATAACAATTACACAATACTGCCCCTCAGTAAACAACTCAAAGAACACCTGTTAAAGGTCCTGCATTATAAATCAAGCCAGGGTGTTTACAAGTCTAGCTTCACCCTGACACTAACCTTGGAAAGATTAATATGACACTATTGTATGGCATAAATTTGACGAGGACAAGGTGCAGTGAAATCCTAAGGCCATGACAGTAAGAATGGCAAATAAAAACTACTGTAGAGCAATTGATTTTATGTGGGAAATAAAGGAGAAAGTGCAAAGAGAGAAGATTCAGAGTTAGGGTGAGGGAGAGAGGATGGAATCACTAATAGAAATAGAGAGGATGACAGTCGAGTGTGGTGTGAGGAAAGATGGAGTTTGAACATTCTGAGTTTGTGATGTTAATGAAAATAAGTTTTGAACTCCAGAAAAGGTGGAGGGCAGAATGAGTGTATTGAGAGCAATTAATCCAGACAGGACGATTGGAAATGTGTGAGGAGCTGAAAGCCGACCAACACAAGGATGGAGAAAAGATGCCTCTCTGCTAAGCCCTGAGCAACACATGTGTGTGTGTTGGTGGGTAGGAATAGAAAAGCATCTCTGAAGAATGTGGAGCAAAAATTGCCAGAGACCAGAATGGTTCCAGATGGTGGGAACCAGGAGAGGAGGTTTGTCTTTTCCCTCCAAAAATACTTTCTCCCAAATAGACAAAAATGAGGGCAAAAGCATCAATACTGCACAAATCTAGGATGGAAAATGCTTTTAAATTTAGCAAGTTGAATGGTGAATTGTGATAGTTGAATAGTAAAGTTATGAAGTGGGTAAAAGGGAGAGAGAAACAGAAATTTCTATTTTTCAAGAAATTTAGTGGTGAGTGGAAAAAAGCAAAAATGAAGACACTTATTATGAGATACCTAAGAGAAGATAACTTTCTTCTTAGTTTATTAATTGTAAAATAAGATAAACTGGAATGTTTATTAGCAAGGAAGGACGTAGATAAGCATTATTGGGACCATTTGGATAAATAATAATGATAATGTTAAATTGCTGGTGGATATTCTAAAGTGCTTACAAGATATGTTAGAAATAGAATAGAGGACTTACAAATCCTACTTAAAATAAAAAGGAAATACAAACTAGAATGACATTGCTATAGAAAATTAAGAAACAACACTATGTATTAGGAAACAGAATGAGAGATACTAGATATGGAATCATGACTTTGACAACAATGCAAATGGTTTGGCTTTATCTCTCTCAAAAACAAAGTAAGTCTAGGTTTAAAAGAAAAACCAAAGTGGCATGGCTAGGAGAAAAGAATGTTTTAAAGAAGCTAAAAATAATCATCGAAATAGTTTTGAGACATATGTGTATTTAATGTACATTTGAATACAACAATGGCCACTTCTGTAAACACAGGCACCAACAAAGCTGCCCAATAGGATAATGTCATTCAGTGCAGCTTTGACGGCTTCTGATACCAGACAACATGAAAACTTAAAGGTAAAAAAACATAAAATGTCGTCTGCAGGTGATTATTGCACATGGGCTCAGGAAGCAAGCATGACTAGAGTGAACAGAGAATTCCCTGAGTGTCTGGAAACAAGATCTGTATTTATTCCAACAGTGTCCCTGCATTTATAACACTATTTATAATCAGGTAAAAGTCAAGTTGAAAAGAAGATAACCTCTGCATAAGAGCGCAGAAACTTATCAAGATTTCAGAAAAAAACCGATATTAAAACTGTGCCAGAACTTTGCAGAAAAAAAAAAAGATACAAAAATATATACAAAGAAGAGTGGTAGTAGTCTTGTAAGGTACAAAAGTACTGCAAAATACAGCAATTACAATCATAAAGTTACTGGGACAAGGACATAGTGACAAAATCATAGTAAAATAGATTTTGCATAAAAAGTTATCCTAATATATAAAAACCCTGGGTCTGTCACATCCACAATGACCAGAGGCTCGACCTAATGCCCAGGCTGCGTGCGCAGCAGGTTCTGGTGGGTGGGGACTTGTGGCAGCAGAGATGGGGATGGAGAAGGTGGGGCCGGCACTCACACTCACTCACAACTACACACACTCACAGACACACACAGTGCCCACCAGCTCACAGCCTTTTCTCCCTTTCTTTCCCTCCCTCCCAGCTCACTCTGGGATCCTCTCTCAGAATGAGGAAACAAAACAGACTGGGCCTGAAGAGGCCTGGATGGAAGGGAGGGCAGGCAGAGGGTGGAGCGGCCCCCACTAGCCCCGCCCCCTCCCAGCTGGGAAAGAGGAAGAGGGAGACAGGGAGGCAGGGAGGTCTGGAGGACTGCTGAGAAAAACAAAGAGAGACAAAGCCTGGGCAAGACCAGGCCAACAGGGGAGGGCAGTTGGGGGTGAGATCGGGCTGGCAGGGGAGGGAAGTTAGGGGTGATCAGGCAGGTAGGCAGGTGAGCGGTTAGGAGCCAGTGGTCCCAGATTGCAAGAGGGATGTCTGACAGGTGAGCGGTTAGGAGCCAGTGGTCCCAGATTGCAAGAGGGATGTCCAACTGCCAGTTTAGGCCTGATTGGGCCTAAACTGGAAGTCGGACATCCCCCAAGGGATCCCTGATTGGAGAGGGTGCAGGCTGGGCTGAGAGAACCCCCCCCACTGTGCACGAATTTCGTGCACGGGGCCACTAGTAATCCTATCTAATAAAAGAGTAATATGCAAATTGACCATCACTCCGACACACAAGATGGCTGCCCCCATGTGGTCAAAGATCCTGCCCCCATGTGGACACAAGATGGCCACCACAAGATGGCCAGTAGGGGAGGACAGTTGGGAGGGACCAGGTCTGCAATGGAGGGCAGTTGTGGGTGATCAGGCCAGCAGGTGAAGGCAGTTGGGAGGGACCAGGCTGGCAGAGGAGGGAAGTTGGGGGTGACTGGGCCTGCATGGAAGGGCAGTTGCGGGGGACCCAGGCCTGCAAGGGAGGGCAGTTGAGGGCGATCAAGCCTGCAGGGGAGGGCAGTTAGGGGTGACCAGGCCATCAGAGGAGGGAAGTTGGGGGTGACCGGGCCTGCAGGGAAGGGCAGTTGGGGGGGACCCAGGCCTGCAGTGGAGAGTAGTTGGGGGGGACCAGGCCTGCAGGGGAGAGCAGTTAGGGTTGACCAGGCCTGCAGGGGAGGGCAGTTAGGGGTGACCAGGCCTGCAGGGGAGGGCAGTTAGGGGCAAACAGGCTGGCAGGGGAGTGGTTAGAGGCAATCAGGAAGGCAGGCAGGTGAGCAGTTGGGAGCCAGCAGTCCTGGTTGTGAGAGAGATGTCCGACCGGCAGTTGGACATCCCTCGAGGGGTCCCAGATTGGAGAGGGTGCAGGCTGGGCTGAGGGACACCCCCCCCCCTCCGTGCATGAATTTCATGTACCGGGCCTCTAGTAAATATATAACAAAGGAAACATCATTCTATACTAGAACACAGACAATTCATTAAGAAAGAAAAAGGCACATTTGTATCTCACGCTGTGATCTTGTCAGCAAGAAAAAAAATACGTTTGTATCTTACACTGTTTTTCTTTAAGCTTGGGGTGCTGGGGAATCTCTGTGTTTTTCATTTGCATTTTTTTTTTTTTTTTGCAAATCTAATCTCAGCAGAATACATTAACGTTCATAGAACTCGAGAATCCTGGGGCAAGTGTAATGGACAGTTAGGCTCCCTCATAACATATGAACCCTTTAACCACATCCCTGACAGGTGCCGAACCTCCCAGTTGCGCACCTATAAAGGGCTCTGGGCTTCAGAGAAGTGTGTGGGTTCCCTGCCTTTCAGAAGCCCTTGGGAGAGGGGGTGTGACAGGAACATCAGGCCTGGGTCCTGTCTTGCAGGGTCTAAGTGACACTGGAGACATACATGTTAGCATCTGATTTTCAATATCCTCATCTCTCTACCCAGGAGTGTTCCAATAAAGAAAGGCTAAATAGGAAGCAAGTACCGAACTTTCACTGAAGCCACAGAAACGCAAGTTCTCCAAACCCACTCTCAGCTGGAAGTTTGTATTAGCCATTATTTCATTAGATTTAGAAGGCAATCCAGTCCATCGCTCTACTCCACCAGTAAAAAAAAGACAGTAAGAGATGAAATGATTAAACTCATCATTCTCTAGAGAAAATACCCACAAAATCCATAAAATCAGTGTCTTTCTATTTTTTGCACAATAATATTCTTGATTTGGCCTCTCTAATCTTCATTCTCTTGTTATTCATTTTCCAATGAAATAAAATCAAATCATGATGTCACTAAAGGCAGAAGACAGTAGCTAAAATTCTAATTTACAGTGGAAATGATAGGAATGTATTTCAGGAAGGCATATAAAAAGCAAACTTTATTTAAAGGCAAGTTTTAAATAATTTAAGTTTTAAATTATTCATTAGCAACCAACTTTGAGAGATCCATCAATTCTCTCTCACATGGAAGTTGCCATATTTTTTTGTTCATTTATGTCAGCTGATGAAGCATGTTGCTCTCTAATGAAAGGATTTCCCTCTGTTTTTCAATAAAACGTTCAAAATCCAACTCATAACTTTTTAGAGAGCACACCCATTTGAAAGTTTTGTCCTCAGAGTCCAAGTTTTGAGTGTTTATGGATCTATCTGCCCCTTTTGAAAGAGTAGAATCTGCTGTGGACATTTGTCTCTTTGTTCTGACCCACCCTATGGAACATTCACTCCTAAATACCGCTCCCTCCCTTACATTTTCCCCCTCAACTTGTTAATAAAATTTACTGGCAAAGAATGAAAGAGAAATTATGTTAAGTGCTAAACTCATCAATGTCAAAATGTAGCATTGCTTTAAAGATCCATTACCCTGCAGACTGTCATCACAGCTGTACCCATGAGCCAATCATCTTAATAAAGGCTTGTTTAAATGTATGTTCTTAGCAGATCTGAATCAAGTTAACAGGCCAGGTGATTTCAAGCTTGTATTTTATCTTTGACATAAAAATTGTGTCATTCATAACACACACACTCAAAATTCTGTCTCTACACTCCTTACAGGAAGGATATTGATCACTTCCATGACAACAAGCCTAAAAGTTCATACAAATACTTCAGCCAAAGTTATAGTTGAAACTTTTGGAGAGAGGAACTTTTGGCCTGGGAGAATAAGAAGGTGCACATTTTTGCTCTTTATCTTTGTTTTATTCTTTGCAGATTTAACATGACCAGTGTTACTTTAGTGAATGACGATACAAGTGAGCTTCATGAGGGGAAGACAGTATCTGAGTTTGTTCAGAGCAATCACAAAGGGTGGAGTGTTCAGAGATTACATTTAACTTGCAGAGAAGTCAGGAGAGATTATGAATAGTGCATCATGAGGGTGTGAGTACACTCAGTAGTCCAGGGACTGCTATAAACTATGAGGAATCAAAGTGTCGAAGGATGTAGTTGTAGGATGATTGATAACTACATATATATTAATGGTTGCATTGTGAAGATTGAACATAGAGAGAGAGCAAGCCAGTGCAGAATATATTTAGGCATTTTGTCGCTTGGTGTTTAAAAGCATGTCTCTTTGCCTACTCCAAGCAAGGACCTGGACTAGGTTCTAAGAATATAAAGAAAAAGAATCACTTAATAGATAGCCCTTGTTACCAAACAATTCACAGTCTAGTTTCAGGATGATGCTAGAGGGATGATGACCCTGGGAAATGGACTCCTGAGTTACTTAGTGTGGCAGTGAGCTCTCAGGCAGCTAGGGAGGCGGCTACTAGGGCTAAGACATTGGCACGGCACCATCACCTGGCACCCTGCCTCATGCTAAGCATGTTTGTGTTTCACTCCAACGTACTTTTATTTCTCTAATCAATGGATTATATAATATTAAAATGAATGGTAGTAATTTTACCCAAATTGAGGCTGAAACAAATTATTTTTGCTTAGACTCCATCCTACCCCTGAATGCAGCACTTTTAAGGGCACTGCTGTTTGTCATGTGACTGTAGATGAAGCAAAGATGGCATGTGGCGAAGGGTGGGCTGGAAGTGACACTCGGAACCCTTGGGCATTAATTTGGTTTGTGAGATGCTTAATCTGGTCTGTGGAGGTACCAGTCCTCATGGTCTCTGGGCCTGCTCCTTTGTGTGAAGGACACAGATTGCCACTGGCCAATTTTTATTTGTCTCCTTACATATATCAGATCATATATTATAGATTTTATTAAGATAAATTTTCATTCCTATTTATTTACATGTTGGTCTGAAAAAAGTACAAGCATTCATTATAATTCTAGGAACATATTTCCTGTAGCCCTAATAAGAATAGTAGTACATTCTAGGCACCAGATCCTGAGAGTTGACTCCCAATATTGATAATAAAATACACTGGTGGTATAAAATTATATATTATTAAACATCTTTAATGTAAGTCTTATTTTTCTTCAGAATATCCCTTTTCGCTTTCTTCCTTTTTAAAAGAAATATATTTTTGTTGATTTCAAAGAGGGAGGGAAAGGGAGAGAGAGATAGAAACATCAATGATGAGAGATAATCATTGATCAGCTGTCTCCTGCACGCCCCCTACTTGGGATTGAGCCAGCGACCTGGGCATGTGCCCTTGACTGGAATCTGCTCTTTGTTTTATAACTCTGCTCAGTGCACAGCCATGCTGGGCACGGGCTACTCCGGGTTCTTTCTGATGCCTGTGAATGAATGAACTGCATACTTGATATTAACAGCACAACATCATCTTAGAATACCTAAAAAACGTGGAATTAAGATTGAAATGCATTTTACCTGCTGACGTTTTTCAAACTCCAATTTGATCCGGGACTTGATGCAATTGCACGTGTCCTGATACGTTTGCTGCAGAGCAAGCTCCATGAGGTGCTTGTGGTATGCTCCTGCCAGGTTCCCACAGATGAAGATGATCACATTGGCCAGGATCTAACGACACAGAAAGAGTCACTCAATAGGGTGGGTGTTTAACTCTTGGATACAGCAATAACAAAATGCACATTAGCAATAGTCTTCCAAGAGATGTCTCTGTGGGAAGTTAATTTCATTTCTATGTCCAAAGGAACATTTTTATTTACTTAACAGGAACAGCTATTGCCTTTAGGGATTTTATCCCCTTCTTGGATCTATGCCCTTTGATAGTTGACTTGGCAGTCCCTCCCTTATCTGTGAGCTCAGCCACGTGATTTGCTGATGCTAAAGTAATGTGGGTTGGAGTAACTACTCTGCCCTGACAGCTACGTGGTTATTGGGGGGCTGGGGGAGAAGCCAACACCTATATTGAAATAAAATATTTTAATTCACTCTTTAATAACCAGTGACTTATTATGGGCCCTCAGTAGCTTTGTGCTTGTTGAGCACTGTGTAACATCGCCAAGACTTAGATTCCAATTTGACATCACCACTCACATTTCTCATTCTTGTCCTGATTTCTGCATGTACTGGTTTTTGTCACAACTGCCCAACCCAGCTTTTGAACAAAAGGAATGCAGTGTCATCTAATGTTGAAACCATGAACTACCTTGAGCTTGTGGTTTATGGTATCTGGCAGATGTCAAGTGCCGCTGTATTTCCCTTGAGCATTTATAACATGAAGAGGCACCCTGGGTGCCCTGGCACACAGTTTGGAAACCACATCACAAATGAAGTACAGTTTCAACAAAGTAAATAAATGTATTAATTAATTAAACAGAATAGAAAGCTATTCAAATTATAATGGGCACACTACTTATTTTCATCTTAGTAAACCCAGAGAAGGTATGTTTGATTGGATCAAAAATATATGAGACTTGCTAGCAGCTTCCACAGAGGTGTTTGGTTCTGCAAAGTAAACCTGATCTGAAAGGAGTATTGTGCAGATTTTTAGAAGACACATCTCAGAGTAGCTATGGGTTTAACCTTCTGGGTTAAAGTCTTGCCTGGGTCATTATCAAATAGCAGGAGCTTCCACTCCAAATCTACTTGTCTTCCTGAGAGACAAGAAGCAGCAATAACACATACCACATGAGTTCAGTTCCATTCAGTTCCATTCTCCCGTCTCCCCACCCCCCCACCCCCTGCCCCAAATGGTGTATACATTTTATCTCATGAGAGGTAAAAAGTCTCATGAAATGATAATTTACAAAGGCTTCCAGATTGGGCTTCACACACACTTTTTCAGCCTATAAATAAAATAAGAGACATAGTTCCAGCTCTCATCTGGGACCATCTTAATCATATTTTAAAACCCTCTAGTGATTCCAAGTCTAAATGTTATTTCTGCAATGAATTAACATGCTTCCTGATGGCGTGAAGACGTATTTTACTCCAAGAATGAAACAAATCCCTCCAAGGCTACTAGAATTCCAGAGAACATGTATAAGAAGTTAAAAATACTCACTTCAATTTTCCAATGGACATATTACATAATAAACCTGTCCACTAAAAAAAAAATCAAGAGCAAAATTATTAGATGAGCAATCCAGAGTACTAATTTTTAAGGAGCATAATAAAGAGTTGAAATCCTACTCGACAATTAACGAAGTTCTTTTTATTTTGTATTATATGTAAATCAGGCTTAACCAATTAGAGCAATATTTACTATCTCACTGTGCATTTTAACTATTTGAGGAACAGTCTGTCTTTATGATTTAACAAGACTATGTGAGATATGAAGTTGATAGAAGCAGCAGAAAAGTTGATTGAATATCTAAAAGAGAAAGTAGTCCGAGAAATGATCTTTACACTAGAAAGAAAAGGCAAGCGGGATGCAGAGCTTCCCATGGTCCTGGGTCCTGATGGTTGTGTTTTGCTGAGCAGAACATTTGAAATGCTGGGCTTGCTACAGGGAATAGTTTCACATGGTCAATGGGGAAAAAATGGAGACATATGTACTATTATTTGTAATACTTTAAACAATAAAATAAAATTAAAAAAAAATCTATAGGCAATCACTGCACTGAAAGATGCTGATGGGGAAAAACATGCCAGGCATCAGAACCACATGGGAGAATTGGAATGGAGGAAACAGATTTTAGAAGATGCATTTAGAAATTGCTTTTTATAGTTGAAATTTGACCACCAAATTCCACCAATTGCAAGAACACTTGTTAACTTCCCATGCATAAGAAAACCACACAGCCCTGGCCCATGACCTTGATTAATCAGTTGTCACCAGGCAACAGGGATTCCAGGCTCTAGTTCATTCCCAACCTCAAAGTTTGTCTACTTAAGCTCCTTCTACTTTTTTGACCTCTGACTTTCCATATCCCACTTCAAATAAGGAAGCAATCTCAAGATACCACCTCTCCTCTTGTCAAGGTCACTGATCACCTTAAATTTTGCCAAACCCATCAACTTCTTTGTGCCCTCACTACCACGATTTCTGAGCAACACCCTCAGCAGCAGCCGGTCCCTTTCTCTGGCCGAGAATACTGACCTCTCTTGGCAACCTAGGCTCTGCTTTCCCTAGGGTCTGCCTAGGTGACTTGACTTTCTGTGACTTAAATGTTTTACTCTCCAGGCTTCTGTGTATGACCCCTTCCGTTTAAATCCCCCCAATTTCTTTCATACAGAGTCATCTGTACACCTGGCTTTTCCAACACCATCTAAATAGCACAAATTCCTAAAGGTAGACCTTTAACCCAGATCCTCCTTCTGATGTGTGTACTGAGAGGAGCTGGCATCCCTACTTTAATGTCTCACAGATTTATCTTACATTGAACTCTTTATACATCCCACCCCTATCTGCATATTCAACCTGACCTCATGTCCTACCTCCAGCTCAACTCATCCCTTTTGGGGTTCCATCTCTCCAGGCTCAAGGCCATTGCCTACCTGGCCCATCTGGTTGGTCCATTCCTCTAGTGGAATTATACTTTAGGCTTTTGAAAATTGATGTCTTAAACAATGCATTCTCAATGTGGGCCATCTCACTCCCAAGAGGGCAAACATTGGCTCTTGGGGAGAGAAAAAAAAATGTACTAAATACATAAAACACAGATATGCTTACATCACATAAATAAATATGCAATAGAATTTCAGGGGGGTGAGTTAGAGAAAAAGTATCTAAAAGAAGCCCCTTAGGGGATTGTAATGGAGATAGGTGGAGAAACATTGCCTTAAACATTTAGTTCCCATGCCACCTGTGCTGTCTCCATGCTCATGGGTAACTTTCAGATAGAGTAGGTTTTTGCTTCAAAGAGAAAAGGCAGGAGGTAGTTTCATATAGCTATCTGGTCTACCTGATTCTTCACGATAAATTAAGCAGTTAGCATTCTGGGTTTAAATATCATTCTTCTTCACTTTTGTTAGAGCAAGTCAGCCTTACAAGTCTAGTAAAGTTTGGATTACTAACAACACACTTCAGAGCTTCCCTGACTGAGGGCCACTCCCTGCGGAGAGAACACTCCCAGGTGGACAGACACTACCTGTGTGGTCAGGCTTCCCCAGGAGACAGGTCTTCTGTCTGATTACATCATTCTTTAAATTAAAAGCAATTTATTTATAACTCCACCAGCCACAGATTTAAATATACCTTTCATAACCTGCTTAACTTTCCTATTTGGTAATATACATAAATTACATCCAATTCTGCACATGACCTTTGCCATCGTTTAGAACTATAATGAATCTAATGAAAACATCACCATAATATGCAAATGTGAATTTCATGCACAAACTGTGTTTTATTTAGAGAACCAAAGACTTATCTTTTAAAAGCATGCTGTCAATTGTAGGTGCCTTACAAATCCATCTTCTGATTCACTTTTAGCAATTGGAAAGATAAAGCTTCACAAGGGCTCACTGTACCATGGTTCTGAAACAGGCTATGCATTATAATCACTTGGCAGTTTAAAAAATATGTACCCAGAGCCCATTCCTGGAGAGTCAGTAGGGTATTATTTTTTTTAACATAAACATCCCCAAGTGAATACATTGTGTACTACCATTGAAGAAACTAACTCAGATTAAAAAGTAGACTACTAAACTTCAATACTGCCAGAATAATGAAAGAATCCAGGTTAGGAAAAGAGCTGAGGATTTAATAACAGAGGGAATTATGGATAATGCTAAGGAGAATGAGCTTCTCCCAAAGGAGGTGGGCCTTGCTATTCAAACTAACAATGTGAGGTATGGTATAATACTTTTAAACCATAAGAAAGTCAGCCTTCCACGCTTTTAGGAGGGCTCTTAGACTGATTCGGGAGGGAGGTAAGGCTGTAGAAAGAAAACTAGAAAATTAACTTGGATAAAGCTGAGACTAAGTGATAGGGTATGGTGGGGGGAAAGAGACAGAATGAGATTAGTAAGAGATGAGCCAAGGCCAACCTCACTTACTCCCATCTAAATAGTCAAAGGGAATCTCAGACAACCTGCAATAACAGATGAAGTAAGATTAGAGGTAGGGATTGAAGACTATGCACATAGGGTAACATCACTTCTAGGAAGGGCAGGTTCCCCTGTAACTTCTAAATGAATATTCTTAAATGCACATTCAGAGTGATGGGGCTTTTACCTATCATGTGAGCATATGTTTAATTTTGAAAGCAAATAGCAAACATTCAGTAGTTTCTAAGACAATTGGAAAACAAATCAGCAAGTTGAAACTAGTTAATAAATGAACATTCTGAAGTTATAATTCATTCTTTTGTTCCTTTGTTAGAGAAAATCAGCATCCTAAATCTGATAGCATTTAGATGAACAAACCTGATTAAGTTTGGCTAATATTAAGGGATAACACTTCAGAGTTTACAGGTGTAGCCTTCATTAATAAAAAAATCATTGCATTTACATGATCATTGACCAAATTTAGATTTAAATGTTAAACCATATCTTTCATACACAATATTACACTTTATTAAGTTGTAAAAATATTTTTACTTTTATTAAATTTTGCTGAATGATTAGTTAACTAATGCAAATAAAATATAATCTTCATAATTTTTTCAGGTTTCTCCGTAATTTTCACCCCACATCACCACTGGATGCAGGATCACAGGAGAACACTGTAGCAGGGGCTGTAGCAGAACCTGTGGTAGTAAAACACCTGGGGGTACCCTCAAAAACATGGTGTGTACCCTGTCTAAATATGTCCTCCTCATGTTTAACAGGAGCTTACGGATGGCTGTGCTGGAGCTTTCTGAACAACCAGTCAAGACCTTCCCCACTCTCTCTCCCCTGATACCTCCCACTACAAAGGGTGGAAATGCACACTTTTGCGTTTCCAAGTTTTTATATAACTAACTAGGAGTAAAAGAAGATGTGAATGAAATTGGCTTTAGAAGAGGAAGAATCCCTGTGTCAGCTTTAATTTTCTAGTAAAAAGGACCAGATGTAATTCATGGGAAACTTCCACTTTCCTACTCATTCTACTTGCTCTGAATGTAGATGAAATGGCTAGATCTTCAGCAGCCCCCACATGACTGTTAGAGAAAAGCCAGTGGACCCCTGGAAGCATCAATACTGAATTCATTAATCTGCTGGACCTACATCAGTAGTCCTCTACCTTCATATTTCATTTTACTTGAGGCAAATAAACTCACATTTGTTTAAACCTCTGTAATCTGGTTTTCTGTTTCCTTCAGCCAAATGTAAGTATGACTCATATGACTGGGGTATCCCGATTGAGTCAGCAAATATGGCTTTCCCTATGTTGTGGCGTACGCTTCTGTTACATGTAGTTTTCTGTGTGTGTTTGGTATATTGCTAATGACTTAAGATTATACATAAAAGCTATGTATGGAATGCACCTTAACGAGGCTGGAAAACCAATAAGAGGAGAAATTCAAACCAATCTGAGGAAAATTAACCTCTTTATGGAGACAATAATGTCAAGAGAGGTTTGAGTTGGGGAGATGGATTGAGTTATGTGTGGGAGCAACTTCTAGAAGGTTGGCCTTGAGATAACTACTAAAAGGTGGGAATGAGGTTGCTCCATGTGTGAAGGTCTGCAAATTGAGAGGAGGCAAATTCAGCCACACTGGGAAGACATCCAGAGTGTACTAGCTAGAGGGATTAAGAGAGAGTATTATGAAAAAGGTGACATGTTCTTTCCCTCAAAAAACTGACTGTATAGTTATGAGAATATAATAAAACTAGAGGCCTGGTGCACAAGAATTGTGCACTGGGGGAGGGGGGCTTCCACAGCCTGACCTGTGCCCTGTTGTAGTCCAGGGCTCTTGTAGTCTGGGCCCCCTGGCTCCTTACCGCCCGCCTGCAGCAGAGGTGGTGGGAGAGGCTCCGCCGCTGTGCTCACCAGCTGTGAGCCCAACTTCTGGCTGAGCGGAGCTCCCTCTGTGGGAGTGCACTGACCACAAGGAGGTAGCTCCTGCGTTGAGTGTCTGCTCCCTGGTGGTCAGTGCACGCCATAGCAACTGGTTGTTACGCCGATTTGCATATTATGCTTTTATTATATAGGATAATGTCAAAGCAGATTTTGCTCAGGTACTATTTTTAAAAATTCTTTATTGTTTAAAGTATTACATATGTCTCTTTTTCCCCCCATTGACCTCTCCTTGGCCACTCCCACCCCCAGCACATGCCCGCCCCCCCCCACCCCCCCGCCCCAGTGTCTGTGTCCATAGTTATGCTTATATGCATGCATACAAGTCCTTTGGTTGATCTCTTACCCCACCCCCCACCCTCCTGCTCCACAGCCTCCCCTGTCTTCCCTCTGAGGTTTAACGGTCTGTTCGATGCTTCTCTGTCTCTGGATCTATTTTTGTTCATTAGTTTATGTTGTTCATTATATTCCACAAATGAGTGAGATCATGTGATATTTATCTTTCTCTGAGTGGCTTATTTCGCTTAGCATAATGCTCTCCATGTCCGTCCATGCTGTTGCGAATGGTAAGAGTTCTTCCTTTTTTACAGCAGCATAGTATTCCATTGTGTAGATGTGCCACTGTTTTTCAGGTACTATTTTTTGATGGTATTGGATTGAACGGTACTCTCCTGTTTAAAAAAAGGTATGTCCACCCTAACCGGTTTGGCTTAGTGGATAGAGTGTCAGGCCGTGGATTGAAGGTTCCTGGGTTCAATTCTGGTCAAGGGCATGTACCTTGGTTGCGGGCTCTATCCTCAATGGGGAGCATGCAGGAGGCAGCTGATCGATGTTTCCTGGGGCAGGAAACATCCCTCTCCCTTCCTCTCTGTAAAAAGTCAATAATAAAAAAAAAAAGGTATGTCCACTTAGAATCTGTGAATGTAACTCTACTCAGAAAGAACTGGAGATGAGATCATCCAGGATTAGGGTAAACCCTAACTCCTATGGCAAGTGTCTTCTCTTTATTAGGAGAGAAGACAGGGAAAGTAGTGTGGAGACTGAGGCAGAAATTAGTAGTGTGGAGACTGAGGCAGAAATTAGTAGTGTGAGACAGGAAAACTGGGGCCACCAGAAGCTGGGGGTGGGGGTGGGGAGAGAAAGGATTCCTCCCACACACAGCTTTCGAAGGGAATGATGAGGACACTTTGATTTTTGGCTCTGGCCGTCTGAACTATGAGAGAGTAAGTCAAGTTTAAGTCATTGAGTTTGTAGAAATGTGTTACAGCAGCCCTGAGAAACTGACATACTGGTGCGCAGTATCATTGCTTCTGAGGAAAGATGAGAGTTCTGGAGAAAGGCAGGGTGTTCCTTCATTTGACTTTGCAATTAAGAGTAGTGACTTTTCCATCATCAAACATGATGCAAGACACACAGATGTCCCATACCTGGTCCCTGAAGGAATCAATGAGAATGCATGAATGAATGGTTTATACCAGTGGTCGGCAAACCGCGGCTCGCCGCTCTGTTGACTAATGAGTTTGCCGACCACTGGTTTGTACTAACTCGATGCTCCTATTGCATAGGTCATCCCATCTTGTTTCACTATTAGGAAAAGAAAACAAGTCTCTACTAGGGAGAGTTGAGTGAAGGGGGCAGCAAGGAGCAGTGCTGGGACCCCTGATGGTCCATGAGCTACTCATAGCAGCTCTGAATCCTCCCAATTGCTAAGGAGCTTCAGAGGATGGAGTCTGGGGGTACCTACTTCTCAAAGAGGGCTCTGTGTGGTTTCCACCAGAAGCTGCCTGAACATTTGCTTTGAATCCTGCCCAAACCACAGCCTTACCCTGGCCCCTGCCTCCTGCTCCCTTACCTTCAGGCAGACATCAGAAATAGCAATTGGCAGAGAAAGGCAGAAACAGCAAAAGCTGAATTTTATGTGCTTGCTCTTCAGACAGTTAAAAAAATGATCAAGAGAGAGATTTCTGGGTTTTGCTCCTGGTACAGCTCTGACCTGTAACAAGTATTTTGAGCTTGGCTGTTAAGGGAGCTCCAAAAACTGCTCATAGAGCTGCTTTGCTTTCCCTCAGTCCCTTGGTTTTCCTTTACCTCACTCTCCTGGCCTACGAGGAATCAGAGTAACATGCTGTATTGTTTGTATGTAGCCCATCTTAATTGCTGTTTGAAATAAAGAGAGGAATGATTTTAAAATATTAATGACTCCAATTCACCAACAAAATAGAGACCATAACTTCAGGGATACATCATCTATGATAATTATGTGCATACTAGTTAATAATAATAATAACAACAACAACAAAAATAATAACAGCAGCAGCTGAAATGCCAGCTCAGGTATACACAGCATTTACATTGGACCAAGCATTGTTTCAAGTAAAAGCCATTTATTAATCCATTTAATTGCTTTTAATGGCCCATTTTATAGATGGAAATGTGGCGTAAGAGAGGGAAGAGACTGACTCCCGGGTACCCTGTGAACCCAGGCAGTCAGAAGGCAGAACTCACAGGCTCAGCCTCTCCACTCCACTGCCTCCCACAGATAAGGAAATCACAGAATGAATTTTTAGGACAACATTTTAGGATCTTTCTCACTGTTCACATGTTCTCAAGGAACTAGTAGACAGTTCCAGAAACTACTCACTTGGTAATTGGATTCCTCTTATAAATACCAATTGTGTTGTTAGTGAGGGAACAAGGAAGCTACTTATGAGCATGAACCTGAAGTTTTGTGTTGACTTGGGTTCCAATGTCCCACCCATAGGCTAAATCAAATGATAGGGCATTTGATCATCATGGAAATATACCTCCTAGCAAGGTTGTAAATTAGTGTCTCAGGTTATCCATCTGATAAATGGACATTTAAACAATTACTTTCTACTTTTTTGCAAAAGCAATTATGACATATAGCTTGCCAATCATGAAAGGCTGGAAGGAAGAAAATATATATCGATTCCTCAGCATGTAAAGAAATATATGGTGGCAGAAGACACCTACTGAGAATTTTCTGGAGGTATATCCCTCTCTCTCTCTCTTAGACCCTGAGAGGCAGGGCTTGCCCCCACCTCCCCTCTGCAGGAGAAGGGATTTCAAAAATAGGGCAGGGCCCTTGCAGAGACTTCCTGCTGGGGAGGCCTCCAGAAAGACTGTGCTCCCTAGACTCTGAGAACAGTGACAAAGTATTGCTTTAAAAACATCACTACTAGTATATAAAATATCTGGCATGCCTACATAATTTGCTAGTATTTAAGTCGTTTGTAACTTGCAGACACTCAGAACTCAGGAGATGTCAAACACTTGTACTTCTGTTTTTGAACATCAGAGAGAAATTTTTATCTCCAACCAGAAGATGTGTGAGAGAAAAAATAACAGATTGCTCTTTCCTTGAGGGTTCTCACCATTTCACAAAGCCAGAAACCAAAAACACTTCACGTAGGTTTGGAAAAAGCCGAGTGAAATGATCCTAAATATTTCTGAGGCTTACGAGATTAACAGAAACAACATAAATAAAGATTTATGGGAAATGGTTCCTTAAAATATTAACATATACATATTGAAATAATGATTGGAAGTTAGCGATGACAATGGTCAGTAAGGAACGTGCTTGTTCAATACAGAAAGTAACTCCAGTGTTGACCACTTTTTAATAAAAACACTGTTGTTCATGAATGGACTCCTACTTTATTTCCATGAGCTGGCACTGGGTGTGGGCAGGTGTTTGGGTGCCTGCTGCCATGTGCTCATTATAAGAGCACAATTATAATGAGATGATTAACAAAACCATTATCCCCTTGTAAATTACTTTGCCTTAAAGGACAAAGAAAACATTAAAAAGAAGGGGAATAAAGGCAAATAAATTTAGAAGGATATATCAATGTCTCAAATAATTGGCTTAGAGAAGCAGTTAGGGCACAAATAGATAGCATTTAGCAGGCTCTGGATTCCATCCTTAGACACTGGCCTTGAGGCTCCACTCTTTCTAAGACATTATCCTTCCTCCTACTATGAAACAAGGTTCATGATACTGATCTATTGATAGAAGAGGGTAAAGTGGCCAGTTCTTTTTATAAGAGCTTTGATTGTTTTCTTTAATAAATTTAGTGTTGTTTTTTTTTAGGTGAATACTTCCCAAATATAGGAAATCCCACTCTCCTGGTGAAGGTCTGTTCATGGGGTCATTTATGCATCAAATATTTTATTGAGGACAAGATGGAAAAATGCTCTTGTGCAGATTAAGTTCTGTCTGGGGACAAGGGCAATGGATGTGTAAACTCATTAATTAAGTCAATAATTAATTACAGGCTGCAAACAAGGGAAGTGCTGTGAGAGAGGTCCACACAGAGTTCTCATGCTCAGAGAGAGACAAGCACCATATGATTTCACTCTTGTGTGGAATCTAATGAACAAAATGAACTACCAAACAAAATAGAAGCAGACTCTAGATACAGAGAACAGACTGACAGCCCATTGCCATCATTTCAAGATTTCTCTTCATTCACATGTGTGGTGTGATAACAGATCACCTACCACTGTCTGCAGACAGAGCTACCTGGTAGGCCTTTAGCTGACAGTCTTGCCTATAGAAAGTCTGGGCAAATTAAAGACATCCAGTTGGCTACTTGAACACTCAAGGTCCCTATCAGCGGCTTATTAGATTAGTTTGTCTCCTTTGCCTAAATCAAGCCCTATAGCAAATGTGGCAGAATTGAATTAGCTGTGCCTTTTCTTTCTATCACATTTGTCAGAATTCAGGGATTGACTTAGAATCACCTGGTACACACATATGCCTGTGCTGAGGAGACCCTGGGGAAAAAATGATAGTGGGGATAAGGATAGATGAGTGAGGGAAGTTGACAAAACAGGCAGGTATGTAAACTCATCTATGTCCTTAAAACTCACTGCTTTTTAAAATTACAATTCTGATATGAATTTCCCCATCAGTAATTTAATAGAATTGTTATTCTTAACCCTGAAACTTCATCTATCAACTTGTTATGGATTAGTCCATACTTACAATGCTGCTTTGCCACAAAAAATACAATAAAATAAATAAAACCAGTGCATAATTTCCCCTCAAAATACAATCAGAGTAATATATATCAGTCTTGAGACAGAAAAAAAATATAAAGTAAGGTGGCTGAATCTGGGGGCAAGCTTATTCTTGTCTAACACAAAATTGAGTACAGTATTTTTCTTTCATAAGGCGGCCTGTATTTCCTCACTTCATATATAAAGCCCACCTTTATGATTATTGCTCTATCCTAGAGCTACTGAAATATAAGGTGGGTATTTAGAAAACAACAAAATGAAGAATATATTGTCACTCCAGAAGAAGCAGTGTTAGACATGGTGACTGTAAGTAGTAAGTAGGTGCTGGTCACATAGGACAATCTTGCCAATGGTTGGTGTTGTCATTTTTTAAAACTAAGCCATTTTGGTCTGTGGGTGCTATTATAGCATTTTGACTTTAATTTAATGAATCTGAGCCCCCTCTCACGTGCTTATGTCATCTTTTGTGAGATGTCTGTTCAGATCTTCTGTCCTTTGTTTTTTTTAGGTTGTTTTTCCTATTGAATTATAGAAATTCTTTATATATTCCGGGTAAAAGTTTTTTGTCAGACCTATGTTTGTTGTTCTATCTTTGGTTTTCTTATTCATGATCTAAACAGTGTTTTTGATGAGAACATTTTGGGTTTTCAAAGTTATTATTTTCCATGGCTTGCCCCTCCCGCCAAAAAACAACAACAACTCATCTATTTTAGCCCCCAACAAAGATGGATTTTTACATTTTCATTTAGAAACTTTACAGTTTTAATTTTTGCATTTACCTACAATTAGATGATTCATATGGATTCAACTTCTTTATATGGCGAGAGAGAGAGGGTTTTTTGTTTTCCCCTGCATGTATATACAGGTCTGTTTAGGAACTCCCTATGGTGTCCCATTGACTGACCCCTTGTTCTGTATGCAACACCACCTTGTCTTGAATACTAAAGCTAACCAAAGTAAGTACTTGGACTATCCTAAGTCCTTTATATTTCAACATAAATTTTGCAATATGTTTAGATATTTCTACAAAAAGCCTGCTGAATTTCACTTGGGATTAAGTGAATATAAACAATAATCGAGAAAATTTACATTGTAATAATTTTGAGGTTCCTAAGCTAGGAACACAGTATATTACTTCATTTACTTTAGTCTTTTTAAAATGTCTTTTGAAAACTGTAGTTTTAAATCTAGAGATTTCACTTGTCTTTTTTGAAATTTATTATTAAATATTTTGGTTTTTAACTCAACTAAAAAGGGAATTATATTTTTACTTCTCCTTTTCACTTTTTCCTGCCAGTTATATAAAAATACAATTGCTTTTTGTATAGTTCTTTGCACTCTTTAACCTTGGTGTATTTGCATATTAGTTCTCCTAGGTGTTTAATTTATTTCTTTCAGATTTCCAGTGTAAATAATTAGTTCTCTATGAAGAGACACAGTTTTCCTTGTTACTTTCTATATTTCCGGCCTTTTATTTCTTTTTCTTGCCCCATTTCACTTGTGTGACCTGCAGTAAAATATTGAACAGAGGTGCCTTGTTCCAGATCTGAAAGGGCAAGTCTTTAATACTTGACCATTGAATAAAATATTAGCTGTATGTATTTCACCTATGCCTGCTAATGGTTTGAAAGTGTTCCTTCTCTTCTAAATTGCTGAGCATTTTTATTATAGAACTAGAGGTTCAGTGCACGAATTTCATGCACAGGATGTGGGGAGAGTCCTTCAGCCTGGCCTGCACCCTCTCGTAATTTGAGACCCCTCGGGGGATGTCCGACTGCCAGTTTAGGGTTAAAACCGGCAGTTGGACATCCCTCTCACAATCCGAGACCTCTGTCTCCTAACCGCTGGCCTGCCTGCCTGCCTGCCTGATCGCCCCTAACCACTCGCCTGCCTGCCTGATCATCCCTAACTGCTCGCCTGCCAGCCTGATTGCCCCTAACCACCACTGCCTTGGCCCCCGCCACTGCAGCTTTGTCCGGAAGTTTGTCCGGCTGTCCAGTCTAATTAGCATATTATACTTTTATTATTATAGATGGTAATATATTTTGCCAAGTGCCTTTTCCATTCACTGCAATAGTTGTTTTCCTTTATTCTGTAAATGTGGTTGACTAAATTGATTACTTTTCAAATGTTAAACCAACCCTACACTCTTGGAATAAACCCAAGGTTGTCAAGATATATTATGTTTTGTATATATTAATAGATTTGATTGCTAAAATTTTAGTAAGGATTTTGCATATAAATTCATTAGGAATATGGGTCAATCACTTTCTTTTGAATATCTTTATCAGGTTTTGATATCTGGGTTATGCTGGCCTCAACAATAAAAAAATAAACTTTAAAAAATGAGTTGAGAAGTGTTCTTTCCATTTCCTTTTTTAAAAAATGGTTTGTGTAAGATGGATGTTATTTTTCCCCTAATGATGACCAATTCATTCTAAGAGGATTTGTCTCCTACTCTTTTTAATTCTATTATTTTATTTCCAACTACTTGAAGTACATACATTTTGGTGTCTATATGTCTTCCTAATGAAAGCAGCATCATATGATTGAAATGTCTGGCAATTCTCTGGGTCTTGAATATTATATATATAGATGTAAAATAAACCTCTGTATATTAAATATATATATATGTCCCTTTTCCCCCCATTGCCCTCTCCAACCCCCCTTAATATGACCACTCCAGCCTTATAGTGCTTGTTCATGTGATGTACCTTCTACATCCTTTTATCTTTACCCTGCACGTCTTTATATTTAAAGTGCATATCTTGCAAATACCATATAATTGGGTCTTGATTTTTATCTATTATGATAATATTTACCTCTTACTTAGTGTGTTTCCTAAATTCATTTGAACAATTATTAACATGGGTGGCTTTAGGTCTACTGTTTTACCAGTTGTTTTATGCTTGTCCCATCTGCTTTATGTTCCTCTCTTCCTCCTTTCTTCTTTCTTTTGGGCCAATTGATTTTTCTTCTTGTGCATTCCATTTCAGTTAATCTATAGACTTCTCAGCTATAACACTTTGCATTACTATTTGAGTGATTGATGTAGTGATGAAAACATGCATCCCTAACTTTTCTTTCTAATGTCACATGAGCACCAAACACTACTGGGTGGGCCTGAAGTCTGTGTGTTTATATTTAGTATCAGGAGCTCTCCCTCTGTGGCTCTCTATTACCCCATTGAACAGATGAGAAAACTGAGGCACTGAGGTTAAGTAACTTTTTTAAGACTCACCAATCCAAGGGGATATTGTTACAGAAAAAGACAATGTATTTATCATTTTGATAGTAAATATGTCTGGGCTACTTCTAGTTGCCACTGTCTGCTTTTACTCCCAACACTCCTACTAGGCCACTAGGATAGACCACAAGGCTTCTCATAGTGACTTTGTACCCCATCACCTTCCACCATTAGTTTCCAAGGAGCTCTACCCTGTGGGGAGCCTGGAGGAGTGGAAGGAATGGGGAGGGGTAAGCACCGAGGCTGGCACACTGACATCCAAATATGAAACTTGGACACGAAGGGGAGTCCCCAGAATTAAGACTGTTCACACTGTAGAGTTATATAAAAGTAAGCTCTGAAAATAACACACCCACAATTCAAAAATAGTGACTTCAGAGAAATTAGATAAATGAAGAACACAGTTATTGCAAAAATACTCAAACAACAAGACAAAACAAAAAACTCCCTAAAGGGAATAACTTCTCTTTAAAATAGTATACCCAGGCAGGACGTAGGAACATGTGAAAATAAATTCAGTGTATGGAAAAGGTGAGCATAAACAGCTAAGTGTTACGCTGGGGAGACCTCAATGCCGTATTTATAGAACTTCCTAAATAAAAAAGTGCTGGGAGCTGACTCCAGACTTTTCTTTCCCTGTGACCACAGGCACCACACTGCACAAGCTAACACTTCAGAGTGCTCCTGGAGACACTGCGTGCCAGGAAATAAAATACCAGTGACCCACATTAGAAGCATTCTCATTTCAGAAGTTTTGATCTACGTGTCTCGTGGATAAATTGTCCAGGATGGCAAGAAGTACACAGCGAGAGCCCTTGGCTTGTTAGCTGAGGGAGCGCTGCTGCAAGTGGGAAGCCTTTGCTGAGAACTGAGGAAGGTTCCTTCTTTGACACGTGTAGGTGTGTCCACACCTGCCCTCTGGCCCAGTCCTTAGCTACTTATCTCCTACCTTCTTTCTCTGCAGACCCCCTGGGGATCCACCTTCCTCTCACTCTTGTCAGCCATCAAAATTGAAGTGCTTTTCACTTTCTGTTCTCTGGCGCACTGGAGTCCGGTTACAGATTCCCAAAGTTTCCTTTTCCTTCCTTTTTGGGAGGCAAACCGTTCCTTAATTTTCCTGAGCTTTGCTTTAACTTATTTATTATTTTCACTGTATTATCTTAATACTGGTAGTGATAAGAAAGTATAAGTCAAGGGGAAAAGAGCCCAGCTGGAGGGTGTTCTCTGATATTTGGTGGAGACAGGAGTTAACAATTTTCACACCTGCTGGCTCCACCTGCAATGGGCCAAATTCATCACATTACTTTATTCCTTGAGTTCAAATCACAGACACCTTTTCTTTTAGAAAAAGCCTCTACACCAGTTACATGCATATCAAAATCACATATATGTGTGATAATTGCCAATTTGATGGAGGGTAAATTGCTTGAAAATATCCCAAATGCAGGGTTAATCTAGCTTAATGCATTCCACAGATCACGGAGTAGCTTTACACACATGCTCTAAGGGCTCTCTTGGTTTTTTGATCATAGATCTAATATTAAATTAAAATAGAAAAATGCTCATTTACTTTAATGTATTATAATCATTCTAATCCCAGAGGTCTGCCCTAAAATGTGACCAGATTGGCATTCCCTGGACACACTGAACACTTCAGTAATTCCATTTATCTGGCTCCAAAAGAATGAGATAGTTTATGAAGACAAAAAAAAAAAAAAAGAGACAGAGAATAACAACATCTCTATCATGAACCGAAGGAAAAGGGAATAATTTTCAATAAAAATGAATGAGAAAGGAACTGGGCATCCTGAGAAGGGGGAACTTCTTAATGAAGACATACACTGAGAGGTGCCACGGAATGAAAAAGTTGTGTTTTCAGTAAAGATGAATCTATTCAGCTAAACCACACCTGCACACAAAGTTCCTAAATATAGACTGTCAATTTTAAATAGGTTTGCTAGTTCTACTTGATAAATGAAATCTGTTTTATATTTCAGGATGTGCTTAAAATTATTTCCCTAGTTAAGGGAGTCCTTAACAATGCTGCTGCTGCTGCTGCTGATATATGTGCATGTGAATAAAATGGTTCAATTTCTGCCTTCACTTAAATTGTGTGACCTTTAGCAAGTTTCTTAAACTATCTGAGTCTCAGTTGCAGGTCCCATAAAGCAGGAATGCTGCAGTTTTGTACATTTAAAACAAAATAATATGCTGAATAATATTGCTTTGTACAGCGTCTGGCACACAGCAAACTCTCTGGTAGCTATTATTTTTATTTAACCAAGAACCCGTGGAATTATTGGATTTTATTTCAGGCTTTTATGCAAGGCATCATGAGAGGATTCCTTCGTTTTGGTAATCCTGCTTCACCTAAATCATCTAGCATGTCATTGTCCTGTTGATTCCAGATGCAAATCTAGAAATGCAGATGTAAGAGGGAGAATGGGAGGCCTTTGCCATCTGTAATTAATGGGCCTCCTTCTGCTCACTAACCCACAAAGACAGTCTCTGGAGTGACATGAACACGGTTTCCAGCCACCTCATCCCTCCCCTAAGGAGGCATCCACTGAGGCTGCAGATTTAGCACAGAACCATCTGTGGCAGCCCCGTGACAGCTCTGTTACTGCCACCCCTCTCCTGGGAGGGCCTGTGTACAGCACAGTGAGCCAGAGAGAAACATTTCTGGCTCCACTTCCATGGGGGCTGGAGAAGGGCAGGCAGAGGATGCTTAGCCTGGCCGGCTTCTGGTAGAGTCTAACCCCAGGACACCATACCCAGAGGATCAATTCCAACACACTTCAGTCTAAATCATACTTCCTTGTTGCTTTCATAAATAGAAAGAGAATAGATCCACGTGCCAAAAATAGCCAGGCATGCACACACAGACACATGGGCACACCTGCATGAACAGACTCAATATTTCTTAATTCTTGAAAAACAACAATATTATAGAGGTAGTTCATTTTAAAGATAGTAATTCTGATTTCCAATAGATCTGATTATTTATAGTACATTGGAATTTCTTTTTAGCCTTGGTTTTAAAATAGAACATTTTGGGAAAGATGGTCCATGGTACATATTTGATTATAAAAATAAAGTGGAAATTTATTTTTTCACAAAACCTTGTTTTTAATATTATATTGATAGTTATATTAATAAATGAAGGGATAGATCATATTCATGGATGAAAAGATTCAATATTGCAGAGATGTCTATTATCTCCAAATTGATCGAATTTTCTTAAAAGAATTGGGTATGTAGAAGTTAGTCTCATTCCAAAAGATTAATATAAAATACATAGCTTTATCAAAGGTATGCATAACAACAGAATATCTATTAGTCTGACTCTAGAAATCCTATGTTTTAGGAATAGTTAAAATAAATGAAAATTATCAGTTAATAAGAACAAGACATTAACCACTAAGAAATGAATACAAAAGCACTCAATGTTTCAGAATTTTTACATCATCATGTTTGTAAATGGAAGCAATTACATCACTATATCTTTTCAAGGTATCTTTCTTCTATTTACATAAATTATATTGACTTTTGAATTATACTGAGTTTTTAAAAACAGTAATGAACATTTATTTTAAATCATGGAAAAGATATAATCCAAAAACACGTTAAAAATCACCTATAATCTAGGAGAAACCAAGATGGCGGCATAGGTAAACACCTAAACTGCTGCCTCGCCCAACAATTTCAAAACTACAACTAAAAGACAAAACGGACATCATCCAGAACCACAGGAAGGCTGGCTGAGTGGAAATTCTACAACTAGAAGGAAAGAGAAAAGCACACTGAGACTCAGAGGAGCTGCAGGAGGCAGAGGTACTGAAATGCGCGCGCGGAGAGGACTGGCAACTGAGTGCGCGGCAGGCTTTCTCAAGCAGGAGGGAGACAAAAGCTCCCGACTGCGCTGAACTTCAGTTCCAGGCGAGACTCTGGGGACCCAGACTCATACGGGGTGAAACTGGACTGTCAGGAAAGAGAAAAGCGCACTGAGACTCAGAGGAACTGCGGAAGGCAGAGGTACCGAGGCGCATGCGCGGAGAGGGCGGGCAACTGAGTATGTGGCTGGCTTTCCCAAGTGGGAGGGAGACAAAAGCTCCTGACTGCGCTGAACTCCAGTTCTGGGTGAGACTCTGGGGACCCAGACTCATTCGGGGAGAAACTGGACTGTCTGGCAGCGGGCGGAACTCGAGGGCGGCTTTCTCTCAGAGGTGCTTGCAGCGATTACCACGGGACACTGAGACATAGGGGCCTATTAGGGCAGAGCTGACGAGAAACCAATGCTGTCTGCTCCGCCCTGAGACTCCACCCCATTCAAGCTGAGCACAGAGGCTTTTGTAAGTCTCCTCCCATAAGATTGTCTCCAGCACAGAAGTTCTCCCAGCATAGACACAGCTGATCCTCACAGCCAATTGGCCTGGAGGTCAATTCCTCCCAGTGATACCAACAACAATCAAGGCTTAACTACAACAAGACTGTGCACACAGCCCACAAAGGGGTGCACCAAGAGTGTCCACCTCAGGTAACTGGGGAGGCTGAGCCACTGGGCCCTATAGGTCACCTAGCACACAAAGCCACTCTATCAACTCAGGGAAGCAGCCAAAATGTGGAGACAAAGAAACAGGTCACAAATGAAAGAAATGGAGGAAAGCAAAAGACTGGATATAGAGTTCAAAACCACAGTTATAAGGTTTTTCTAGACTTTTCTAGAAAAGGCCGATAAATTTAGCGAGACCCTTGAGGATATGAAAAAAGACCAACTAGAAATTAAACATACACTAACTGAAGTAAAAAATATTATACAGAGATCTAACAGCAGAGCAGAGGATTGCAAGAATCAAGTCAAAGATTTGAAATACAAAGAAGCAAAAAACACTCAACTGGAAAAGCAAAAAGCAAAAAGAATCCAAAAATTTGAAGATAGTGTAAGGAGCCTCTGGGACAACTTTAAGCGTACCAACATCAGAATTATGGGGGTGCCAGAAGAAGAGAGAGAGAGCAAGATACTGAAAATCTATTTGAAGAAATAATGACTGAAAACTTCCCCCACCTGGTGAAAGAAATAGACTTACAAGTCCAGGAAGCGCACAGAACCCCAAACAAAAGGAATCCAAAGAGGACCACACCAAGACACATCATAATTAAAATGCCAAGAGCAAAAGACAAAGAGAGAATATTAAAAGCAGCAAGAGAAAAACAGTTAGTTACCTACAAGGGAGCACCCATACGACTGTCAGCGGATTTCTCAACAGAAACTATGCAGGCCAGACGGGAGTGGAAGAAATATTCAAAGTGATGAATAGCAAGAACCTACAACCAAGATTACTCTACCCAGAAAAGCTATCATTCAGAATTGAAGGGCAGATAAAGAGCTTCACAGATAAGAAAAAGCTAAAGGAGTTCATCACCACCAGACCAGTATTATATGAAATGCTGAAAGGTATTCTTCAAGAAGAGGAAGAAGAAGAAAAAGCTAAAGATAAAAATTATGAACAACAAATACATATCTATCAACAAGTGAATCTAAAAATCAAGTGAATAAAAAAATCTGATGAACAGAATAAACTGGTGAGTATAATAGAATCAGGGGCATAGAAAGGGAGTGGACTGACAATTCTCAGGGGGAAAGGGGTGTGGGTGGTGCGGGAAGAGACTGGACAAAAATCGTACACCTATGGATGAGGACAGTGGGGGGGGGGCGGGTAAGGGCAGAGGGTGGGGTGGGAACCGGGTGGAGGGGAGCTATGGAGGATAAAAGAGGAACAATTGTAATAATGTGAACAATAAAGATTTATTAACTAAAAAAAAGAAAAAAAAAAGAAAAAAAATCACCTATAATCTAAACACCTATCATTCAAAATAATCCATTTCAGTATTTTGATGTGCATCTTTCCAATGGTTTGTACTTATATGTAGTTATTTTTCTTTACAAAAGTGGAATTGTAATATTCTTATAATTTTGGAACTTTTTTTCATATAAGGTAAATAAATAATTTTCCATATTTTTAATCTTCAAAGTTTTTATTAAATTATTTTACTTAAATGTAACAACTTTTATTTAACTCATCCCCTATGGTCAAACATTTATTTTTCTTCACTTTTTTTTGCCAAGCACACTGTGATGAACATTTTTGGAAGCTAAATTTTTGTACATGTCCATTGGCATTTTTAAAGGATCCATAATAACAAGAGTCATTGCTGGGTCAAAGGGCATTCCATGTATGACAATCTTTGCTATATTTACCAGATTGCCCTCCAAATATGGGATCAGATTTAAAGGTCATGGATAGAATAGGAGAGGGTCCATTGCACAGGTTCTCACCAACCCTGGGTGTTACATGTATTTGCAAACTTGGCCACTTTGCTGGCAGATGCTTTAAAAATGCTAGCAAATTAACTTTTCATAGATGGAACTTAAGCTTTAGATTCCATAAAATAAAATGATTCATAAAGTATATATCTTCCAAAGTACAAGTTATTGCTTCTTACTTTTTGTAATAAATCTCTAGTGACACATCAGCTGAGAATATTTCTGATAGAATCAACAATCAATGAACACAGAGAGTGTTTCTGGGACCCTGTAAGGCTGAAGGATGAGTGCTGACTAATGAAAGAACATTACAACAGTCAAGGAAAGATGTCTGCTGCCCTCCTATGTCACAATTTTTAAACATAAAAAAGTAGCATCAGCCTGGCCAGCGTGCTCAGTGGGTGAGCGTCGACCTAGGAACCAGAAGGTTATGGTTCGATTCTCGGTCAGGGCACATGCCCAGGTTGCAGGCTTGTTCCACAGTGTGGGGTGTGCAGGAGGCAGCTGATCAATGATTCTCTCTCATCATTGATGTTTTTTTTTTTTTCTCTCTCTCTCCCTTCTTCTCTGAAATCAATAAAAAAATATTTTAAAAAGAGAAGGAAATCTTACCTTTAAAAAAAGTGACTTGCCCAAGGTCACATGACCTGTTTTCACAGTATTATTCACAGTTGACATAATACAATATTGAATTGAGACTAACATATTAAGATTTAAAAGAAAGTTTCCAGAAGACACATTCTAGAAGAGAGGGTGAATTCTATAGTGTGGAGGTTAAAAATATATATCCCTTTGTGGCTTAATTTTTGATTTCTAATCACAAGCACTTTTTAAATGCCTCATCTTACACAGCTATTTGTTGATTCGCTATTTTCTTTTTCTTCTGCATTTCTATTTCAGTTCATCCTCATTGCAGCCCACCTTCAATTGCTTCTACTCATGTTCCAAACCTCACAAGACACTGCCTCACTGCCCTGGCATACTGAATTAAAAGGGAGCCTCCATTCCATGCTGCCTAGTACTACAGAAGTCCAAATTGCAGTGGTTACATCAAATGCTATAGAATAAAAAATGTTATGTCAAACTATATTTATTACAACAAAGTTACAGGCCATTAAAATATTTTAACAGGTCCATTCAAGTTCTTTATGATAATATTTAACCCACAGTTCAGTTGTTCTGCTCAAAAAGTCAAGGAAACCAACCAGTTTTGATCTATATTTCTCTGTGCTTTCATTTTGTCCCTGAAAAACATATGGCAGCCAGACATTGTGGTCACAGCCTCTCAATGAATCATGATTTTGATCTGGTTTGGAATTTAATCTTTAGGGAAAAGCTTAAATGAAGCATTCAAGCAGAAGCCAGATGGTTATATCTATAGGGGAAAACAGGTCATGTGACTTTGGGCAAGTCACTTAATTTATTTCCTCTTTTATAAAATCAATGATATTGTTTTAGAAACTATGCAAGGTTTATACTGCCAAAATTATTAATGGTTCTATTAATCTTTACCTATTGAAAAATCATCTTCAAATCAGAAGAAAATTTCCTATATTTCTGTAAATGAATAGAGGACTAAAACAGCATAGCTAAATTAAATGGAGATTTAATTCTCAGTAACATATCTTGGGTCTTTAGCACCAATCTTCTTTGCTTCTCCCAAGGCAGGAAACCAGTCTTTATTTTCTCCTTAAATCTGAGAAGTTCACCATTTTAACTATGAGCTTGGTGCCTGGGAAACCAGAGCCACCTTTGAGACAGTAATTCAGAGGAACAATTAGATGAGAAGTTAGGAAAATAAATCATATATGAAAAACCAAGCTTCAAAAGTTGTTCATTCCAAGCAGCTTGGTGACTAAGGAAAAGAGAAATATTAGGGAGTCAGCTAAGATGTAGCTTGGAGACTGAAGAAACCTCACTGCGGGGGGGCGGGGGGGGGGGGAAGGGGGAGGGCGGGAGCTCTGGTGCATTTGAATGACAGATGCTTGGCTCTGCTTCCCAGGACTCTTGGGTAATGCCCTTCCATTCTTTAAACTTACTTGTCTCTTCAGGGCTTATCTAATGAAGGCCAAATTATTTGTCATAGTCTATATATGATTTTAATGATATGTTCTGAGCCCTTCTCAAGCATCATCTCTCAGTTCTCACCTACACCTCTGAGCCAGGTCAAACCACTAGAAGTAGGTGTAGGATCCTTGAACATGCCTGGACTCATGTGTATGGTTGTGTCAGTCTTCCAGACGTAGTTCTGGGCTGCCCTCTTCTCTGAAGCCTTCCTCGCCCACCCTAAGCATTGAGGAGCTCTCCCTTTGGTGCTACATGGCACTCACCACACTGTACTGGGATTGCTTGTTCCCATGTCTATCCATCCAAGAGACCATGTGGCCTATATATGATACACTCTTATCTATAATCTCTTAATGCAAAATAGCTTATGCTTATTTACATTACAGTCAAAGCTCCATCATAGTCATTAGCCCATCTAACAACAGCACACGAGGAGACATGGCAGGTTTTATTGCCCCAACTCAACTTGAAAGGATGGAAGTCTACAGATGCTAACTTAGTTGCATGCCGGTCCAATGAATCATGGCTTCACGCACACAAAAGAAAGCTATGTAGCTGGAAGAAATAAGCCATTTCCTAGGACAGTCTCACTTGAATAGAATTAAGTAAAAGTTCATCTCAATCAAGAATTGTGCTGTGAATGTAATATGTGATGAGAGCTCAAAATCAAAGTTTTTCTTTTATTAATATGGTAGTGAATATTCTCTGATTCCAGCTCTGGCAGCAGCAGCCAACATGGACCTCTCCGGTGAGGAATTCTTGCCCTTAGTTGCAAAAACCATGGTCACACATCAACACATGGACCTTGGAATTTCTTTTGAATCCTAATAAAAAAAATTCCACCATAAAACTAGAGAACACCTCTAGAAGTGAGACTAGGCACTCAGATAACAATAATTTCTATAAACTGAGAGAAACAACTTAAAAAAAATGAAAGGGCTCTCAACGTGCTAATTATTGTACCAGCCACAAGGATAACACCATTTCAGTCCTGTAACTTTCCTTTAGATTTATCTTACTGTAAGCTTAAGGAAGAGCTATGCCTATGACTAAACTGCATCGAAACCCAAAGATTCAAAGATCAGCCCCGAGTTACATAAAACAGTGAATATAAAGTAAGTCTGCTATGATACCGTGGAGATGAAATGATTATAAAATAAATGGTGCTAGGATAAATGCATATTAATAAAAGAAAAACTTTGATTTTGAGCTCTCATCACATATTACATTAAGTGCCCAATGGACAAGAAAGAAAATATTTTAAAAAATCAGATCACAAAATATTAAAAACAAAATCCAGAATGCTGTTCTCTCTTAGAGGAACAGAGTCAATTACAAGAGAAAAGGTAGCTCTTCCTTTGCTAGAGATTGACATGTCCCAGGTTTTTTGAGAGGCAGATCCAGGTCAGACTTGTCTTTGTGTTTCAGTTATCTGAGAGAGTGAACAACATTTCATGGCTACCCATGAATAAGAAAATGCGTATTGACTAAATTTAGAAATGAAACAATATATAAACATTGGATACTTCTGTAGAATGAAATCCAACAAAACTAGGATTAAAAAAGGAATTAGGAAACACCAAAGATAAATATAACTGGCGAGGCTGAATATATAAGCTGCAATAAGAACTATATTCATTAACAAAACCACTCCTTAAAAGGCACAAAGTTCCAGGTGTACAAAATATGGACCACAAAGATGTGAATAGTCTTTGAAAAAACATGTCAGTTGCATTGATAATCCAAGTAAAAAGGACACAAATTCCTGAGGTTTCATTTTTCTATTCCTTTAAGGAAAAAAAAAAAAAAAAGGAAATGCCAAAATCCACTGCAGCCAAATTTGCTGTGCTTGAAACAATGGAAACTAGGGAAGAATTTTATGAGACAATTCTATTCTTCCAAGGAAATAATTCAGAACATCAGCAGCAACACTAACTACCCTGTATGTCCAAAGACAGTACAATAGCAACACTTTAAAAAATCAAAGTCTTCTTCGATAAAGATGTCAATCATATCATGCAGAAAAATTTATCTAAATTGTTATCCAAAAAGTAGAGAAAAATTGATCTATAGACCATGATGACCCTTAAGAAAGTGCTGTGGCAACAGATGGACACAAATTGAAAAGAACCTCACAAACATAAATGTTGGCTAAGTGACAGAATTGTTCATGTGAACTATTAAAAATTATTTAAAGGTAAATTATACCAAAAACTTACTGAGACTAATCAACACATTTTTGAGACTCTAAACTATAATGAAAAGTTACTATAGTCTTAATCATTTTAATTTTTTTTGGCAAGGCTCATCATATTACAATACTTGGAAACTTTCAAATTTAGTACTATGCAACTTCACTGCCAAAATTCTAGAATATTAGACGAGATCATGCATGACCAAATCCCTCACTATGGAATCTGAGGTTCACAGGGTGACACATTTAGCTCCTGACCAGGAAGAGTGTCCCTCAATCTACTGCCTTCCGTGATACACCGAGGCTCTGGGTGCTGCAGATTTTACATGTGTGAAGTGAGGCTCATTTCTGCAAAATCACTGTGAGAAGAACATGGAGTTTGGGGTGTTCAGTGAGTCATAAGGAAAGCAGCCCTCTCTCTGATTGCTGGTCAGAGACAGCATCATATGTGGCTATTTATGCTGCTTTTAGAAGTGCTGACCCAGTGCGGCTCACTCCTTGCTGGACCCCAATTCTTCTTCACTCACTTGTGCCAATGCTTCCCTTCCTCTGGGAAGAAAACTCCTTTTTACTCATTAGATGCGTAAGAACTTTCTAGATTCATTTTTTACTCTCATTTGAAAAAAGCTCAGTTATATTTCCCAAGGCATGCAGACTGGGTACGTTCATAGGTGTTATATGAATAAGTTTCCATGGTCAAGTACATTGGGAAAAGCTGGGCTGCTCAGGACTCCATGCGGCAGGCATTCTCAGAGCTGTTGATGCTCATTGGTAATGAGATTTCATAGGCGAGCATGTATGTAAGCGTGCATTTGCATATAAGACCTTTCTTCTATGGGGAACATCTTGGAAGATATGGGTGTGCAAAGACATTTGGAAGACTCTGGCCCAGGTTGTTATATATCCAGGTGACCCCTGTACTCATGCTAAGGCAGACCATTGGCCCGGAATATATATATATTTTTTATTTTGTAGCTCAAACAACTCTGTGAGAAAAACTTTTTTATTCTGGAAGAGAAGAAGCTGCTCTTTGCAAAACTTGTGCAGCAAACTGAGGTCGGAGAAAATACGTGGCTTAAGATAGTTTTAACCCAGGCATTACTTATTTCCCTATTAGTAGTAAATAAAGTGGGTGTCATAAAGCATTGAAAACAATCAAGGGAATGCATAAGTTCTGAGGCCATGTTAGCATATAAGGAAGATAAGCCTGATGAAAACTCCCCAATTCTTCATTTATTTCTCTAGCTTTGAAAAGCAACTGAAAGCACTTTTGATAAAAGTCTGAATGAGCTGCCCACCATTTCACTTCGGTGTGCTCTGACAGGCTCATGAATGATATGACTTCACAATTCACTTCAGAGTGTCCACAGACCAGCAAGAGGGAGGGCAGGACTTTCCCTCCGGGTCCAGCATGAGAATCAGCCCACCCGCTGGCCCTTGGGTAGTACCGTCCCTGTGTGTTAATTCCCGGTTCTGAGTGTCTGCCCTCATTAGGAGCAAGTTCACTTCCCCTGCTTCAGCATTTCCCTTTGTTCACTGGAAAAAGGCAAATGAAGTGTTGATTTTCTCATCCGAATGCCCGCTAGGAAATTCACTTTTCTCTAAAACCTGGAGAGACCTTTATTCAACATGGCACTTTCTTGAATCCACCGTCATTCGTGGTATCAGTTCACGTTTACTGAATGCCTCTTGGTAATAGTCCTACATACCTTTATGTTTTGTTTTTGGAAATCTTCAAAATGAACTTCCCATTTCTTCTGGGTGATCGCCCCTGTGATTTGAGCTTTGTTGGGTGGAAGCTGTGCATGAAATCCAATGAAATGACTTACAATGGACCTTCCCTCCAAGCCAGGCCTTGGGCAGGTACCGTAGTCAGGGCCCATTCAGGGGCAGGAAAGCAGTCCATCACAGCAGAGAAACAGTGACCATGATCAGAGAGTGGCTCATGGAGGCCACATGATGCCACCACGAAGATGATATCCAGAATACCCCACACACGGGGGCTTCTCAGCTCTCCCACATGCCAGCTGGATGACCTTGAACAAATCAGTCACCCTCTCTGTGCCTCACAGGCAATAAGGAGTAAATGGGTTAATGTACATAGAGGAATTAAAACAGTGCCAGGCATATTGAGAAACTTGTGGGTGTGTTATCCTTACTTTTTTCACTTAGGTTACAATGAATTCCTTGGCTTTCTCTGTAGGTATGTTACTCATATTATAATACCTTCCCTGTTGCAATGAGAAGTGAATCTTAAATCCATTATTTCCTTAACCTAGTCTGGAAATGTGTCCGTATGTTGTATTTCTATGAAGGTTCTTGGCTCAGGAAGAAATGTCACCAGATCCACAGATAACCTTATTAAACTGTGTTTAGAAAAAAAGTGTTGAGTGAGTAACTAAAGCTATGGTATATGGGTGGAAAAAGAACATCTTAAAAGTGCCTACAAAGACTATCTTCTATAGAATCAATCCTTAAAAATCAAATTAAATTCACTTTCAACTCAAATAGAAATATGGCCATCAGAATTGCATGTGATCAGAATTTGTCTGAGGTTCAATGTCATAAAAACCAAACAAAACACCTTTTTGCTTTGCTTGTGCTTGGGATGGTACTTATGATAAGAGCAAGAGGAGTCTTTGTTAAATGATAACACCCACACTATTTGATTATTCACTCAACCAACCAACATTTACTGACCATAAACAATAGGTAAGGTGCTGTGGAGGCACAAAGTTGAAAACACAAGGGTCCTCACTCCCCGAAGCCTTAGAACATGGAGAGAGTTAGGTGCTCTCAGTTGTCAGATACACAGTGAAAACGAAGGTCAGGCACTCCCTCAGGCAGCACTGGAAACCTTAAGAAGCTATGAAGCTCCTTGTTCTCATTTACAATGTCCTTGAGTTGTGCTTTTTACTCTGACCTAGGAAGCATGCTCACAGGGGAGGTGTTGCTTTTCGTCTGGATTATATAAAGTCATAACGAGAGCTATTCTATTTCATATTTATGGTTTTTAAAAAGCCTCCATATATTAAGACAGATAGTATACATATACTATCAAGAGGACCACAACACAAGAAGCCTGCACGTTTTAAGTTTAAGAATCAAACAGGAGATTTCAAAAAATGGGCTACTTTGAAGTAGATCTAATAAAAGAGAGTCCTGAGCCTAAAGGGTGCACAGGCAGCTGCCCTCTGGATTCAGGGATGCTCAAGGTGAAAGCGGGGCTCTCTTTTCCGGGGCTCATCTCTAAGTCCCATCTGCATCCTTTACTTTTTGTTTACCTTATATGAAGTTCTGTGTCACTGGACCCTGGAGAAGTGTAGAGAATGGAGGATTTCTGTCAATCATAAATGCAGAGAACATTTACAAAATGGCATTTATAAATATTTAGCTAGTTCATATTGGTTCCTATTTAAGTAGTATGTCTGCTAATTCATTTTTAACTTTACTTAAAAAAATAAATATCACAGATCACATCTTTTATGAATAGAATCCAAATATGGTGAGATCAAAGGTTAAATCTGTCCCCAAAATGTCAGGAAAGAGAACAAGAACAATACAATGCATTTAAAGCAATCTGGAGGATAGCAATACAAGCTTGCTAAATCTAAGACCCAGAATTTCAAAAGATAAAGTGAAGATAAAAGGAGATGCAGTGAATGCGAATGCCTCATTATTTTTCTTAGCTGAACTGAGTATCTGATAATGTCCTATAAAGGCAGTTCTGTAAAACACACAAAAAAGAAAAGTTTATGACTTATTAATGAATTCCTATGGTGAGTAGAGAAAATAATTCATAAATCCACTGAGAATGTAAGGAAAGGGAATCATTTTATAAAAATTTAAAGCATTGGGGGTTTCTTAGATTTTCAGCTAACAGGCTCTGCTATTTGAAACATGTTTTCATCAATTTCATCATGTGTGTGTGTGTTCTGGATAGCAATGATCCCAGGGAATTACTTTTGGAAACTCTTTCAGTGGAATAGGAAAGACTAACATATTTACGGCTCAGCATTGAGCATAATAATGACACTAAACACTGAATTATCACAGTAAATAAAATGCCACAAGGAATATGATGATAGTGAGCAAGACAGGCTCGTCCATTACAACCAGATGACACAGAATGTCCACACTCCCCCGTTTTATTTAGTGCCTTTCCAGAAGTTAACTTCATCAAAGAAAAAAACAAATATCTTCATTGAATAAAAAACAAATAAGGTAAAAGTTATAAGTACTGAAATTATTATAAAGTACCATCCTATATAATAAAAGCCTAATATGCTAAGTGTCCAGTCGTCCATTCAACCAATCAAAGTGTAATATGCTAATGATATGCTAAGGCCACTCAACCACTCGCTATGATGTGCACTGACCACCAGGGGGCAGACAGCTGACTGGTCAACCAGTTGCTATGACCAGTCGCTATGACCACCAGGGGGCAGATGTTCTGACCGGTAGGTTAGCTTGCTGCTGGGATCCAGCAGATTGTGACTGAGTGAGAAGGGTTGGACATGCTCTGGAGCCCTCCCGTGGTCCCTCCTGGCTGGTCAACCTCCTGCATCCCTCCCTAGCCCCGACTGTGCACTGGTGGGGTCCCTCGGCCTGGCCTGCACCCTCTCACAGTCCAGGCTGAGGGACTCCCCCCACCCCCAAGTGCACGAATTTCGTGCACTGGGCTTCTAGTGTAATTATAAATTAGTATTACTCACTGGCATGATCATCCATATGGGAAAAAAATGGAACAAAAAATAGGATTAAGAGTGTTCAATTGATTGGCCTGTTAGAACTTGCAAATATTAAAATTGGGAGTTTTTCCTATATGTCAGAGTAATTCATTAGTACATATAATTTGTAAAAAATTAAAAACCCATTCACAGAGTTAAAAATATATAAAATACTTAGAAATTGACAAGAAATGTACAAGGCCTCTATAAACGAAACTATAGGATTTTCTTGCTGTATAGCGAAAATAGCATGTGGATGTGTTGCTTAAAGGTACAAAATAATATTCTTGGGCATAAAGGCTTGGTGCTGCAGACAATCAGAATTAGTGTAGAACTAATCAAAATTGGCATTTTGGAGAAACTGAGTAACTCAGTAGTGTTGGAAGGAAGAGAGCATGCCATAAAGGTAGCTGCTACAGGATCCTGGTTAACAAAATGCAGTTTTATCCTGAAAGAGAATGAGTGCCCACCACAAGGCCATGCAGCTGCCAAATACATACCATGTGCACCGTCTAAAGCCATTCCCCATGACATTACAATAACCATATGTGAAGGCTAAGGAAATCTGGGCTCTGAATTATGTATGCATTCTAACAGTTCTGCAAAGAGACTTTTATTATTTGCCTTCACATTTTAAAAATTCACATTTCATCTTATACTTGAAAAATGCCTTACAAGTCATTGAGAAAGTAAATAAATACATACATACATACATACATACTATATAGTACTTCACTCTAGAAGGAGGCCAAGTATGTGTTTTTAGGCCATGCTTAATTATAATCAGAACTTTCCTACGCACTGTTGAAAATCCAAGAGAATAAAAGCATCAATAATGGGAACACAATGCCCATATGTATATTTAAAAAGAAAGAATAAAACAAATGATAAGAGTTAAATATTAGAAAAATATCAGTGAATTCAGATAGACCTTTCCTCACATCACTGTAGCGCATAAGAAATATACTTGAGTATCTCCCATTTAGGCTCATTCCAAAGTCTCAAGGCCATAAATCTCAAACAATAACATTCAAAATGACATCTGAATGTTGACTGTGTGCATAAAGGCTGAACACCGTGGAAAGAAACTCGGGCAGTTTCTTCAGGATGGAAATACATAAATAATTTTTCAAAGTGGCCATTTTTTATACTAGATAATTTTACATCCGCTTAAACTAGATACATTTTAGTACTCATTTTAACTACTTTAAAAAATGAAACCCTTTAAAGATAGAAAAATACAAAAAAATACTATAAAAACACCAGTGAACCTGCCATCCACACCTACAGAAAAAAATGGCAACAATTCTAAGAACTAGCTTCCTCTCTTCACAGAGGCAACTGGCACCCCCACCCCGTCTTCTCTACTTCCACCACATCTACGTATCACCATAAACAAAATGCAGTGTGGCTCCCTCCGTTTTAACCGTATAAAATGGCATCCTGACATATGCAGAGCATTCGGCCATTTGCTAGTTTTTATTCAGTTTGATGTTTGGGATGTTCATCTCTGCTAGAACACACAAACCCAGTTCATTTTCTTAATTTCTGATTACCATTCTTGTCTCTAAATATAGCTTAAGTGAATTACTTTTTTTCCCTACCCATGGACACTCATAAGCTGCTCTCAATTGTTCACTCGAATAAATGATGCTGAAATAAGCATTCTGGAACCTGTCTCCTTGGGGATACTCACTGAAGTCTCTCTAAGTAGAATAAGCAGTGGGATTTCTGCATCAAAGGTATGTATAATTATATCTTCCTAAAGTAGTTATTTAATTTTCACTCCCAGCAGCAGTACAGCAATTCTCCTTCTTTTATATGCGATCTTGTTTCAAGTATCTGAGACTTGCAAAATGTTACCAGTCTGGTGGTTGTGCAGTGGAAACTGCTTATATAATATGTATTCTTCTGATTACACACCCCAACCACGGCCAGGGAACCTGCAACCCAGGTACGTGCCCTTGACCGGAACTGAACGTGGGACCTTTCAGTCTGCAAGCTGATGTTCTAGCCATTGAGCAAAACTGGCTAGGGCTCTTCACTTTTTTAATGGTGTTTTTGTACAACTGAAAATTTAAATTTCAATGTTCTAAAATTATCAACCTTGCCTTTTTAGTTATGCTTTTGGAGTCTAAAGTTCTTACAAAAGCAGGAGCCATAAAGAAAAAGATTTAAAAATTGAAGCACAACTGTTGTGAGAATGTAAATTGGTGAGAACACTATGGAAAACAGTATGAAGTTTCTTCAAAAAATTAAAAAAATAGAACACATCATCCAGCAAAACACTATGTTGAAGACATAGCTGCATCTCCATGTTCACTGCAGTATTATTCACAACAGCCAAGACATGGAAACAACGTAAGTGTCCATTAACGAATGGATGGATCAAGAGAATGTCATACACACACACAAAATAAAATATTATTCATCCATAATAAAGAAGAAAACCTTGTCATTTGTTGAAATATCAATGGTCTTGAAGACTTTATGTTAAGTGAAATGAGTCAGACAGAGAAAGACAAATACTGTATGATCTCACTCTTACGTGGAATATAAAAACCAATTTATAGAAAATTGCATCAGATGTGGTTATTAGAGATGGGGGGTGGGGAAGAGAAATTGAAAGAGGGTAGTCAAGAGGTACATACTTCCTATTATAAGTAAGTACTGGAATTGTACAACATGATGACTACTGTTAACACTGCTGTACGATATATACTAGTATAAGAGTTGTTAAGAGAGTAAATCCTAAGAGTTCTCATTACAAGGAAAAATACATTTCCTTCTTTTTCTTTTTTCTCTATATAAGATGAGCGATGTTGACTGAGCTTATTGTGGTGATCACAATATTTGTAAGTCAAATCATGATGCTATACACCTTAAATTTACAAGTGCTATATGTCAGTGATATCTGAATGAAACTGGGGAAAAAAACCTAGAAAAAACTGAAGCTCAGAATGTTAAAACCTTCTATATAATACACTGGGAGCACATATTTATGACCATAATAATGATCAAAATAGAAACATAGGCCTGGACACATAGAACAGACCCAGAACTGATAGAGGAGAGCAGAGAGAGGGACTGGATGAAAGAAAATGAAGGGGTTAGCCATAGAACACATATGCATAGCCCGTGTACACAGACAACAGTGTGGTGATGGCCAGAGGGAAGGGGGTGAGGGGTAGGAGATGGGTGGAGGTGGGCAAATGGGGAGGAGAGGGAAATGGGGACATCTGTAATAGTGTCAACAATAAAAATAAAGTAAAAAAACAAACACTAAGTCCCACTGTGCAAAGGTATATGAAAATCATACAGCCACATATATTCACAAGATACAAATGCTGCCTAAAGTGAAAGAAATGCAATATTCCTGAAATAAATTATACATGCTTGGAAAGTATCTAACCCCCCTATTTTAAATGCATCTTTTAAATTAACTTCCTACTTATTAAAATTTAAAATGATTTTTGTCTATGCTCATATAAAAACTATCCTACATAATAAAATGGTAATATGTAAATTACCATCACTCCGCTACGCCCACGATTGGGCCAGCAGGAGGCGCAGGGGGCGGGACTCAGGGTGGCCGGGGTAGCTGATTGGGCCAGAAGGACGCTGAGCTCGCGGCGCCTCTGGCGCCGGGAGCTCAGCGTCTGTACCATGGCTGCCGGAGGCTTTCGGAAGGCCTGGGGCGCCTGCGGACAGCCAGCCGGACAGGTCCCCCGCGATCAAAGGCCAAAGCGGGGGACCTGGCCGCCTGTCTGCTCCGGCGCAAGGCCTTTCGAAAGCCTCCGCAGCGCCGGAGGCTTTCGGAAGGCCTGGGGCACCGGCGGACAGCCCGCTGGTGCACCAGGTGCATGATTAAATCATGCACTGGGCCTCTAGTGTTTAAATAAATAGCTATGACATACAAACAGGTGTATGAAGTGTATCTTTTCTACATGAATATAGGCAAGGAACCAACTTTTACCAATTTAAAAGCAAAAGGTCTTAACAATTTGCCAAAAATGCAGCCCTACCCTCAAAATACAAACAAGCTGAATATCAAGTGCTATGTAAATTTTCATAACTTTTAATAGAAAAGGTACTTGAAAGCAATCATAGGCATTCAACAATATCTGTTGATTGATGAAAACATTGTAACAGTACAAGGGGCATCTCCCTCCCCATACAACAAACTTTCAAGGAAGAGATGCCTACAGGCTACAGGAGGATTCAACAAGGCCATCACATAACAATGAGTTGGACATGACTTGAAAAATGTATGTTTTTGTTGTTGTTGTTAATTCTCACCCGAGGATATTTTGCCATTGATTTTTTAGACAGAGTGGAAGGGAGAGGGAGAGATAGAGAGAAAAACATTGATGTGAGAAAGACACATTGACTGGTTACCTCCCACACTAGCCTCAACCAGGGCCGGGGATCAAGCCTGCAACTCAGTTACATGCCCTTGACTGGAATCGAACCAGGGACCCTTCAGTCCACAGGCTGATGCTCTATCCACTGAGCCAAACCAGACAGGGTGAAAGATGTATTTTAAAAAATAGTTCAAGAACAGAAAGACACACAGGGAATACAATGCACACCCCCATTACCTACAAAGAGGCCTGATTTGTAATTTGATGATGAATTGATTATAAAAGCTCCACTTCCTTCCATTAATTACAGCATCTTGGGGGGAGACCTGGGGGAGGTAAAACTAGGGTGATACCTGGGAAGCTGAGAGAGAACCAGGTCAGAAGGAAACAGATGGACGATTTTCAGCCACAGACCCGATTTCTTTACACTTTGGGGATAGTCATTAACCTCTTTGAATATCTAATGAAAACTGTTCAAACTTTTGAATACAAACAAAAATATTTCTAAGAAGACTGCTGAGACCCCATGACATCTACTATGAACCTCTGCTCTAGGCATTAATGTCCAACGAGAGTCTGATACCTGTTGGAAGCCTTAAGTAGCTGAACAAGGCGGGGCAGGGGGTTTGAATCAAGACCCTCTTTTCTGGGACTTTCTAAAACTGAGGATTAAAGTTGGTAGGGCTACCCAGCTGACAGTTTTCAGCCTTTTTAAAAATATATATATTTTATTGATTTTTTTTTTTACAGAGAGGAAAAGAGAGGGATAGAAAGTTAGAAACATCAATGAGAGAGAAACATCGATCAGCTGCCTCTTGCACACCCCCCACTGGGGATGTGCCCACAACCAAGGTACATGCCCTTGACCGGAATCGAACCTGGGACCCTTGAGTCCGCAGGCCAACGCTCTATCCACTGAGCCAAATCAGTTACGGCAGTTTTCAGCCTTAAGGGATCCATCTGAAGTCTTCGTGGGCTTAATAGAGCTTTGCACATACACTGTTTTGTAAGAACCACAGTATGAAAATACACATGTTAACCAACCCTCACCCATATCCTTATTTACAGCCAGTAAACATTTGGTGATTGTAATTATATTCAAATATGTACTTCGTCCCCAAAGAACCACTTCTTCATTCAGAAGAGCACATTATCTTCACTATAGTCAAATGCAAGAGTATGCTCACGCTTCAGAATGTCATTGGAACACTCTAGTTCTCTCATGCGGGGCAAAAGGACTCAGGTTAATTAACTCTTTTATCTATAAAGCAAGGCAAATCCCTTTATTTATTTTTAATTTGAAAGAAGAAAAATGCAAATTAAGCATATTTGTGATTTGACTAATCCTTTTCTTTTCTATAAATAGCCTTGTCATAACTCGTTTCAGCACTGAAATCACTAATAAGCAAATTCATATTTATTTATTTAAGCCTGACCTTTTTAATGTGATGCCGTTTTTCTTTGCAGACACAGAATGCTTGAATGGCTTGTTTTTACTGGCCAACTTCTAAGCCCTCCCTGTTTCTTAAATAGTTTATACCTTGGTGGGATTTTCATAGTAACACTAGCAGACTCATCATTTGTTGCACTTTGTCATGTTTTGAGAAAGAAATGGAGGGTTGCTCTCACGCTTCTATGTCTGGGCACCACGGTGAGTACCCTTGGTTAACAGTTCTCTGTGCCACTCTTGTGGGTCTGCAGAGCTCCCCTGTGCTGGCTGGGAAAGCACAACCATCAGTAAGACAGAGGTGTCCAAGTGCTTGGAGGGCCCCACCTCCCCAAGCCCTGGTCCACCCCACAGTTAACAACTGCTCTATACTCTCTGGCTGTGACTGCATGCTCACCGTGCTCCCTCTGAAGGAGGGAGCTATCTGAAGGGATGTGCTCCTTGTCTGAAAGGCCTTCACAATGCCTCTCGATGTATCCAGGCCCAAATGAGTTAGGTGTATTTTAGACCAGATGAAGGTGAGAGGTCAGATAAGCTACTGCTTTGTATTCTGACTTTTTACTTTGTTTTCTTTCTTTTTCCTTTCTTGAAGGCCTACCAATAAGACCTAGAACTTTCCTAACCCAGGTTGAGAATTTTCAACAATTATATGCAAAGAACCTGCCATTGAAAGAATATGATGAGAGAACCCTACTGTATTTCACACATACTCCATGAGCTTCAAAATACATTAGGGGAAAAATACTCTATGTCTTAAATGTTCTGGTGTCTATATAGGGATCAGCAATTTTGTCAAAACTCACTGAAATGTACACTTGAGGCTGGCTGGTGTGGCTCAGTGGTTGAGGGTTGACCCTTGTACCAAGAGGTTGCTGGTTTGATTCCCAGGGCTCGATCCTCAGTAGGGGGTGTGCATGAGGCAGCCAATGGATGTTTCTCTCTCATTAATGTTTCTATCTCTCTCTCCCTCTCCCTTCCTCTCTTTCTAAAAGTCAATAAAAACATGTTTAATAAAAAAAATGTATACTTGAGATAGTACATACACTATGTATGCTTTACCTCAATAAATTTCACCTGAAGTCTTAGAGGAACACAGGTTATGGGGCTGCTCACCTTGTGAGAAGAGCCATTCGGGATGCTCCTCCATGGCCTTCAAACTAGGTCCCAAGGAAGGACCACCCCCAGGAGTGGCCGGTGGCTGGTTAATGTCCCGAGGCTTGACCAGCACTGCACTGGCCCTTTTCTTCAGGAGAATGAAGGTGGGCCATAGAGTTTCTTCTCATTAAAAAAGAATAATAATAAATAATATATTTTAATTAAAGTATTTAAAAACATTATATACTGGTTTTAAATTTTTAGTATAAGAGGGTTACTAATAGAAAAAAAATATAACATCTTTTACAAATTTTTTATCTTCCGAGATCTCCTAAAAGTAAGTAAGAAGGCCAATCTATTGTGGTCTATTTATGGTTCAAAATAGTAAACAATAAAACATTATAAAAGAGAACCTATGTATAAACATATCTTTCTACCATCTGATTTTAATGACCAGATTGAAAGGGGATTTCTGGGGACTGAAAAAAGCTACAAAAGAACATTTATAAAATGTGTTATGTTCAAGAAAATATTTGTTGGGAGACTAAATTGTGTTATATTCAAAGGCTTTCAAGCATGTGAGACAGCACATCCAACTTTGGTTAAAAATCCTTAAAAAATGATATTTGCATAATTTTATTCCCTTTGAAAGAGAAACGCAAAGGTCTGCAACAAACAGTGATTCACACCCGTGAGTCCTGGCACATGCAAAGACATTGGGAGAAAGTCTGTCAACCATCAAAATACTGATTTTCACTGATGAAAGACTCTGAATCCAGACCCTCATTACATTTTTAAAAACAATGTAATTAAAATGTGGGTTAAGGAGAAAAGTTTGGTTTTCTCTGTCTTAACAAGTCAGTTTATTGGAAATGGTTTACCCCAGTACTTCAGCTAGTTTCATAAGAAATAGCCTCTTGGAAGTCTAATAGTACACTCTATTCAGGAGAGCAATTATGACAAAGTTATTGCTCTTTCTAATCAATAGCTCTATTAAAATATTGCTAATAAAGCATTATAAGATTCTCATTAAGCCATTGATAGTAACATTTTAGTTAAATGGTACAACTTTGTACTGATTTCATTATTTCAGCTAACATACTGTTCAGGTCATAAAATTAAGTTTATACAGCAAACAAAAATAATACATCCCTGAAAGACTTAAACCAGAAAAATAGTAAAAGATACTAGGCATAATTTTAGACACAGTCTATTCACGGACTGGTTTTCAAAGGTAAATGACCTCTGTAGGACTCTCCAACTCTTTTTCAACCATACCTGATAATTACATTCTGGACACTCAAAGGTATATACATAGTAGTATGCAATGGAAGTTTTCTGTTCCCTGCAACATCTCTTGAAGTAAGCTTCCTCCAAAAATATGATATTCCAGAGTTACTGAGAACACTGATATTACTTGTGACAAATACCAGCATTGGCAACACTCGGTGATCACTGAATCTTTGGGAGATTACCCGTGTCTGGCACATGACAGGCTTTCTTAAACATTTTAAATAGTTTAAAAAAACACAGGAAGATGCACACTTATTCATGTATTCTTAGAAGAAAATCATGGACATTATGACATGCATTTTGGGTCTTTAGATGGAAGCCTGATCCCACTGACAGTGTGATGCAAAATAACAACACAGACGTGGACACTTCCTGTCAATTCAACTTGGTCAAGTCATTTCAACTCTCTGAACCTCTGTTTTCCAATGTTCAAAATGGGATATTAATATTTATTTTGTACAACCATCAGGAGGACTAAAAGCACTATGAATGTGAATGATATCGTCCCTGAATCCTAACTCTCATGAACTCAGAGTAGTTTCCATTCCTTGCTTGCCCCATTGCTAAACAGTATCCTTAGAGGCACCAATAGAGTGAAATGTGATGTAATGAAGACTGATCTTGGAGAACAAACTTTGTAGATTTTAAATTTGATGATATCTATAAATTTAAACAAAAATAAAGACTTAACTCTACCTGTGAGGGGGGGGGGGTCAAGAAATACTTCTTAAAGCAGGTGACTCTTGGATGATTCAAAACATCAAGAGCAATTTTGTAGGCAGAGAGAAAAGAGAGGGACAGAGAAAAGAGAGAATGCCATAGAGTAGCAACCAAAACGTTCCAGGGGCCCCAGGGAACATTTTTAAGCAGATGCTTGAGGCTGAGATGCTGAGCGTGAGTGGAATGGTAGGTGATGATGGTGGGCCTGTGATGGCATGCTGGAACATGTGCTGTCGCCTGTAAACCATAGGGCCAGATGTCAAGGACCTTATGGCATGGAACAAATGTCTCCATGGATGTCTTGGACAAAACCAAATGTCCTCCAGGGCCTCACCTACCCTGATAAACATGCCAGGTTCATAGCATCTATTGTTCTTTATAGAAACATAATTCCAGTAGGACAGAGCCCATCACTGTTACATAACACTGTTGGTTTTATGAGTGCCTTTCTAACTTTTATTTTTTTTTTAGCATCATTATCCTCGCCCACAAAATCGCCACTTGTCATTGTGTGCTGCTGATTGTAGAGGCAGGAGAGCTGCTCAAGCACAGGCTTTCACTGCACATGAAAGCAATCAGCTACCGCCTCTCCTCCCAGGGAAAGCAACAAATGCAGATGAGTAAATAGCATGGCGGCCTTTTTATTTTTAATTTCACAAAGTTCATTACATGAAAAACAAAAATGGCTTTAGCATTTTGGGCAAGTTGCCAAGAAGATTCTTTAGGGCCTAAAGTCTGAGGATATAGTCTTGACTATACTTTCAAAATATTTCAATGATTAAAGTGCTTGAGCCTGAAGGAAGATTTCTGATCCATGGCTATTAAGAAATATTAAAGTTATTGGTAAAAGCTAAGACTCTAATAGCTTGTTCTTGAAGGGACAGAATAATTAGGAGCCACTGATGCAAGACTGAAGTACAAGCAGTTTCTGTAAACAGACATTCAGCCCCAGTGGCCCACAGGTACAAGATGTAGGTACTCTGCCAGCTGAGCAAAACCAAATCCATGGCAAATCTTCTTTCTGCCATAATTATTTCTATGCAGAATTTTGTTTTTCACCCAATTTTCAATATTGGCATCTATATTTATAAAACATTATATAAATATATTTTACAAAGTAGACTCATTATCTTTACTTTAAGTAGATAACAGAAAATCAATTTATGAAGTAATCATTGATATAGAAAAACTTCAATTACTAATATTGAGCTTTCTTTGCAAAACTGTCCTCCTAATTTAGAAACACTACTTTGATGCATGCCTGAGGTGATATGTTTATTTGATTTGGTCATAGAAGAAATGAAAATAGTTTTACAAATGCTGCTCCTTGTTGCCAGGTTCAGCCACAAAATGGGCATGTTCCAATCCAACCAGTGCATGAATTTCAGAGGGAGACGCTGGGACTTTGAGAAACTCCCTCCCATGGAATTTATGATGATGGAGAAACTCGGTGTGGCCGTTCCCATAACAAAGAGCATGCATTTCAGAGCATAAGGCAATGGTAGACCCTTGTCCACAAGCTTCTTCAGAGACAACAGTGAGGGGGGGAAAGGCCAGTAGGAGGTTAGATGTGGTGAGACAGGGGAAGTGAGTCTATTTTCAAAAACTAAAGCAACTTAACATAGAAAGCAGGTAAGCAGCAGCTGACACACCTGCTCAGTGCAAAATGCTGTGTCAGCTATAAGGGGGTACGGCTTAAGAACAATCTGCTCAGGAAGGGGGCCACCAGGTGTGTCATTGATAATAAGAGGAACACGAAGGCAAATGAGATCAGAAGCTGTCTAGTTTTGGAGTCTTGTTAGAAATTCCTAGAAAGCACCCTTTCCTGCTTATGCTGCAGAACCATGGGCACCTGCAGACTCTGGATCTCCCCAGGCACATCCTCATGCCAGCAGATGCCCTCACAGAGGAGAGACATAGATGCAAAACCCAGACCAGGATCTGCTTTAGTAGAACTTTCTGGGACCTCCTAGAGTGAGAGAGTCCCTCCCCACTCATGCCACCCAGCCCCTATGCTCAATTCCAGCAGCACAGAAATCACACTATCATAGTTATCTGATGCCTGGCAATTATGTAAATATCTGACTGTCTATCTAGTCCTGTAGGTTCGAGTTCATTGAGGACACTGAGTAGTTCCTGACCCAAGTCTTTATCAAAGGGACATTTGATGAGAGAATGAACACAATAAGGAACCGGGGAGAGTGACACAGCGTCCCTTCCCTGGAGGAGACATCCTACTTCCATGCAGCTTCTCCACGAGTAGCAGCAGCGTGGGGATGTTAGCATTAGAGAGTGTGCAGAACTAGCATGTGCTGAAAGCATAGCTGATATCATAAGCCCATGGAGCTTAAGGCTCAGGAGGTAACAGACACTGAACAAATAAAGAAGGAAATATGTACTTGAAATTATGCAAAGTCCTTTAAGGCGAATGCATAAAGGGGTTGGGAGAAGGAATAACGGGGGCCTACTTGGGTTGCAGAGGAGTCAGGTTTCTCTAAGGAGAGAAACAATTTGAGCTGGGACCCGAGGGACAAGGAAGAGCCGGGACACTCCAGGTGGACAAGGCTTGGTATATTCTGTGAACTAAAGGAGGTCAGGTATGCAGGGAGAACACCAAAGTCAGAACACCAAGAAGGCTTGGCAAAGATTTGAATTCAGTCTAGTGGGTATGCATTATAATGCATGCAAAATGCAGTCTGATTTACAAGATCACTTCTAATAGGAGAAGGGGCTGAGGGAAGGAAGCAGGTGTAGGGCTTCTAGATGTATTGTAAACTGACCCGGACTTGGAGCCTGGCTGCATGAGAATGAGGGCAGGGGCAGGGTGGCCGTGGGCACAGGAGCTGGAGGCAGTGTGCCTGCACTGGCATCCCAGCTCTGCCACCTACATGCTGTCTGTCTGTGGGCAAGTTGCTTCTCTCTCCAAGGCTCAGTTTTCACACCAGGAAAAAGGAAGGAGGAATATTATTACCAGGATTAAGTAAAATGAAACATGTTAAACACAGTAAGCCCCAAATAAATATGCTGATATCAATCATTGTGTCTATTACTGTCATATTTATTCATACATTATCACTCATCCAAGGCCTACTCAGGGCATGGCACTGTGAAAATGAAGATCTATGAGGAAATGTTAGATGAACTGGATTTCTGCTCTGTCTTGTGTAGGGAAGACCACAGAGATCTGTACAGGGAAAAGAGCTTACTTAGTGTACATTTAAGGCATTTCACACCTACTGATGGGGGGTTCTATGGCACTATCATTTTCTAGATGAAAGATAGCAGTGAGAGGAAGGAGGAAGCCTATCTTTAATGAGTAGCTTCCTAAGGCAGAAAAAGTAAGTTTCTAGCATTGGTTCTGGAAACTGATCATTTGGAAGTGGAAATATCCTCAAGCTTTTGCAATGATCCCCTCTGAAAAGACCAAGGGCACAGACCTCACTTGAGAGAGCTGCGGTGGCTCTGATAACACAAGCCAATCAAATCTCCAGGCCTTCAGTGCCTGTGGCTGAACTACACAGAAGGTGGGATTTCTAGGAAAAGCAATTGCACAGAACAGTGAATGTGCAAGAAGGCCACTTATCAGCTGGAACAGACCCCATGGGTTGTGGGCTGAAGGATTATGACGCCATATCATAATCAATATGACCTTCAGAGAGAAGCAACTGCCCTTCTAAAGGTCAAGCCAACCTCTTCAAGCACAGAATCTTGGATAATTTAAAGTAAATATATTAGTAGACCAGCACTACTTTTCTAAGCTCCGAAGTGTGTGACTGTTGGGGTTGGATAGGATGTTCTGGGCACAGCTGCTAAAACTTTTGTGAGCCACCAGAATGGAATGACCATTTATCTCCCTTCTTCACAGGCATACACATCCTCTCACAGGCAGCTCTTTCATTAACAGAGAACAGTGATGTGGTGGGTGATATTGGAGAAGGGGCTGGCCTATGTGGTGGGTTGGACACTTCCCTTCCCCAAAACTTCTAAATCCTAATCCTTGGGTGGGTGCTGAACCAGGGCCCAAAAATGTCCACATCCCAATCCTCAGAATTGGCAAATGGACTTTGCAGATGTGATTTAAGTTAAGGATCTTGAGATGGGAAGGTCACCCTGATCTGTCTTAGTGGACTGAATTAAACAGGGATTTTTATGAGGGAATAGGAGATGTGATGGTGAAAGAGGTCGAAATGAGACAGGAATTGGGTGGCTTTTGGAAGCTAGAAAAGGCAAAAAAAAAAAGAAGAAGAAGAATTCTCTAGAACCTGCATAAAAAACCACCCTGCCAATACCTTGACTTTACCCCAGTGAAACTGATTTTATACTTTTGAGCTCCCACATTGTCAGAGAATAAATTGTGTTGTAAGCCATCAAATTTGTGGTACATTTTGATAGTAGCCACAGGAAACTAATAATGCCTGCTCACCTCAGGCAATCGTTGCTGGCTCTGTGGGATCTTCCTTCCATAGGGAACATGGATTCTGATGGGCGAGCTGTTTTTCATGGGGAAGGGGCCCAACATGGGTGGGGCAAGCAGAAGGACTAGGTAAAGTGCCAGTAAGCCACTTCCTCTTAGGTCCAATGGAGATATTTTTATCTCTGTCTCTCTGAGTCATAAGTGTATCTCTCAGTTGATTCTGAAAAAAAGAGGAATCTAATATGGCACGTGCTCCTGAAACCTTAATTAGTTTCTTATGTGTGAAGAGGACTGGTAACTGTCTGGAGGTATAAACACTATATATATTTCTGCTACTGGTTCTGTTTTTATGGAGAACACTGATGGAAACACCTGTTAATGCTAATCAAAAGAAAGCTGTCATAGTCATACTAATTTCAATAAAGCAGACTTCAGAACAACAAAGATTATCAAGGACAAAGAGTGACATTACATAATGGAGAAGGATCAATTCTGCAAGAATACATAATAATCTTAAATGTGTATGCACCTAACAACTGCGAGTCAAAACACATGAGGCAAAACCTGATAGACTGAAAGAACAGACAAACCCATTCTTATACTTAGTGACTTCATATCCCTCTCTCAGGAATTGATAGATCAAGCAGGCAGAAAATCAGTAAGGTTTGAAAGAATCTAAATAGCATGATCAATCAACTTGATCTGACTGACATTTAGAAAACACTCCATCTCACAACAGGAGAATATAGATTCTTCTAAAAAATGCAAGGAAAAGTTCACCACAATCAACCACATTTTGAGCCATAAAACCAACCTTAACAAATTTGTAAGTATAGAAATCATATAAAGTATGTTTTCAGGCCATAAAAGAATTATACTAGAAATCAGTAGCAGGAAAGTCATTGGAAGATACCCCAAATATTTGGAAATTAAACAATATACTTCTAGATATTCCATCAGTTAAAAAAGAAGTCTCAAGGGAAATTTAAAAACATTTTGAACAAAATGAAAATAAAAATTCCACCTATCAAAATTTGTGAGATGTGGCAAACGTGGTACTTAGAGGGAAATTGACAACAATTTCACATGTTAGTAAAGAGTAAAGATCTAATATCTATAACATAAGCTTCCATCTCAGGAAAGTAGAGAAAGAAGAGCAAGTTAAACATAAAGCAAGCTAGAAGGAAAGCAATAATAAAATTAGAGCAGAAATTAGTGAAATTAAAGTCAAGAAAATGATAGAGAAAATCAAGAAAAATAATATCTGGTTCTTTGAAAAGATCAATAAAATAAATAAACTTCTCTCGGGGCTAACCAACAATCTTAGAATAACTGGAGGGATTTAAAACATATATGTTTTATCAAGTCCAATATCTCAGAATTTAATAGAATTAACTCTCCTCTGCTTCCCAGTTTGATTACTGAATCAGGGTCTAAAGCAGCACAGTGAAAACAAATACATTGCTGAATGCCATATACTCACCAAACCCACAGATCTGTGTACTGCTGTTAGATGAAGAATTCAGTACAGTTTTATGGGGGGGATCCAGGAGGAGGTCCTTAAATTGGTGGCCTGTGTGGCATCAGTCTGTTTCTTGCATATCATCAGTCCTTTGCTTTAGCTAGTCACACTCACTTCACATAAAGGTTCTCTGATTTTCCAAGGGTTGTTCAGAGTAAACTACTGTAGTTCTTGAGGTATTTTTTTGCTTTTTTTCTCATTAAAAAACATACACAGAAGGCAAGAAGAAAGAGAACAAGTGATTTTCACCTGGTTCTGGGAAATGAATGTGTGTTGATGTCTTCCTAGTTGAGATCACACCAGCAATATTTCTCTAACTGAATGTTCTCAGCATGGTTCCATAACAATGTCATAACCACACCACCACCAGGAACCTCCCTTTACTTCTCAGTGAGCCATGCTCTTTCCCCTGCCATTATTTTATAGGGCTGTTTTCACATGGGTGCGCTGCACTTTCTTTATATAAACAGAACTGGATAGAGCTGGAAGAGACCTCAGGATCATTTTCTCCAAACCCCTTATTTTACAGATTAGGGCATTAGCATGGGAGGGCAGCGAAGGGCTGGGGGCACTGGTCTACCCCCAGACTCCCAGGTCAGTACTCTCTCCTGTGTCCCTGTTGGTGTCTTCTCACTGTCCCTGTCACAAAAAATGACTAAGTACCCATATTTCTGCTTCACACACATAATCAATCACAAAAGTGGGAATGGTTCCACTCTAGGCTTTGAAGAGACCTATTCTTTCTATAATATTTACCCTGTCTTTCCTGTATATTTTTAATTTTTTAAATAAAAAAATATTTTTATTGATTTCAGAGAGGAATATATTCAGAGAGGGAGAGAGATATAGAAGCATCAATGATGAGAAAGAATTATTGATTGGCTGCCTCCTGCATGCTCCTGCTGGGGATCAAGCCTACAACCCAGGCATGTGCCTTTGACCAGAATTGAACCTGGGACCCTTCAGTCTGCAGGCCAACATTCTATCCACTGAGCCAAACTGGCTAGGGATCCCTGTCTTTTCTTTAAATTATAATCCATCATGTCTAGCTATGTACCCTGTGTCAAAAACTTAATTCCTTCTTAGTCTACCATTGAAGTAAAGAAAATCATGTAAGATTCTGCTTTAATTATGTGAGTTCTGGGAAAGCTAAGTCTTCTAGTTAATGTTTTACAACATCAGGGGTAGGGGAGTTTGCCTACAGAATTCTACAGGGCTAGGTGGTGTCTGCAATAAGACTGCATGGGTCGGATTTCTACACCTGCCACTTGCAAGCTGGGCAACTCTGAGACACCTGCTGCCAATCCCTGCATTGTGTCCCTCTCTGCAGTAGGATAGGTGTGGGATGATTAACTGAGTCAAGGTGTATAAAGTGCTTGGAAAAGCAGATGTTAGTTAACTCAATGACAATTAATTAGTACATGTTCATCTATTAGCTATTATCAACCCATTCTAAACATGTACTGCTCAATAAAAGACATGATGATGTGTTTCTGTTGATATCATTTTGTTTTGTTTCATGTGGACACACAGCACATGCCCTTGCTGGGGAGAATTGATAATTCTGTTTTGGTCTAAATAAATCACATACTTCTTGCATTAAACTAAAAAATTTTAAATTCTGTTCCATGAGAAATTCTTACATCATGCTTCTCCCTTCTTGTGCTATGGAGCTCACCGTCTGACTTTCATCCATTCAAAAATAAATCTAATCTTAAGTAATCTGTCACATGTACTAATGGGACAATACCACATTTGGCTGTTTATCCTATTTCCATCATATTCAGTATCTCATGAAAATTGCTGTGGGGCTGCTCTCAGCATCACCTCTGTCACCAAACAAGGCTTTGATTTAAAATGTAGGATAGGTAGAGGCAGAGATGACCCTGCAAGGTTTATCTGAAGACTTCCTTTCACTTTGACATTGGCGTCACTGGGTACACTGGATCTGCCTGCTCCATTGGAGATGGACCCTTCAGGTGACATTGCTTTCCCAGGCCACATTGCTCTGTCTTTTCCTCAAGCCCTCCTTCAGGATATCATCAAGTGCCCAGGAAAAACACAGACACCCTCTGTCTCCAAGACCCCCAGTCTCACAGCCCACTGTGTCTACCGTGAGCATGTGTTCCCTTCAGATCTTCGATGGGAAAGGGTTTTGTATTTTCCTGAACATATTTTCATTTTACAAGTCTTGCATTTCACACCATCTGCTAATCTGGGTACTTCTCATGCTGCCAGTCAGCTTAAATTTTATTTTTAGATGCCAGCTTTGGGCAGACCATGAAAACTCTGCAGGCTAAATTTTTAGACATTCTAAACAAAATATCTCAATGGTCTTTTTAGACCCCATGAGAGTGAATTGTGTCAGAAGCTGAAATTGCTGAGAATTACTTGGTGGTTATTTCACGAAAAGAGAAACAAAGCAGCTGCAAATGGAAAAGGATCAAATAACTGCTGTTTATGTAACGATATCATGCACACTGGTCAGGAGAGTTGACTGTAAACAGGCAATCACATGTGAAACACAAGATTGGGGGACATTTTCAGCAAAGACAGCAAAATCTGACAGCTGAAAGGCAGATAGCTGAGAGGACCCCAGAGGACAGGATGAAAATCCTTAAGTGCCTTTTCACCTAAGAAGGTTCTAATCTTCCCTTGACCTCTCCTTCCATTTAGATTAAATGTAAGAGTGAGAAGCAGAAGCAGGAGTGTCACGAATCAATAATCTTTTAGTAAAATGGGAGTTCTTACTTCACCAGCTATCTGTCTCTTTCAAGCAGACCCAGCGAGGATGCTGGCTTGAGAAGCTCTGACCAGCAGATCCTGGAATCTGTTCATTCTGCCTTTTGGAGATTCAGGGGGAAATGTTTAGTAGTGCCCCCACCCCCAAGGTGAAAAATGAATGGGGTGTGTGCCCGAATGGCCCAGCCAACTACACAGTGTCAGAAAATGTAACTGTTACATGAAATCCAAAGCATCTGCTTAAAACCCAGAAGAGGATGTTCAGACACAGCCAGGGCACCACAGAAGTCAGAGATGGAAAGAGGATAAAAACCTGATTCTTACACCAGAGTGGAGGAATTAAGACCATCTAGATAAAATTAACCTTACCCTCACTATGTATACGACAAAAGTGGGGCATCTTATGAGGCTCACAGAACAATGCGTGATGACTGTGCTCCCAGGGCCCAAACATGGGCTCCTAAGACAGGAGCCAGTTCAATTTTTATCTCATTTCTCTGCCCATGACAAGTAACCCCAGATCCTTGAATTTCTCTCTATATATCCTGTTCCTAGATGTCTTTTTATCATCTTAGCATTTTCCCTGATTCCTCTATAATACTACACATTTGAAGAGCTCAGAAAGGGATTTAAAATCCATGTCAGGATCTAATTTGCCTTGAAACCAGAGAATGACATCAAGGTTTAAGGACATTGGGATTGTTGTCACTCTTTTGGATTCTCTTTAAAAGACACCACAACCTCACCTACTTTACAGTCGGCCGTCATGCTCAGAGATGGTGCAAAGAGATGGAACCGTTCATTCTTTCCCTTGTTTGGTGATATCAAAGGTACCTGGATGTTTACAATGTCCCTACACTTGGCCATGCATTTTTGCGCCTATTCACTCAATCCCTCATGGGTTTATTCATGCACACATCCATTTAACATTATGTACCCTTGGTGCTGGGACAAATACAAATATTAAAAAGCTCTAAACACTGTCACAGATTCAAGGCCCAGGGAATGTGTGGTAGGAGGACATACAGACAAATAAGCATGCTTACATATGATGTGATAATTTCTGTAGAAAATAATAAGAAGAACAAAGGGCAGGTGCTCTGGGAGCATGGGGAGTGAGGAGAGGGCTCCCACCACTTCAACCCTCATCTTCAGATCAGTGATTCCCCACTGATCACTGAGGGACAAGGGTACTGGCCCCTTCACCACCTTAGCTGTGCTTCTGGTCTACTTGGGTCTGTCTCCTGGCAGAACAAATCAAAAGAAGAAAGGAGAGTGAGACCCCTGCAGAATCAAACATAAGACTTTGTAGTCTGAGTTCTTCGGACAACGCTGAGACAGACCTGATAAATATTGAGAAAAACAAACAAACCCACTGCTTTGGACTGAATGGTCCAAGTTCTAACCCCCAATGTGACTATGTGACTATATTTGGAGTAATAGAGTAATTAAGGTAAAATGAGGTTACAAGGGTGGAGCTCTAATACAACAGGACTATTGTCCTTATAAAAAGAGACACCACAGTGTCCTCATGTGTGCTCGCTGTCTCCACCCCCCACCGCACACACTATGTGAGGACACAAGGAGAAAGCAGCTTCTGCCACCCAGCAAGAGAGCTCTCACCTGAACCTGGCCATGTTAGCACCCTAATCTCAGATTTCCAGTCTCCAAAACTGTGAGAAAAAAATTTCTGTTATTTAAGCCAACCTGTCTATGGAAACTTGTTATGGGAACCTGACCTTCTAAGACACCAACCCATGTAATAAAACTCTGTTTTGTCTCTTTATCTGTCCTTTCTTTCTTTCCCATCCCATTCTTGGTCCATATCTTGACCTAGAGTTTGAGGCTCAGACATGGCATAGAAGGCGAAACTGTAATAAACTAAAGAAATTATTAAAGACTACATATTTCCAGCTGAGGGCCAAGCTGAGGGCCCACCAAGAGATGTGAAAACCAAGTCTCTGATCTTCAATTGAGGGAATGTTGGTGGGAGGCCTCTTGGGGACACATACATGTATTCATGCATGTCTCCATGACCAGAAATCTGAAACAAAGGATGATCAGATCCATCCTATAAAGGTGCCATGTGCTGGTCTGAGTGAGGAGAAACGTGCAACCCCAAAGTTGGCTTGGGAACAGCATCCGGCTTCTCCAAGGGAACACTTCAGAAAATAGTCCAAGATGTCCCACTGGCAAATGACCCGGTTAATGCCCAATTTTGCATTTCTTTTTCTCACTTCTGACAAGAGATGAACTATATCTCAAGGGTTTTCAATACCAGGTGTTCTATTAACCCACAGGAGCTCAGATTTTCGTGCATTAGTAAAACTTTCCAACTCCACTCATTAGTGGAATGTGGGCTACCAGTTCCACACAAGGATGAAGCTCACTGCCTTGAGTCTGGGTAGGGCACACTGCAGGATGCCAACCACACCAGACGTGGGCCCTAAGGGACTTACATATGTAACTCTTGTCCTACTCAGCTCCATAGGCCATTTGGAATTCAATTCCAAAGTATTTTTATGTTCCACTTCTCTTAGCTTCTAAGAAGTCATTTATATTTAGTAAAACACATTACTGCTGCTGTTGCCTACTGTTCACTGAGGGCTAAGGATCAGCCCAGCTTGATAACAAACAGGTTCTTCCCACATGTGAGTTCACTGATTCAGCACCAAGGCCAGCAATGACTGAGGGAGGCTGGCATTACCCTTGCCATTTTACAGATGAGAAAACTGACTAAAGTAAACTAAAGAATCAACCCAAGTTCATGCAATGTGGCCACATGGTCCTCCAGGAAGCACATTCTGAAACAGTTCACCATTGATTCGGGAGTGCTCTTTGGCTCAGTGCCCGTGGGGAGGAAAGGAAGCCAATCTGGTCAGAGGGAGACTCTGAGTTGTGATGCAGACTTGACAACTTCAGACAAAAACACAAGCTCTAGAGCTGAAATGACCCATTGGAACTGCCCTGCATTGGGCCAAGATGGATAGCACATTTAATCAATCTGCAATAATGTATCATATTTGACATGAAACTATTGCTTTGAACAAAAAGAAGATAGAGGTAGCTGATGGGGACAAACCATCATTGTTCATTTTTTCAAGAAACCCTTCTTGTTGACGCTCCTTTGATCAAATATTTCCAAAACAAAACTTATGGTCTGATAGGGCTTCCCTTGACCTCTGATCCTTCTATCCTCTCCCACAAGCAGCCCCATAAATGCTGGAATATAAACCTTGGTCTCATTCCACCATGAGAGTAAAATAGTCCATGAATGACATGAAAATTCTCTGTCGCCAACATTCTGACAGTTTCATTCTAAAAGTTGCCAGAGCATTTTAAAAGTAATTTGGTGTCCTGCAGGGAAGCACTAATGTTTGTTGTTGTTCATTTGCCCAACCAACTGAACTTTCCCTGGTGGGACGATGGTATACAGTTTCTGCCATTTAGAGGAGAAGGGGTTTTATCTGCTGGGCTTGGGAAGGATAAGAAAGGAGAAAGAAGACGACTTTGAGGTGCATTTAGATTTGCTTTAGGATTTAGACACATTAAGCAGTTGCCTGTTTTTACTTCTTCTCCATGCGTATTCCCACTCCTTCCAAATCATAATCTTTAGGACAGATAAAAGATAGTTTTTAGAAAAGATAAATGTTAACTTATAAAACAGAAGGTAGATCATACTCAATCAGTAGCTGGATGCTATGCAGAATGAACAGTGGTACAGTCTCCTTTTCCCCCTGGTGGAACATATTAATATCTTGTGTTTCTCTAAAGACAAAATAGTAGGAACAGAGATAAAAATTCCTAACAATTAGTCTCTTCCACAGCCAGGAACCAGGCAGCTGGTAACCTGTTGTTTTTCCTTTGAGCTTCTCAGATTAGATGCTAAATGCAATTTAATTCCAGACTCCAATATACAGTTCCTGAATTATACTGAAAAAGAATCAGTTATGTAACAAATCTGCATTACTACTGATTACATGCCTGCCATAGATGAGAGGCTATATTTTCTATTTTAGGTCTTATCTAAAATTTTCCCAATTATATCACAACTTAAAGATATTAAAGTATCCACCATGTAAAATAATTCTATGTAATTTCTGTAAAATTGAGTGAGTAATCCTGTTAGAAAATCAATAAACACAGCTTAGTTTATCTTCTTTAATAAATATAGATTTTCATTTAACTGGCTTGCTTCAGTAAATCTATATTCAAATTCCTCCATCTCTCATGGGAAAATAAAAGTCATATGAAATGAAGACTCATTTCATATAAATACCAAGGAAATGAAAATGTAAGAAGGGTAAGTCTGTTTTGAATATAAAATGCAACTGTGATATATAAACAGGAATATCTGAAAATTCCTGAGGATGGGTCAGCATCCTGCTGACAGCCATGCCGATCTTCAGAAGTTTAGCAGATGGAGAATAGACAAAATGTATATTTAAATTGAAATTAATGTTACACAGGCACAGGCTGCAGGCCAGACCAAGCTACTGATCAATGGACCCACTGCCTCTGCGAGGCAAGACTCCTGACCAGGTTCCTAGTATTGTTTAAGGGCTGCATAACTGTCACCCCAAGGGCTCAACCAGGGAGCAGTCACCAGGGCATTGGGTGGGAGGTTTCACTGGGTTTTCCTAGCCTCCCTCTCCTTTTGCCTTGATAGAATAATAAGAAAGGACTCCTCACTACTCTTGTGGAACTTTTAGTCAAATGCATGTTATGCTACTAATATAAGCAAACTTACTTCCCGGTTAATTGTAAATCGGTAAGAGCTTTTCATTCTTATGCTAAATTTATGATAGATAAAATATTCTTACACAAACAATATAAAAATACTTTTATTTATTTTTTCAGATACTTAAATACTTTCTAACCTTTATTATTAAGGGATTTCAGATTCCCTTAATAAATGCAAATTCCAGAAATCTTTTCTTTGAAACCCAGTTGGGGGGAAAAATAGAAGAGAAAAGAATTAGAAGAAAAGTTGCTGCAACCTGTACAAAGAGATTCACAGAAAGTAACTAAAAAGAATCTCTTTCTCTTTAATAAATAACCCCTGTTTAAAATGTGTTCCTTCACTTCCTCTTGCTTGTCCCATCCTCTCTTCCTGCCCTTCTTGTCCTTTTCCTTCCCTCCCAAAGAATTTACTGCTCAGCCAATGTATAGCAAGGAAGCATTTGTACCCACAGGACACGGGAAGCCAAATTCACCCACAGTGACAAAGTGGGCTGGGTGTCAGATTGTTTACAGAGGGGAGAGTCAAGCACAGGGGACAGAGTCCAAGCTGGGGGAGTGGGATGTGGCTGAAGGATGGGAAGCTGGGCCAGTGACAAGGCCCCAGTGCAGATGGAGGGGTGGAAAATGAAATAAGAGACTGGTTATATGCCTGGATTCATCAGATAAGTCAATATATTAAGGATCAAGGGAGCTACATATTTTTCACTATTGGTCAAGGGAGCCATATTAAAAAGGGAGAAAACTGTCATGAAACCTATGGTGAGTTGAAAATGGAAATATCTGTGTGAAGTCTTGTGTTTAATAAATCAGTATAATGTACATACTACCCAAAGCAATCTATAGATTCAATGCACTCCCCATTAAAATACCAATGGCATATTTCACAGACCTAGAATAAACTCACCAAAAATTCATCTGGAATAAAAAAAGACCCCAGGGGGGTAAGGGCATGAGGGGTGGGGCGGTAAGGGGGGTAATGGGGAAATAAAGACACATATGTAACACCGTAATCAATAAAGAAATAAAACAAAAGACCCCGAATAGCTGTAGCAATCCTGAGAAAGAAGAACAAAGTAGGTGGGATCTCAATACCAGATATCAAGCTGTATTACAAAGCCACTGTTCTCAAAACTGCCTGACACTGGCACAAGAACAGACATATAAATCAATGGAATAGAATAGAGAACCCAGAAATCGACCCAAACCACTATGTTCAATTAATATTTGACAAAGGAGGCAAAAACATACAATGGAGTCAAGACAGTCTCTTCAATAAATGGTGCTGGGAAAATTGGACAGATACATGCAAAAAAAAAAAATGAAACTAGACCACCAACTTACACCATACACAAAAATAAACTCAAAATGGATAAAGGACTTAAACATAAGACAGGAAACCATAAAAATATTAGAGGAATCCAGAGGCAGCAAAATCTCAGACATATGCTGAAGCAATTTCTTCACCGATACAGCTCCTAGGGCAATGGAAAGTAAAGGGAAAATAAACAAATGAGACTACATCAAAATAAAAAGCTTTTGCACAACAAAAGAAACCATCAATAAACAACAAGAAATCCCACTGCATGGGAGAACATATTTGCCAATGTTATCACCAATAAGGGTTTAATCTCCAACATTTACAGGGAACTCATACAACTTAACAAAAGGAAGATAAACAACCCAATCAAAAAATGGGCAACAGACCTAAATAGATACTTTTCAAAAGAGGACATAAGGAAGGCCAAGAGACATATGAAAACATGCTCAAAGTCACTAATCATCTGAGAGATGCAAATCAAAACAACAATGCGGTACCATCTCATACCTGTCAGAATGGCTATCATCAACAAATCAACAAATGACAAGTGTTGGCAAGGATGCGGAGAAAAGGAACCTTCGTGCACTGCTGGTGGGAATGCAAACTGGTGCAGCCACTGTGGGGAACAGTATGGAGATTCCTCAAAAAACTAAAAATGGAACTCCCATTTGACCCAGTGATCCCACTTCTAGGAATATAACCCAAGAAACTAGAAACACCAATCAGAAAGAATATATGCACCCCTATGTTCATAGCGGCACAATTTACCATAGCTAAGATTTGGAAACAGCCTAAGTGCCCATCAGCAGATGAGTGGATTTAAAAACTGTAGTACATCTACACAATGGAATACTATGCTGTGGTAAAAAAGAAGGAATTCTTACCATTTGCAATAGCATGTATAGAACTGGAGAGCAGTTATGCTAAGTGAAATAAGCCAGTCAGAGAAAGATAAATATCACATGATCGCACCAATTTATGGAATATAATGAACAACATAAACTGATGAACAAAAACACATCCAGAGACAGAGAAGCATCGATCAGACTGTCAAACCTCAGAGGGAAGGTAGGGGAGGGTGGGGGTTTTGGGGAGAGATCAACCAAAGGACTTGTATGCATGCATATAAGCCTAACTAATGGACACAGACAATAGGGGGGTGAGGGCATGAGTGGGGGGATGAGGGGCCAATGGGGCAATAAGGACACATATGTAATACCTTAATCAATAAAGAAAAAAATCAGTATATACTTTTAAATGGGGAACTAAATAATCCATTGAAAGGTAAGGATCAATCATTCAAACAGAAAATCAATAAGGAAATATCGGTCTTAAATGACACATATACCAAATATTATACCAAATACACACATACACACACACACACACACACACACGTAAATGTACTCTGGGCCTTGGCATACTGACAACCCGATGAAAAGACACAAAGCCCAGATCTTGCCTCCAAATGTCATTCTTCACTAAAAAGAACCAGGGCTCCTTGGAGAGAGGCTGATTTTAGGGCCAGGGCAGGGAAAGCACAAGATGAACCTGAAACATTGTATTGTGCCAGAAAACAAGGATGGGGACACAACAAAAGGACACTGAAACCAGCTTAAAGGGGTGCCCACAGGACAAATTGGAGCCCATATGGGCCACAAAATCAACATTCATCATGGTTTATAATCTACTGAATAAAATAGGAAAACACAAAACAGTGTAGATATAAATAAATAAGGAAAACAGCATATCTGCCTAGTTTCAAAGTACCTCTCCACATATATTAATTACAAAGAGGAAAAGAGTCATGTCAAAGAATAAATGCCTGATGGACAGCACCATCATCCTAATGACCACCATAAGTAATGGGACAAAATGGAATTATGCGGCCCTGATAGAACGTGATGCGGACACACCACCCTGTCTGATTCCTGCCAACAAGGCATGACCTCCCCCTCTTCAGGAGGAAACATCAGACACTCCAAACTGAAGTACATTGTACAAAATAGCTGGCCTGCAATCTTCAAAAGTGGTAAGATCATGAAAGCCAAGGAAGACTAAGCAATTGTCCCAGACTGAAAGAGACCAAAGAGACCTGAGATCACAGTGCAGTGTGTTTCTGCTCTGTGTCTTTTGCTACAAAGGACATTAATGGGGAAGATGAAGGAACCCGAACGATAGTAATAGGCAATGTGAATTTCCGGATTTTGTATGGTTATGCAGAGCATGGTACAGTAGGAAATATACACTAAGGCATTTGGGTGATGGGTTATCAGATTGGCAGTTAACTTTGAAATGGTTTAAGGTAAAAACACACACAAAATCTCTCGGAACTGGATTGGCAATTTATTGGCAGACCTATGATTGATTCAAAGTAAAAGTAAAAAAAATGTGGTAGGATTATATCGGGAAAGCATGCAGTAAAAAGGCTATAGGAAATCCTCAGACATCAATAATCACCATAAATGTAAATGGATTGAATTCACCAATAAAAAGGCACAGTGCAGATAAAAAAACAAATCCAACTTCGTACTGCCTTTAGAAGACACATTTCAGCTGAAAGGACAAATATAGATTCAAAATGGAAAAAGATTTTCTAAGCAAAAGGCATCTAGAGAAAAGTGAGTGTATCCATACTTATATCTGACAAAATAGACTTCAAGATAAAAAACAACAACAAGAAACAAAGATGGACATTTTATAATAATAAAGGGGACAATACATCAAGAAGACATAACACTTTTCAATATATATGCACCCAATCAGGAAGCATCAAAATATATAAAACAACTACTAACAGAACTAAAAGGAAAAAATGACAAAAAACAATTATACCTGATTAACAGGTATAGATTTATCATTCAAACAGAAAATCAATAAGGAAATAATGGCCTTAAATGACACATTAGACCAAATGGACATAATTGACATTCACAGAGCCTTTTATCCCAGGACACCAGGTTATACATTCTCTAGGGCACATGGAACATTTCAAGGATAGACCGTATGTTGGGACACAAAACTAAAAATTAAACATCATATTTAAATATGTTAGGAAATATCATCCATAATTTTCAGTTATTAACTACACTTCCTAAATTAGATGATATATCATAGTCTGAGGATGAATTTTACTTCAGGACAAATGCTGGTAAGATGAATTTCCTGAGAACAGCGAACTCTGCTACTCAACCGGAAAGGGGACTAAGGTTAGATTTCCTATTAAGTCAGTATTTTGGTTAACAGATAAATACTACATGTTATCAATGGCAATGTTCAAAAAATAAAATGAAACAAAACTGTTTAGTATGGGTCCATGCTCAATAAAATACACTCTTTCATTGATGGTTTAGAAGGCAGGGTGATATTGATCATCACTGATGGGCAATCTCTTCTATCAAACCAATATTCTCTGAACAATTACACCACAGCGATCTGTCGCATTCTGACTTACACACATTTTCATTAAAACAATTCAATAAAGTGTTTTTCCTGCAACACAAACCAGTGTTATTTTTTGGTTATAGTTCCAGCTCTTTTCTTCATTATTTTGATGTTTACCCAGGAACCTTCCATTTTAAGTCTGCTGACATATTTTGCCTTTCCCAGTGAAAGTATTCCTAAAAGGATGGAAGACTGACCTTATGTTTTTCCATTCCTTTCAATGGTATTCTTATATGAAATACTATGAAATGAAGAAGTATTAATCTTTTTATTATTTCAGGATTATATTATCTGGCTGTCTAGTGATAAGTATTTTTTTGTTGGCTTTGGAAAGTTAACAAATAAAAATTTAAGATTACATTCTTTCCCTTCATTATATTTTTACTAAAGAAAGAAAATAAAAGTTCTTTAAAAAACTCGGTATCGTTATGACCTAGAATATGCCAGGTTCTTTGCAAAGCAACTTACTTTTTCCTTTAAAAAAAAATCCTAATTGATCATACATCAACAATCACCCAAATGTAAATGGACAGATATTATAATCTTTATCTCCCAGGTATTTTCCTATGATATCTGCTCCAACAGACACTTACTGGTATATATGCATCAAGGGGCAGAAGAGACAGGTATAAAATGTTCAAGGGATGCATTCCATGGTAACCCAAACCAGGAAGGTGCTGGGGGCCGTGAGACATGTTTGAGTGCTTTTTGCAATGTGAGGAAGACTTTCCTGCCGTGATTTCATAATGTCAACAGGCAAAAACATACCCGCTGCCTGGCCCTGCATGGGACCACCTCAGGCTGAGCTTAATGGCCCCACTAAAGGGTGGGCGGAAGAGTGGAATTTATGGGAGAAAGAAAAATACCCCATAAATAACCTCAAGGGAGGCTCAGAAATGCAGAAAAAGGAAGCAAAAGCTGGGGCAGAACTCGTGAACAAAGGAGCGTCTCCCGCCTCCTCCCAGGCACGGCTGGGTTGTTTCTTATTTTAAAACACCCACCTTCATTCTTTCATTTGATTAGCTACTGACTGGCCTCCATCTGTGTCAGGCGTGCAGGTTACAGGCCTGTGTCTACTCTGCTCGGTCAGTAGGATTGCACTGACGAAAAATGTGGCTTTCCTCTGCTTCCCGGGGGTGGACTCTTCTTAGCAATATCTGAACATGTCACCATGAACCTGGAGCCCACTGTGCAAAATCAGGGGCCATCGCCTTCACAGGGGCTCAATGCTCAGAGGATGTTTCACAAACACAGGCTGCTCTTTATGAACATTGTGTTTTAAACGATGGGAGAGAAATGTTGAGAAAAGTAATCAATCCCTAGAAAGCTTTCCAACTAGCAGAGATTACTACAGAACCAAGGGTCAGCCTCCAGGTCTGTCTCATGTTTCCAAATAAAAAACTCCATCAAGCACATGACAACTAGTTTCTAAGACCCCCTAGGGCTCAGGTGGTCCACGTCTTAAATCCCCTTTATGATGATAGTGCTGTTCTTCACTACTTTTCCCCCACCTCTCCCCCCAATGCACTTTGCACCATGGCTGCATCTCTTTCATTTGGTTCCAATAGAGCAAAATAAAATACACCTTTTACAGGTAAAAAGGAGACTGTTAGAAATAACTCTAAACCCCTGACCCTCGTGTCTACAGATGCACATAACAAAAAAATCAAATCACCTTTCAAATGCTTTTAACTAACTAAATGGGTGGCTTCATTGAAATACCATTTACAAGTAAAGCTAAATTTGCTGTTATCACGTTTTTAAAAAACTTTTAAAAATGTCCATGGACCTGCCAGAATATCAGAAATGGATAAATCTTTTGTCCTCTGTAAAGACGGGTAGGAGAGAATTATGAATTTAATTACAGAAGTCGGTTCACTCTAAAAATAAGAGTGCTAAATTATAATGTATAATGAGAATAGCTTTTAACCATCAAAATCACACCGCCATTCAGCAATCAGCCAAATGGAATTGCCATTTCCAACTTGCACTGTTGCTAACTGCTAAGTGACTGTTGGTTCCACTGATGGAGGGGTGTGTGTGGCTGGATACTCATTAGCAATACTCAGAGTCAAGGTCAGAAAGCAAAACTTAAGCACCTGCCAGGTATGAAAAGTCACACTCTGAGCAGGCGTGTGGCACCTCAGGCACTCCCAGCAGGACGGGAAGGCCACCTACCTGCCAGACCAGGTGCTCCTTGGCCTCAGGTGTCGCAGATAGGCAGACGCTCAGCACAATGGTGTGGGAGGAGGAGGTGAGCACGCTGGCGATGATGGCATCTCGCATGTTGAAGGGCAGCATGGTGTAGACCACGAAGATGATGAAGAGGAAGAAGGACACCTGCGGGTGGAAAAGAACAGCAAGAGTCACAGAGAATCCCCATTCCCAAGGGCTTCCAGTCTCCTTCCCATTACAGGCTGCGTAAAACATCAAGAACTGCACTCGTTTAAAAAATACTGTTATGACAAAGCCAAACAGTGTAGTAAAAAACAAAAACAAAACAAAACAAAACAAAAAAACCCCTGGATTACAATAAAGGACTATTGTAATGGTAAAAAAAAAATCATCCTTTTTCCAAATTTGGGGATTTCCAGTTTTGGTATCCAAACAATGGCAAACATTAGGTTAGTCAAAGTATTTCATGGGTATGGGTGCAAAGCTGGTCCTCCACCCCCCAGAATGGCTATATGAGCTTAGGAATGAACATCTGGAACCTTTAAGTTATCTATGGCATGATTTCAGGGGACCCAAGAAGGGAAATAGGTACCTTCTGGGGGAGTTAGCGAAAGTAGATCACTGCAATGAGTATGAACATGCAAAAAACAAAACAGCATAGAGGTGGTTTAGCTGTTATGAAAACAGTTTGGCAGTTTCTCAAAAAGCTAAACATGGAATTACCGTGTGACCCAGCAATTCCATTCCTCAGCATATACCCTACAGAATGGAAAATAGGTACTCAAACCAGTACATGTACATACATACTCAAAATAGCACTAACCACAATAGCTAAAAGTGGAAACAACACAAATGTCCAACAAGAGATGCATGGATAAGCTGCAAGTGGTATATCCACACAATGGAATACTATTCAGCCATGAAAAGGAAGAACATACTGATACCTCCTACAATGTGGATGAATCTCAAAAACATTATGCTACATGATCAAAGCCAGGGCAAGAGACCCCATATGGTATGACTCCACTTATATGAAATATCCAGAATAAGTAAATGTATAGAGACAGAAAGCAGATTAGTGGTTTCCAGAGGCTGGAGAAGGGGGGATGGGAAGTAAGTGCTTAATAGGTACAGGGATTCTTTTTAGGGTGGTGACAAACATTTGGGACTAGATAGAGGTGGTAGCTGCATAGCATTGTGAACATACTAAAGGCTACTAAATTCTTCCCTTTAAAATGACTAATTTATGTTATGTGAATGTTATCTAAAAAATCAATATGAAACAGCTTAAAGAAAGGTTTGTAACGAAATAGAAACTGGATTAATAGACAATGAAACAGGCCATTTTCATTACAAAGAAGTAGAAACAGAAGAACATCAAAATGGATAAGAAGGTTGTAAATAAAGTAGAAAAAGGACAGACAACAGGGACATTTGGAAAGTAGCATTGGTGAGCCTTGCCACACAGCTCTTCACTCAAAAGCGAAAGGGAAGCTAAGGGCAGAGCGTGCCCCACATTCACAGCATGACCCATGTTTAAGGATCCTGAATCCTAGCACGGCAGGAAGGACGGGAGACACCGCTAGCTGCTGTGAGAGCTGGGATATGTGCTCATGAGAGGACAAGCCAAGGGCCCTGCTCCTGATGGGTGTAATGAGAGGGACTTCTGAGCAGGCATGAGGCTTGTCTACCCTCAGGCATAGTCATGGGACTCTGTACCACCTAGTACAATGGAAAAGGACTGGGACCGAGATTCTGTGCAGCAGGATGCCTCAGCAGCAGCACTACTGACATTTGGGGCTGGATAACTCTTGGTGGTGGGCACCTTTCTGTGCATTGCAAGGTGTGCAGCAGCATCCCTGGCTCCTACCCACTAGAGGACAGGTAGCACTGCCCCCTTTAAAGTTGTGACAATGTCTTCCGGGGGTAATATCACCTCTGGCTGAGAACCACTAGGCTATAGAAAAAGTTTCTTTTAAGACGAGAAATACAACTGCTGCATAGTCATGGCTTACCGAGAAAATTAAATTTTCTTTGGAATCCCTAAACTCCAACAAATATACAGGAAATATTTTCAATGAACTTATTGTTATTGTTTACACATAGCATTTATGCAAAACCCTTATATCCTACAAGAGGTATTAAATGAATACTTTCAGGTATAAGAATTTACAATCAAGAACCAAAGAAAATCTCTGTTTTATAACTATATATTTTTTCTCCTAATATAAAAAACTTTAATACTTCTTTGAAATTATCAGTACTTTGAACAGCTTAATTTTGGACGGCTTTAAACCTCTAACATTATTTCAATTAGCATACAATTTTGCAAACATCGTGAGCTTTGAAATGGAAGCATGTGGAAGGCTTATCTACAGTAACCAAATGGGGAATAGACGTTGTTTTCCAAATGCCATTGCTCCTGTTAAGTGTTCCTTTTTAAAGGACAAAATGAATTTTTAAAGGTCAATTAAATAAGTCACGTTAAATTAAATTTTGGAAGTCCACGGCAGCGTCTTGGGAGCACAGCTCGTGGTGCCTGAGTAGCATCTACAGGCTGGAAGGGGAGGAAGAAAGTCAAGTGCAGTCCAAGTCCCACAGGGAAATGTTCTTCACTTCTTACTAATCCCAGAGGTTTCTATTTTTTTCAGACTGCTTTCCAAAGAAACTTCAAATAGGGCCATATGTAAACCAAAATGAATTTGGCAGATCTAAAGAATGTGTGGGTAAAAATCTCCAAGAAGTCTAATGCAGTCGCTTGGGTTTCCATGTTACCATGGGGACATTTCCGTGACTGAGATTCCTAGAGGATGAATCTCTGTCCGGAATATAGAGAAGGAGGGGCCATTGGTCAGATTACTGGGACATGCAGAGAAACTCAGATTAACACAATACCTGAAGAGGGAGCACTCATTCCAATAAGATGGTTTCAAGTGTTTCTCTTCACTCTAGTCCATCCGGCATTTGCATGTTGCAGGGCATATTTATCAGATCTACTTGAACTCCACAGGTTTCAAACCAACTAAGAGCCTCTTCTTTATGTTCTTAAACCTGTTTGTCTTTCAGGAGTAACTTAATTCTGCCCATGATGTCTCTGTCCTCAAACAACCCAGGTGAAAACTTCAGAATCTCCTGTGACAATTTTCCTTCATGTCCACACTCAAAAATAATGTCTTCTTACTTTTGCACTTCAGTGTACTGCACCTGTCCACCCTACTTCCACCAGGCTGGTCCATTATCTTTCAATTTGTTTAAAATGTATGCTTCCAACATGTTGCTTTACCTTGTTACTCCCATCATTCTGCCAGCCCTCCCCCCTTCCAAAAAAAAAATAATAAAAGCATGCTTCTATGCTTCCATACTTTCTCTCACTTCTCCTGATCCCTCAACATGGATATCAAGGTGTGTGTCCTTTCTCATCTTTGTTTTGGCTCATTCCATTCTCCATGCTTTTGCTAATCATTAAGACTCTTAAGCAAACATTTCTAGCTTCCCTCCTTCTGGGCACATGGTACAATCAGCATTTTTTCAGTTAAGCCAGGCCAGTCAGACTTGCTTTGACAAATGAAGTGTGAGCAGAAGTGATAGGTGTCCTTTCTGGGTGGGAATTTTCAAAGCTAGTGCACAACTTGCCAAGTCCTCTTCTCTCCCTGGCAGTCATGGAGACACGACATTGGAGCTCCTCTGAGCTTTGGGGTCACGTGAGGAGCAGAGTTCCTAGACTGATCTACATAGCCCGGTGGTCATGAGTGAGCCATAATCCTTTGTGGTGGGAAGCCCCTGAGTCTCAAAGCACAGTTCAGATGACCCTGAGGAATACCAAGCTCAGACACACACACACACACACACACACACACACACACACACACGCGCGCGCGCGCGCGCGCGCGCACACACACACACGTGCAAGAGGTTTTATTGATAAAATAAATAGGATGCTTTTATGTGCATAATTCTACAATTTGCTCTTACCACTGAATTATATCATGGGCTTCCTTCCAAGTCCACCCACAATGTCTCTATCTGCAAACAATTCAGGTGAAAAATATTATCAGTTGAAAATATTCCATAGTAATGGATGCACTAATTACTCCAGCATTTCCTTACTGATGGTGATTCATGGCATGATAAGAATCCCATATCCAACTGCTACAGTCATACTCTCACTAATTTCCCTTTCTCCAACATTTTCCTTTCTCCAATCCAGCCAACATGTAGCTGCCAGCTTCATGATTCTGAATGCAAAGGTCTAATTGGTTCCTTCCTTGGATGAGCATTTCCCCTGGCTTTCCCTGTGTTCTGTACACATCTATCAGAGGGTTCTTATGATCACAGAGTAAAGCGTAAACCACATGGCCTGGAAGTCAAGACTTTCCCCAAACTGACCTCTTCATCCTTCTCTATCATGCTCTGGAAGGATCCTCTGCTCCAGCGAACCTAGGTTATCCCCATGCCTTGAGCATGGGGGTGCTCCCCTGTAGGTCTGAAGTTCCCTACCACCAGAATGTCCTCTCTCTTTTTGCTAGTCATCATGACCTGCTTTACTGATTCACAAAAATTACAGTTCTAGGTTTATTTGTTAATTTTCTTCCCCGACACTGTAAAGGTCAATGACCTTTGAGGGCAGAGACTTGATTCACTCATAGCCAAAACCTCAATGCCTAGGAAAATACCTTTGCATAGTAGGTGCTTTACAAATGTTTTCTGTCTGCATGAAAAACTATTACATGTCCCAATATGAACCACATCATATCCACTCTATTAGCATCTACTCATTAAATGAATCTCTAAAAACATTCTGTCATCCTCTTTGGTCTAATTAGTCTTGCCATTAACCATAGCCATGTTGAGTTTCGAATGATCATTTGTCTATTTAGGAGACTAATTACACTAAAAAACCCAAGTGAACAGACATTTGTTAATGTCTATGGCAGGCAGCAGCAGATACTGCATTAAATATGAAACATTCTTGTTCTCAGTGAATCTCCTATTTTGTCTGCCTCTGGGAGCCCGTGTGTCCTGCAAAAAACACACAAAACAAACAAACAAAGAAATAAACAAACAAATAAACAAACACTTCTTCTAGTACTGAAGGCATAAAGCCAGTGTTAATCTACAGAAGAAAAGGGTGATCTAGGCTAAGGATGTTTATTGAAGCAGCGAGATTTCCTAGGCTGCTCCTCTGCCTCGGCTTCTTAGAGGTCAGCTCAGAGGAGCTGGTGCCTTTCAATTCCCATACATAACTTACCCTTCACCCATTATGGCAGCTGACAGAAAAGATGCTCATTCTGTTTTCCCAACAGCACACGCTCTTCCCACAGTGGCCACTTGAGATGCTGGTACGATGGAAACTCACTAAGCAAAAAGGAGGTGGCAATTTTGTCACTGCTTTCCCATAGAGGTAGCTCTTTTGCAAAGAAAAGCTCATCTTCTTCACAAAGTGGTCGCCCCTCCTTGGTTAGCAGAGAGAAAGGGAGATTCCCTGGGCTGAAGTCTCATTGTGCTAATGAGATCTTGAGCTGTATTTTTAGAAATAGGATCAGAACTGTGCAATTGAACAAGGATGCATTGAAGGGTCCATGTGATCCATCCCTTCAGAGGTAGGCTGGAAAGAGCAGAGGACAGGGAGGGCCAGATGCTTCAAGGACTTCCTGACTTCTTCAGAGTCTCATGTTAAGTGTATTAGTTTCTTGTGGCTGCTGTAACAAAGTACCACAAACTGGATGACATAAGCCAACACAAATTTATTCTCTCACAGTTCCAAAAGCTTAAAATTTGAAGGTGTCAGGAGGTTGGTTCCTTCTGGCAGCTCTGAGGGAGAGCCTGCAACATGCTTCTCTTCTAGCAGATTCTGGTAGCTTCCCGTAATCTCGGTCATCCTTTGACTTTTAGGTGTATCATTCTCTGCCTCCATCTTCACCTGGCCTTGTTCTCCTTTTGTCTGTGCCTTCATAAGACCTGCTCCTGTCTGTGTCACTCTGTCCAAATGTCCCTCTTATAAGGACATTATTATTGGATTTAGGACCTATCCTAACTCAGTTTGACCTCATCTTTACTAGTAACTCCAAAGACCTATTTTCAAATAAGGTCACATTTACAAGGACTGGGGGTTCGAACTTCAACATATTTGGGGGTAAAGTAATTCAACCCACAATATCAAATTTGTGTTATAGCTCAAACCAGAATTTAGATCCCAAGTACTTTCTGTCCACCTCACACCATGCTCCATTCCCACATGAGAGGTGAAAACTATGTGACCCCAATATCCATGTTATTCAGGTTATGACTCAAACAGAATTTAATAAAAAAATACATTTTTAAACAGAAAATCATTATGAACAAGGAGAAGAGATGAGGTACAGCTTAAGCAAGAGTAAGATAGACACAGAAATGGGTCTTAACTCGACACAAATCTGGTCTATCAGTGTCCCACTCCTGTCTCAGGCCTCTGGTGCAAAGCCCACGATTTCCAGATCGTGGTTCACATTTCTTTCATAGTTCAATGGGAAGCAAAATGTTCCCAGACATGCCAATAGTAGCTTTAAAGACAGAGATTTTAGGTTTTTCTTTCGAGAGGTACCTCAACTCTAATATCTTTATGTCTAGACTTACTGTCTAGTCCACTCTCTCCTACAATGCATAAATAAGCATAATCAACAAGATAATCAGGATTAGTGATGTAAATTGCTGCAGTGCTCTTGAGAAATATACATGTACATCAGAGAAACATCTCCTATTTTTATGCTAATAATGTTAAGGGAAATAACACCCAAGTGAACATATGAGATTATTTTATAGCCAAAAGCAGAGCTACTCAAATCATTTTTCTCTCCAACAAACCTCTGAGAAATCATAAATATAGTATTTAAAGTAGTGGCTTAATTTTCAAAGACATAAATTTTACTAAAAATTATAGACATTATGTCTTCCTAACTAAAGTACGAAGTGCAGCACTTTTAACATTGTATTTCATTGTTGTTTTAGATTATAACTAGAAATGCCAAAATGTAGTAAAAATTGCCCAGAAAAAATAGAATTATTGAATATATTTAACTGATTGAGCTTCCTATAACACTGAGAGAAAAATCAGTCTTCATCATGTTGATAAGGGTCCCTTCATGATCTGGTCTGGCTGGCATTGTCTCTAATCTCATATCTTACCATCTCCCATAACCCTGTTCATATGGACCTTCTTGCTGTTCCTTGAACAACCTCAGAGCATTTGCATTGGCTATTCTTCTGTCCTAAGTACTCTTTCTCCATTCCTTCCAGGGCTGGCTTCTTGTCATTCAGTGCCCACAACTCAAACAGCACTGCCCCAGAGAGAATCCCACTGATCCCCCATTCTTTCTAGCTAGTTGCCATGCTTTAAATTTTTCAGATCCCTTATAGGAATTAGATTGTTTATTTTATATTTTTCTAATTTTGTATTTTCTATCTTTCCCCACACAAATGTAGGCGCCATGGGGACAAGGACCATGTATGGATCTGAGAATAGTATGGTACATAAAAGATTTCAACAAGTATTTGCTGAAGGAATGAAACATTTCAGGTGTGATTACGCTCAGTGATGTGTAACTTAAGGGCATGAGCTTGGCTCTGCACATGTGTGCAATCCGCACCGCCACAGCTTCATTCCCACTAAGTAAGCAAAAGGGCCAGACCAACAATTACTGATTACATGTGATGTCTGGGCTGTTCACACACTGTCCTCCATCTAGTCATTACCCCACTCTGCTTTTTCCATTTTACTGACCAGGAGCATTTGCTTTAGAGGAGGGAACTAACTTGCCAACTGAATTATCAAGTACCATCTCTTATTTAATATCTGAATAGTTCAAGTGGAACCATACCTTTCTTACTATAAAAATATACTTAGAATTCTCAGAAATGAACTCTATACTATTTTAAAACATAAAATGAACATAATTCAGGATATAAATGCAGGGACTCCATGATGATTCAATGATTGAAAAGATTTTATTTCTCTTCTATCGTTATCTTTGGTCAAGATATCAACTATAATTTTTAAAAATTTTTATATTATTAAGTAAAAAATACATATTATATTCTCTGATGGAAAGCCTGAGCTCCAAAAGAGTAATGAATGAAATCATGAATCACTGGGTACCTTTCATTCTTCTGAAAATGTTATTCAGAGTTAGAGAGATTAATGATAAAATCAGAAGTAAGACAATAACTTTCCCTGTGCCTTTTTAAAATCTAAAATGGGTAGGAGATATGTCATAAATGTTTAAAATATTGAAAAAAAGAATAGTATAATTAAAAAACCTGATATACGAGGGGAACAAAGGCAGCTTGCTGTCTTCCCCAGCTCTCTGTCTATCCCAAGCTCTTGGCCCTGCTTTGAGCCAGGTGATGACTGATATGTTCCTTGTTTCTTTCCACAGTTCCTTCTCTTCCTCCTGATTCCTCATTTGGCTGTGGGTATCCAACTGCCTCTATGTGTCATCTTCCTTGTTTCAGTCACCATTCATGTATCCATGTATCTACCAGTGTTTATTTTAATCTCTACAAAACATATATAATGCACTTTATTAGCTATTATGGATAATACAAGGTCCCTGTTCTTAAGACACTTGAAATCATTTGGAGTAAAGGTAAATTTCCAAACTTGTCAATTTATTGCCCTTACCTCCTTTTTCCCACATACTCACATAATGACTGCAGGGTCTGTCTATGAGTCTAATTTGTTTAGAGTTAAAAATCTGTAAACTTCCCACCAATAATTAGCAAACTACTACGTCTCAATGTGGTCTAACTGTCCTCATTGTTAAAGCATTTAAGTTGTATTCCTTGGGCCTGGAAAAATAATAGAGTGTTCCCACCTAATAATCCTGTTTCCCAGAGTATCTATGCATATTTTTAAAGACTTGTTCTTGATGGTGGTCATGTGGACAAAATTAAAATGAGAATACAAGAGAATTCTTTACATTTTACTCAGTTAGGGATAGTTTCCTAATGTGGAAAGAAGATACAGTGGGATACAGTATCTGTCCACAATTCTTTCTTGTCTCCTTGCCCTTGTCAAGAAAATCACCAGATGGCATTATGTGTCCTTACCCCACTTGGACTCGGCCAGGAGACTGACTTGAGCCATGCAACATAGGCTGAAGTGACAGCATGCTAGCTCAGAATGAGGCTTTAAGAGGCCCAAATTAGGTTTCTGCCTGCCCTCTTAGAGTTTTGGTATTCCAATTGAGAAAACTATGGTCCAGAAAGACATATCTCTTTTTACTGTGTGTATTAAAACAAACCTGAATCCAACATGAAGTCTGGAATTTGCACTACCCTCTGAGCCAAGGTTACTAACAGAGAAATTTGGCCAACCCGTAGACTAGTGAGTATGAAATATGAAATGTGCTATTATTACTATAAGCCACTTGGATTTAGGGGTTGCTTGCTCATCAGCATCATTAGAGCAGAAACCTGACTAATATAGCAATTGGTATCAGAAGTGATGTGCTTCTGTAATGAAAATCTAACATAAGTCACTGCCTTTGGGACTAGCAAGGAAGGACTCCAGTACAACGTTAACCAACTGGCAAAAAAATCAATAAGCATGGCTTCTAAGAGAGCCATTTACCAAAATGTCCAGGCTTCATAAGGTCTTTGAATTGCATGATAACGTCTTTAGAAACAACAGAAGAACTGAGAAAAAGTAGAGTGTTCCCAGAAATATCTCTCAGGATATAGGAACAATGTCACCAACCTAAAATTGCTATTTTGTCTATATCAAAATACATTACACACCGGATTCATTGACAAGTATTTTCTTATTTTATAACAGGGAAAAGCCAGGAGCTAAGGTGTGTGTGTTTTTTTTTAAGTCATAAAGCAGCATAAAAACAAGGTATGATGTTCTGCTAAAGCTGACACATTAATTTGTCATAATCCCTCAAGGTTATCGGAGCTGCAGGAGATGAGCATTTCTCAGTGCATGGGGTCCAAATTATTCAAAATAAAAAAAACAGTGAGAATCCATCTACCCTTTCAAAACAGCTTCTTCCAACACCAGGAAGTCCTTTCCCTTAAAAAATTTTTTTCATCAAATGCAAAAAAAAAAAAAAAGTTCATTTAAAAGGAAGCAATCAGGCAAAATAATCTATAATAATAAAAGCATAATATGCTAATTAGACCGGAGAGCTGAACAACCTTTCGGACGTCCTTCCAGACAAAGCCTAGGCAGTGGGGGCCAAGGCAGAGGCAGTTAGGGGTGATCAGGCAGGCAGGCAGAGTGGTTAGGGGCAATCAGGCAGGCAGGCAGGCAAGCGGTTAGGAGCCAGCGGTCCTGGATTGTGAGAGGGATGTCCGACTGCCGGTTTAGGCCTGATCCCCGATTTAGGCCCGATCCCAATCGGGCCTAAACCAGCAGCCGGACACCCCCCAAGAGGTCCCGGATTGCGAGAAGGTGCAGGCCGGGCTGAGGTACCCTTTCCCGCCCCGTGCACAAATTTCATGCACCAGGTCTCTAGTGTTTATTAGAAAATGTCTACTTATCATGTTTTCTAGTTACATGATTAGGAGAAAATAATGTTCATTGTGATGATTTTTGGATCATTTTTCTCCAAAAGTGGTAAATAGCTTTCTACTTCCTAACCTACAACAGTGACCCCCTGAACCTTTTTACCTCTCATGGCCACCTTTCTGTGTGTCCCAGAATGACACAAGCCCACCTTTCATGTAAAGAACCTCCCATCCAAGTGGAGAATTGACAAGTGATTATTGGACAGAAAATAACAAGGCAATAACACATCTAACCTTTCATACTGCAGCTGTATTCACTTCACTTTCATGAACATTCAGATTTACATTATACAATACATCGACATTTAATCAGCATTTATTATGAGGTCACGTGTTCAAAGACAAACAGGTACAGCCTTGGGTAGCTAGTGTCATACAATAGACAACAATGCTCTCCTACTGTCAGTAATCTCAGATATTACTTAAAATAAGGACACCCTGACAATGCCATTGATAGAATTAATTAAATATCACAGTATACTGGCTCCTTTTAAATCAACTGTTTGGGCAAAAAAAAAACCGCACCCTTAATTTTTATTTGTCTTTCTCTTTCTGAGAAATGTCAGCCATTTCATTCTACTCTTGGCTTCACCCGCCCTTAAGGAGCTGGGATAAGGATGTTCATTGTCTGTGTTCCCAGTATCTAACAACACACTTTTTGCATGTCTGTGTTTTTAAACTTTACATTATTGGCTTATATATAGAAACACCTAAAAATATTCTGCCTTACTTTATGCGTATGAACTAGCTACATTTTGAGGGTACATGATCTTATTTTATTTTGTTGGATTTTTTTATATTCCTCCAATTATTTAGACAAACACTTTATTGAGGGCTTGACACCATGCTAGGCTGAATGTATGGATAATGGGCTATTCCACAGCAAGCACCACTTTACATTTATTTATGTAAAGGAAAATATTGCTGTATGGAACCATTTGGAAAAGAAGTACCACCTCAATAACAGGTAGACTACGTAGAAGAAATCGTGTCCTGAAAAATCACTTTGAAGAACACCGGTTTAGAAATATATATATATATAAGTAAAGTCCTCAAAAAATGTTATGTAAAAGGAATTTTATTTATACTCACTGTTTTGGTCTTTATGAATATTCATGACTATATTCTTTTGAAACATTATATTTATTTAATTCAAAAGGCCAGTGCTTCAGAAGAGAAAAACTCATGCAGGGAAAATGAGTGAATTATTCATCTAAAAACAAATATTGTTTTGAGACTCTGTTTTATACTTGTGTATTCAACATTTATATAAATCAGCCTCCGGTGGGGCAGTGTGTTCCTACAATGGGCTCTTACCACCAAAAAAAAAAAGTCTAAAAGCCTTTGTTTGCTTTTATTTTCTCATTCTGAAAGAGAAAAATCTCAAAAGGGAGAATGCATATCCTTGAGCTCTAAAAATGAATTATTTTGGCATCTGCATTGGCTCAGTGAGGCTTTCAACACTTGAATTACCCAACTTCCTGCCACAGTATTCAACTCCAACCCATCAGCATGATGGCCGCCCAAATTCCTTACGTTCTCATTTATTTGTTAGCAAAAACTGGACAGTCTTCAGAGCAGGTCTGTTCCACAAAAATAATTCCATTCTGGAACACCAGAGCTACTTTATTTGGCTCATTTTATGATATTTTTAACAGAAGTAAAAGGTTCAAACCACCACCACCTATTGTAACAATAGCTCTCTCATTTACATGGGACATCATTCTTGGCACAGAACACAGTCTTTCCAAGTATTAATTAACAGTCTTGGTGTTATTAAGTTTGGGGCTTATATCGCACCTCTATGGCATGTACCATGCTATCTAATAAAACATGATTCCATCACCAGTATCCTAACAAACAGTAGCAAACTACACACTTGAATAGGCTTTGAATTACCTCAAAGTCACTTCAAAAACAAGAGAGCCCTGCACTTATTTCTGGCTGAACATATTTATTTTTGAAGTGATAAGTGCCCTAGTACTACCTAAGGATTAATAAGTATATGTAAATTCCTGTTTACATGGGCAATATGTTCCTGAGAGCAATGCTAACTAAACAAAGGAGGAAAAATTGCACACTCTGGGTATTTTCACAATTCTATCACATTGAAAATCCATATGTTGAAATTATACTCAATAGGTGTTATTTAAAATATTTGATTCTAGATTCAGTAACATTTGATATTTAGATTTAGGTTTAAGTCTGTTTTGTATGTTCTTTCTGGTTCATAACTGACTTTTGCTCTGTCATTTAATAAATGAGTTCCTTGATCTAAAAGGCACCAAAGACACACGTTTAGTACCCATGGAATACCATGAAGATGGAGGAAGGTAAAGGACATTGAGTCAGCAAGTCCCAGACTGATATTATCTCCAGAAACCTGCCAGGTGTTTCTCTCAATCCCAGAAGCCAAGGTAACTGAGATGGATTTTCCCATAAAAGCACATCTACATCAGGGACCAGCCAAAACTTTGGTTAGACTTGTCATTCATTAGCTTTTTTCATGGCTTGTAAACTCCTGTGAAGGGCAAACACAGGGAAAGTAGACGTGGGTTCATGCTGCTTTAAAACACACACACACACACACACACACACACACACACACACACACACACCAAACAAACAAACAAACAAACAAACAAACAAATAAATACACATCTTTTTCTTCAGGCTGTTTTCTCTCCTTGAAGTAGCATACTTTTAAAATGATTAAATTATGCTCGTTCTACAAGATGTCTTTATTCCACTGTTGGGCGGCACATGTTCCTGTGGCAATGCCCACATACACATGGGCACCCATCCCTGTACTGAAATGCTCTCCATTCCACCCAGGCTCCTCAGGGCATGAGGGGACGGTGCTCCCTTCCTCTTTGTGTTATTAATCATCAAACAGCCAACATACCTGAGGTAGCATTATCTGATGGATAAGGAAACCAAGTTCCAGAGACAGGAAGTGCCTGTCCCAGGTCTACCCTAACAGCAGGTGGTAGCATGTGCATTGAAACTCTAGAATTTTGTGCCAGAGTCTGTACCCTAACACACCCCTTGCCTGCCTCAGAGTTCAGCCCCACACTAGCATGCGATTATTGAACTGGCATGACTTAAGGATTAAGCCTATCTTACCTTAAAGTTCACAAGTCAGTCAGTGTTCTATATATGGATTTTCCTCTATCTGGGTATAATTTTAATCTTTTTTTTTCCGACTGCCACTATTTTCTGTGCAATTGCTTCCTGATTCTGTGTAGGCATGGATTCCACATCTGGCTGTGCTGGGAGTTGGTATATGAAAGTTTATTTCCTATCATACAGATTACATGGCATTTGTTAATTTCAGTGTTCTAGTTGTGCTTTTGGAATTTGACATCTTTACTAATGTGAATGCCTTTGGAGTGATGTGTGGAGAAATTTAGATTATGTGGCCATCTAAATAGAAAGAGTGATACCAGAAATTGTAATTTTCTGTTTTTATCCCCAAATGGTTAGATAACACATTTTTGAAGGCTCAACTCACTTCCCATTGATTTGAAATGACATATATATACTTATGACTATTTCTGTTCTATCCATCTGTCTATTTTTATTGCAGAAACCTAATCTTTTAATTATTATACATTTCACACATTCTAATACCACAAAAATTCAAGTAACTGTCTCTGGATCTTATTTATAAAAACTTCCCTAGTTATTATTGTTTGTGTATTACTTTTTCATATTAAAGTTAGTAACATGCCCTTAATTTCCCCAACTTAGTGCATTTTAGGTGAGATTAAAATTGCATAAATTTGACATCTATTTTTTAGACTACTGAAAGCTTCACCTGTAAGAATATACTGCCTCTTGATTCATTAATATCTTCTCCTATGACACTCCTTAAAGTTTCATAGTTTTCTTCCAATAGATTGTGAACATTTCTTTTCATGTCTATTCTTAGACATTTTATGTTAATACAATAACATATTCCTAGATATACGAGTGTTACGATAACTAGGGTTTTTGCCCATTTTTTGCTAACTTTTAAAACTTGTATACTGCAGTCCTGGCCAGTTTGGCTTAGTGGATAGAGTGTCGGCTGTGGGTCCTGGGTTCAATTCTGGTCAAGGGCACATGCCCAGGTTGCGGGCTCAATCTCCAGTGAGGGGTGTGCAAGAGGCAGCCAATCAATGATTCTCTCTAATCATTGATGTTTCTATCTCTCTCTTCCTCTCCCTTCCTCTTTGAAATCAATAAAAATATATTAAAAAACAAACTTGTATACTGCAAAGCACTTAAGCCTCATATATGAACTTATAACACACTGACATATGGAATTTCTCCATTAATGCTAAAGATGTTCAATTGTGCCTCTGGTTTCTCAGGAAGTAATTATAAAAATGAATAACATTTACTGGCTGCTTACTATTTGCTGACTACTGTAAAAGAGGCAACGTATATGCATTATCTAATTTATTTTAATAGCCAAGTGTTGAAGTATATGGTATTATTAGTCTCACTTGAGATATTAATAATAAATATTAGAGGGGTTGAATAACCTGGCCATGATCTCCCAGCTATTATATTTCAAGGTCAATGGATAATAGCTACAATTAATGATAATTTTTCCTTATCCTTTCCTATATGTATACTTCAATTTTCTCTCATTCAACTAAAGTTTGGTTAAGTTCAACAGAATTGAGAGCATACACACTTCTTTGGTCTTCATCTTAGTGGAAATCCCTCTAATGTCACATCTGTAAGAATTTGAAGCCTGCATTTGAACTACGCAAGTGTTAGCTGCTATTAATACTATAGATTTTGTATACTATTGGACTAAATTTGCCAATATTTTTCATAATATTTTCCATCTACTACCATGAGATTTGTCAGTAATATTATTTTCTGTTGTATTTATGAGGTTAGAATAGTAGGCTGATGCCAGAATCATAAAAATGAATTGGAAAACTTTTCTTTGCCTACTTGCAGTATGTGCAGCATTACAGAAACCATCCAGCCCTAGAATAAACTCTTCTGATACTAGAGCCCTTTTAAAAATAAGTTCTTTCTAAATTTCTCAAGTGGTTATTTTACTCTTTCAGCCGCCTTGATTCTGCTTAGACAACATATATTTAATTAAAAATTAATCTATTTCAGTTAGATTTTTAGATTTATCAGTATAGATTGGTACTTAGTCTGCTTTGCAATTTCCTACTAGTTGGTATTGTTAAGAGTGAAAGAAGGAAATAATTAAAAGGCCATAGAGAAGGCATGAAGGGAAAATAAGGTACCCTTCTATCCTTCCCCCATCACCTCTGATGGGAGTTTTGAAACCAAGGAAATATAAATCATCAGGAGTATGCATATATTACTCATCATTTTAAACAGACAATCTCATAAGTTCAAGTCAAATTATACTGCTCAAGTACCAACGTGGACATAAAACCTGTAAAGCAGAAACGGTGAGACTCTATGGGGATCCTTTGTCCTCTGATGTGTGTTGATGATCTGGGCAGCAACTGTATTTGTGAGTTGTCTGCAGAGTTGTAACAAGAGTCCATTGACCGACACTCATCTACATATCTACCTACTGTATCTACATATCTATCTCACCTACCTACCTACCTACCTACCTATCTCATCTATCTATATTTCTATCATTTATCATCTATCGCATCTATTTATTTTTCAGTGAATTAATATATAAATGCGCTGAAAAAATAGCTTTTAAGTTGTCATCATATATATCTTAATGATTTTATTTCTTCTCTTTTAAAAACATTTTCTTTTGCATCTTTTGTACTCAGTCATAAATTTAATGAGAAAACCCCTGATAGTTATAATATTTCATTTCTAAATTTTAAACATCTCATCCCTATTTTAACCTTGGAGTCTATCTTTGGTCAACAATAACTACACTCCTTTATTTTTGTCCACAGGACTCCTAGCATCTACCACAGGTTACCCTACAGAGAAGAAACACACATTTTGGTAGAAGTGAGAAAAAACTTTTTGATCAGTTCAGTCATCTTTTGTGTGATTAGTCCTTTTTCTGAAATGAGTGAAAACTTCCCACTGACTGGCTAAATAATTCATTGCAACTGCTTCTAACTCTATACTTAAATTGAAGAAATAATAACTATTTCGTGATCTATTTTTAGGTAAGAATGTCAAAATCTTCAGTTTTAGCACACTCATGCAAAGCTCCAGAGAAATTTAAAAGGTACAGAATGATGGCTCTGGGTTTACTTAAAATGGGTCTAACTGCACTGGAAACAGAATAGTATTAAAGAAGAATCTTTTTATAACCAATAGATAAAATACATTATCCTAAAAAAAAATCATACATATAGTCAGTTTAGGCCATTTCATTTAAAAGCAACTATCCTCCTTTGTCAATGTATTTAGTTAAATTCTTGGGAATAAAACAGAATTTCAGGTATTAAGGGCTGTTAGAGTGTTAATTTCCAAAAGTAATTAATTAGCCCATCTTCAGAGTTCACAAGAGTATGCTAGATCTTCCAAACAAGCGAATCTGAGCTGCCTGACAGAGATATATGAGCTTCCTGGCACATCATGAAAGAGCGATAAAGTCCCCACATAGCAGATGTGATTCCTTTTATTCAGAGTGTATTCAGTTAACAGGCAGGTGTGATGCCAAGGGCAATTGGAACTAACATATGTGTGTATGTGCCACAGACCAGACCAAACTAAAAATGGCCACCAGGAAATAAAATATGAGTTACCTGCATTTTATTTTATTTTGAGGGTGGGGAAGAAAAGGTTTGAACAAGAAAAAGTAAAAAAAGAAGTAAAGGCAGAGAAGAAACAGCTGGACATTTCCTCTACAGGAGTGTGGGGGGGTCTCAGGTGGGGCAGCTCACACAGTGGCTTTGACCTTGTCCGCAGAGTGGATCTTCCATTCAGGCCGGCTCCTGTGCAGCAACAGTATGGCCTTGGGTCCAGAAAAGCATGGTTGACAAGGATGGAGTCAACATTTCCACCCATTACCTTTTCTCGCTGCCTAAAGTTTAGTCAAAGCTACTAGTACAACTAATCAAAATGAACTCTGTTGCTTTCTTTTTCTTGGTCTTAACACTCTCTGTTGAGTTCTGTCACTTGACACCTTGGTAGCTCTCCACATAATTTACACTTCACAGGAAACCAATGAGAGTGCCTCTCAAGTGCTCATTGTGACTTGAAAATGGAGCTTCAGAGGTTCTCAGTGCTCAGGTAATTGTTTAAATGGTGTCAACATCGCTGCCCCCCTTTGCCTCAGGAGCCCGCACCATCTGCGGGGCCTGGAGGAGTCCTTGGGCACAGGCTCCAAGCCTTGCTCACTAGGATCAGTTACACTGGGGAATTTGAGCTCCTGTGAGAGTCTCCTGTCTCAGTTTTGAAGAGCAGGAACAATTATAAGAAGAGCCAACTCACAGAGGCATATATGAAGGGTACGGGAAGCTATAGATGGGCTCCAAGCAAAAGGATGATTTAATCACACCTGGACTTCAGGAAGATCACCCTGCCCTGGTGAGACTGGGCTGCAGAGACCTGAGGAGAAGGCAGTTGAGAGCCTGTGCAGTATTTCATTTTGAGAAAGCAGAGGATTGATCTAAAGCAGCTACTGAAAGAAAGATACAAGGATACAGATTTATCTGGCATATGGTTTGGGCAAATGGACAGTATCACAGAAACAACTGTGATTTATTATGAGTACAGAGCAGATTCCCAACTGTGTTGATTGCTGCCTGCACCCCTCCCCACTTTCAGGACCTGGGATTCACTGCCTCTCCTGAAATGGCCTCACGTGAACAGAACCACCTGCCCAGGGTTGTTTCTTCCTGGTGCCGCTGACCCAATCAATGCCTGGTGGCCACTGGGGTATAAGGCCCAGTCCTCTCACCCCAGCTTGGAAGGGTGAGTCTAGCTTCCAAGCCCTGTGCAGGGCGAGCTGAGTCCCTGCTGGAATCTCAGTACAAGTGACCCTCTCCCTCAGCCCAGTGGCCTCCTTTCTTTCCCTCACAGTGTCCATCTCAGGAGCCACCCACTAAACTCCTGCATATTAACCTTGATCCCTGAAGCACAATCTGCACAACATCAGTGAAAAGGGGAATACCGAGCACTGGAGAAGCACAGGGCAGAACACAGGGCCCAGAGCATGGCCTGGAGGTCAGGCACAAGGACCAGTAACAGTTCTCAACAGGCAAGCGGAAACAAATCACATACTAGTACTTCCTCAAATTTGATGTAAAACTTTTGAGTTCTATTACTAGGCTAAAATATATTATGTGTTTTAGGTAATATAATGAATATACTATAACTTGAGAAGAAAGTTGGAAATACATAGCAAGGGACTGAAAGTGGCCTTCCATAATTAAGGCATGATTGCACAAAATATATACAGAAAAATAAGGATTTACCAGAAAGAAAACAAAAGAAAGGAGGAGTTACACGGTGTGATACAGCCCTTGGTAGGACGGGATCCACTAACACTAGCAGAATACTCCATGTTCTGGAAAGATATGGAGCCCTGTCTTGCCAGGGTCTGGAAGAAACAGCTGGGGAAACCATCCTGTTCTCTCAGCCTCCAGGACTGCCCTTCATAACCAGTGTCTTCTTTTTCAGTAATAGTAGATCCTATTTGTAGATAATGAGATAAGGAGAGACCCACTGCCTCTGTGACTCTCCTAAGAAGCCCAGCCTCTCAGCAAATAGAAAATGTGCTTTGATCCCCATCCGTATAAGACAGGGGACCAAGATACAGCACTAACCTTCTTGCTGTTGAATTTGCAGGACCTGACATTAGAGGCATTGGTCTGGAAGCTGTCCAATTGACCGAGATCTTAAATAAGTTCCCTCATAGGTAGACCGGGGCCTCTGAAGAACAAGATCATCTTGGAGAACTAGGAGAAACTGCTTTGTGCCTGGTGGAGAAACTGGATCCTGTGACTGGAAGTCCTCTCTACAGGAGAGGCACTCCCACATGGGCCATCACACTCAAAGGGCCATTAAGAGCAGGTAAGTTCCTCTGGAATTTCATCCTTTCTCTGTCCTTCAGGATTTCTGCATCTATGTTCCTATGTGTGTATCTATATACCTTAAGAGGTACTGGTCTCTCTCCATGGTTTTAGTATATTGTCAGGTTCTGGTGTCAGTCATGCCATTCTCAAAAAAGTTGGGTGATGTTCCATCTTCCTCAATTTTCTGAAAAAGTTTTAATAAGATTGGAAATATTTCTTTCAAGAATGTCTGGTAAAATTCACATAACACAACTGCTCTGTGTTTTTCTCGCTTCCAGGCTTGGAACCATTCCTCCCTATGTCCCCCACCCCTCACACCCTGGTCAAAGATTTCTTTCTCACTCTCAAACCCGGTCCAATTTGGGGCCTGGATCCATCCTGCTGAGGTGCAGAGAGCTCCTGGTACTGGGGACATTCACATTTCTACACCTTCCCCTGTACAGTACATGCCACACTATGCTACGTGTCATCTCCCCCATGACACCTGCACTCCTTCAAGGCAGAGCCTACTTCTTACTCAGTGGGGTACACCCTCAACAAGCTCCATTAGTCCTTTTTAAAATTTAATAAATAACTACAATGAGGAGCATGGAGACTGGGTGGATAGGTGAAGAAAACAAAATTAATTGTTCAGTTATTTTTGTGCTTACAACCCTGTTAGTAGCTACAACTTCTTTTATATATAAATGAGTGATTTAATATCTACTTTAGATAGAGATATCAATGGTCTATTTTTAAACTATATAGCAAAATTATTGAAATATTCTTCTGTATGTAATGTACATAATGAAAAAGAACAAAAAATGGTAGCACAAAGTAAAAGTAACATTGAGTAAAGTTTATCCTTGTGAGATTCACCAAAAATCAGTTTTATGTAATTATTGCTTTTATTGTTTTCTGGGTCTTCTTACAAACACAAAGATAAAGGGAAGAAAGTAAGCAAGGTGATACTAAATACCATTTCAAATTGAATTATTTTCATAGCCAAGCATGGATATGTGAGACTACATCTTGACTATTGTACAGCTCTAGTTATGAAAGAGATAAAATTATAATTTATTGATAAACCAAGTAAATCCCTTACCTGCCCTTTGTTGATCCATATTTAGGTGTTTCCCTTCATATAAATTGTGTGATTCTTGAGCTCCTGCTTAACATAATCTCATTTTGTGATTATTGTACTGCCCTTTCAATTGTAGAGGGCATTTTTTAATACAATAGTATCACCTCTTCCCTTCAGGTCATGTCCTCAATTATATTTATTTCACCTGAAAAGTCTCCATTTCTTACTTGTATCATATTTATTATATTTAATGGCCCTATTATTCAACAGATGTCTGATGTAGGGTAACTGGGATTTATAGCATTATTAATAATGTACCTTCTCTAAACTGCTGCTGAGGCAACATAGCTGTTCAGGACCACACAGATTTCAGACAGCTATTTCCATACAATTCCATCCCCAAGGTGATGCCATTTACATTTATATTTACATTTATATTTATAAAATATAGCTAAGTAAATATGCATACTTATTTTGTTGTTGTTGTTGTATAAAACCTTTCAAGAGTATGTGATAATTCCCTATAAGGTACATTTCTGTTCTTTCCATTTTTTTCATTGTTTTCCTCGATTTTGTTTCAGATGGAGGCAACAAAGTCAGCAAAGGAGAATTTTTTTTGTGTGTGCATATAGGATGTCCCCCCCCAAATGTACACACTTATAATAGCTGATAACTCACTTAATGTTCACTCCTTTTCAGGTTTAACTGATTTGAAATAATGGGTAAAGTGAGACTAAGCTTTGAACAAAGAAAATGCATCCTAAAATACCACGCGACTTTTGTTATGGGGATACATAAAAGATAAAGTTTACGGTACAAAACTGCAACAGTCACAAGTTGAGGGCACACAAATACCAAATGAAATGATTCTTGAGAAGCAAGTTGGAAATACATATCAAGGGACTGAAAGTGGCCTGGACCAGAATGGTCATCAGTTTGAAAACAGGCACTGATAAAAAAAATTATTCATTTCTGTAGATTCTTTTAAATTTTGAAAATGAACTCTATGTTAATGAGCACTGACTTTATAATCATTCAAAGTGTGTATACATTTTGGGGGGCACCCTATATATACCTCATTTTTCCTGTCATCTAACCTAAATTCACCCAGTCAAGCCCATTTATCTCTGAGCAACAGGCAGAGCCCTGTGTGTGTACTATTTCCTGTTCACCCTACAGGTGGATGTGAAAGGGAACAGACTGGAGTCAGCTTGAAGTGAACTGAGAACTGTTAAATATTCCCATTTGAAACTAATTCCACTTAATGTATGATAAAAAGAACTTCTGAAAGATATAAACAATAGCATTAACTGAATGAAGCTCTTTCAGAAGCTATTCATATTATACAACTCCTACTAGTTATAAGGGGGGGGGGGGAAAGCTAACATCAATTATGTATATTTCAGTCTATGAAAACACCTACTTACTCAACAGCAATAATGAACCTCCAATCACATATCAAATATCCTTCTTTCAAAAGTAAAATACCTTCCCACTAAAAATGATAAAAATTTTCCACTCCAGTCCCTAAAGTTTTCACTTCTGCATTAAATGAAATGTTAAACCTGTCTTTAAAATTCAATAAAAAAATCACAGAAATAAAAAATAACAGAAGAGCAATCTAAAACTCCAGCTATGTACACTGCTAGTGGGAATGCAGACTGGTGCAGCCATTACGGAAAACAGTATGGAGTTTCCTCAAAAAATTAAAAATGGAACTGCCATTTGACCCAATGATCCCACTTCTAGGAATATATTCTAAGGAAACAGAAACAGCAATCAGGAAGGATGTATGCACCCCTATGTTCATAGCAGCACAATTTACAATAGCTAAGATCTGGAAACAGCCCAAGTGCCCATCAGTAGATGAATGGATAAAAAGCTGTGGTACATTTATACCATGGAATACTATAAGGCAGTAAAAAAGAAGACTCTTTTACCCTTTGAGACAGCATGGAGGGACCTGGAGAGTATCATGGTATCATGCTAAGTGAAATAAGTCAGTCAGAGAAAGACAAGTATCACATGATCTCACTCATATGTGGAACCTAAGTAACAAAACAAAGTGATGAATGGAGTGGATCCAGAGACATGGAAGCATGGAACAGAGTGTGGAATCTCAGAGGGAAGGCGGGGGAGGGTGGGTGGGTGGGAAGTAATCAACCAAGGACCTTGTATGCATACATGCATTGGCCCATGGACACAGACAATGGGGCAGTGAGGGTCTGGCACAGAGGGTGGATATTTATCCTCATTATTTTTCCTAAAGTAAAATAAAGAACAAAGTTGGGATTGAACTATACATACTATTTCACAGTGACATCTCAAGTAGGACATTAATAAATATTCATATTAAATTTTTATGAATGTACCAATAGATCTTTTATAACCTAGCATTTCTCTAGGTTCCCATGAAGATTGTTACATCTTTTGCATATTTGTGTAATTATGTTCTTAGGGTAATTTACCAGATGTGGAACTGATGTGTTAAAGAATATGTACATTTTAAGAATTAAGGAAAAATCTGCAAAAATCCCTTCCATAGATGTGTAACAGCCTACATTCCCCTGGCAGGATATAAGCATGCCTGCTTTGTTCCGCATTATTCTTTCAGTTTTGAAAATGACAAATCATTGACATGTTGGTTTGAATTTATTATTGGTGAGATTGAACTTAAATTTTTATGTATATATTTTATCTGTGATTTTTATATTCATCCCTTTGTCTATTCCTCTTTTGTGATTTCAATCTTTTTTTATTAACCTAGAAAAGCTCTCTATATTTCAAGAACATTAATCTTTTGCCTTTTAGATGTTTTGAGTATTTTCCTCCATTAATAGTTTATTTTTAGAATTGTTTATGATTGTGCATTCTTTCTAGACTTAAAAACATCTATCCAAGTTTCAGAGAGAGAAAAAGGGATGCACTGTGTAGACCTGGTAAAAGGTAGGCTGAGAACTGACCACTAGGTTTAACAACATGGAAATTAACCAATGACCTTGAGGAAGTGACCTTAACAAGAGCAGTTACCACCTAATGGGCTAACTCTGTGACCTCTGCCCTCCTCTTGTTGCTCTTCCTGCATTACTGACCTCATCCATTGGGAGTGGTGTGACCTTGGTCCAGGGAAAATTGTGATCAGAGAGAACAGACGACTTTTTCAAGGAATTTGCTATAAATGGAGACAGAGGCATTGGATAGTAGTTCATGGGAAATGGGATCAAGAGTGTTTTGTAAGATGGAAGAAACAGCATGTTAGTGGCTGAAGGAGGGGGATTTTTAGGATTCAGGAGAGGGAAAGCACACCCCTGGGTAGTTGAAAATACCCCAAAACTATCTAAGAGGAAGAGTCAGCCCACATCGGAGAGCCACCAGCAGGTCAAAGGCCATGATGGGCAGGAAGGCTCAGCACAGAAGTGTGTGGAGGTGGATATGGTGGGGGCAGCTTTTCAGGTTGCTTAAAACTTCCAGTAAAATAAGAGAAGGTACAAGGTTACCAGCGGAGAGTGAGGGTGGGGAGGGAGAGGAGAGAAGGCTTGGAACCATCATCTGAAAGCAGTTAGTTTCCATGAAGTTCAGGGACAGGGATAGGATGGAATCCCCTGAGCAGGATGCTACAGCTCTTCATTCACTCCAACTACTTCCTATGCTCACTCCTTCAGGTCAGTCAGTACACGAAACAATTTCATAGTTTTCTTGACAAAGGTTATGCACATTTTTTATGGAGTTCTTCCCAAGAACTTTGTAATTTTATAAATCTTGTAAATTGGATTATGTCTCCCTAATTCATTTCAAATTGGGTGTTATTCTATTATAAATAAACCTTGAAAGCTTTGTATTTATTTCTTAACTGGTCACTCAGAAGACTTTTCAAGAATTAACTGTCACGTTTTCAGTTCAGTAGCGTATACATGGAATAAAAGTTTGGGAAATTATAATTTATTTAGAACTATATTTTGTCAAAGAGAAGAATATCTTATATATGAACAGATGGGTGAAAGTAGATATTGATGCCCTACAGAAATATCATTCACCCTCACTTCCTGACCTAGAAAAGATAAAATCTGCTCTTATCAACATTTTAATGATGTCAATAATATGAGTTTTGTATAAAAATATTTGTAAACTGTCCAGTTATATGCAAATGGAAATTATGATTAGTAAAGAGAGAGAACACTGCAGGTGAGTAAGGCCTCTAGAGTAAAAGATGCCTGAACTGCACCTTACACATTGATCAGGATGGTGAGCGGGGAAGGTGGAGCAGGAAGCTACTCAGGGGGGATGCAGAGGAGAAGGTGTGTCCTGGGTGGAAGTGCATGAGGCCCCTGAGTCTGAGATGCCTGCTTGCTGCCCCCTTCCTGTGCCTTCTGCCTGGCACCCTCACCCTGTATTGCCTCTCTGGCTCCATGTACATCAGAACCACGGTCTTGTCCTGGCAGCACAGAACTGCCTAATGTAAAGGAGCTTTCACCCCCCATGACCTTTAGTAGTGGAAGATCCTATTATATTTTTGCATGATGCTCATGAAATGAAATGTTTTCAGTGTTCTGGTTAATAATAACTTAAAACAAAATACAACTGGTCTTACTGAGATGGAATGCATCCCTTTGTGAAATGTATTGCAGTTTTTAATCACAGAAAAGCTGAAGGGTCCTCTGAGGGATTGCCTAAGTAGTGTGTTCTTCTATCACAGCCTTCCACTATATATCAGGGCTTTTTGAAAATGCAAGTCTTACACCATTACTGAGTCAGCAGGGAAATACACATACTGACAGACCCAGAAACCATGATAATTCACATTAAATCATGACTCTTAGAACTTCATTAAAAGTAGCTTCCTAGAGTGATTGCACCATCTTAGAAATAAACAAGGTGAGTCTTATTGATGGGACAGATTCACTAAGCTGTGAGATGGTAGCTAAATTTAGATACCTCTCCAGGTTACAGTCTGGCTTTATTTTTACATGTGAGTAAATGACTTTCTGATCCCAGCACCTGAACCATAAAGTTTGAGCTAATCCAGTATACCAAGAAGTCAGCATTTATTTATAAATGTTGTCATTCTTTCTAAAGTAACCCTTTAAAAAAGTTGTACTTTGGTTCTGTATGTCCTCATGCTGAATTTGGACCAATATGCTAAATATAAGAAACTCCTTTAGATTTTAAGGATGTCACCAATAATACATCAGAAATGATGGTTTCTGCTGGGTTTTAATCATCCAAACCCTTATAATTATATAGTATGCTTGAAAAAAAATGTGAATTTACAAAATAAAAGGTAAATACTGACTTAATTATAAGATCCTATTAGTTATAAAATAAGGTAGCATTTTTCTAATTTGAATGACACCCTTAAATATAAAGTTAAAATTAAAAACACGCTTGAAGTAGATGGCAGCTGTGGACATATAGAAAGCTGAGTGTTTTACCGTAAACCTCCTCCCCCACACAATACATAATAAAAATATATTATCCCTTTGGTTTACTCTAATGTGTCAGCAGTGAAAAATAATACTTTTGGAATAAAATTTATTTCAGGCCAGGAACTTTACCTTTAAAAAAAGAACATTATCAGAGTGTATTATGTCTAATAATCCTGTACAAATAGAGGTAACTTTGTGTGCTTGCAAAGATTAGCCTTCCTACAAAATATTAGATGACGAAACAATTGTACCTTATCACCTGTCTTTATTTTCTCTCAAACAGTCCAATAAATATTTATTGAGCAACAAAGACACACCATTCATTCAACAAATATTGGAGTGCCTGGTATGTTCAAATACATTCTGTGCTTATTAATATTACATATACACATTTATAAGTATAAACATATACCCATATAAGAACACGTGTAAGAACCTAATGGAAAGAGTAGCATTATTTTTACATGGATGTCTATTTCCTTAATGCCACTCAAATTGTTTATGCTGGTTGATGGCCTCACTAATGTTAGTTTTTATGTTTGGTTGGTGTTCTCTCCTTTGGTAGAAACACGGTAGTTGTTAATCATTTTATTGTCAGTCAGTTAGGCCTGTAGTGAGCCCAACAGCTCAGGGAGTGAACCCATCATCAGGACATCCCTACTCACCTGGACGTGAGATGTTATAGAAATGCTTACAGGTTATTACCGAGTAGGTTATGACCACACCAGGAGAGATGAGCAGATCCTGGGCTTGTAATATTGATAAATCTGACACAGAAAGTTACAGAAACATCACACCACCATCACTTATATCAGCTATTGTTTTATATTCATTCTTTCGTCAGTCAAGAAATTCTTTGTTATTTTTAATCTCCCAGGTGTCATGTAGGGTAAAAAGTTAAATAAAGCAAACTAAATGCCCTTAAATTAACATGTGGGTACATACACACACACACACACACACACACACACACACACACACACACACACAATAATCACTGCTTGGCAAAGTACAGGAATATAATTGATACAACCAAATATTTTGGTGCATCATTTAAATCTCTGGATGTTAAAAATGGATCATTTACATTGAAGACAATGGGCTTAGTCCCCATACGGGTCAGTTTCTTTCACACAGAAACTGGTTTCAGCTCTACAGATTGTGCCCTTAGTTCTAATTAGGCCTCAAACAATGCTTTAGACAAAGGCATTTTACCTGAAAACACAGAAATTCAAGTAAACTGAAGATAAGATTAAATCTTTAAAAGCGCTCCAAAGAAACATACACCAGTGCCTTTAGAAACAGCCAATATTGTCTCTGGCGCAAGATTGGCACGCTGGGTGGGAGCAAGATAGATCTGCAGTCAGGAGCAGGGCTCTCTGGCACCTGCAGGGGTAACTGACAGCACCCAGGACAGAGAACCCCAGATGATTTCTAGATTACCCACAACTCAACCTCAAAAACTCAGCAAGTAGGACATAAACAAATGCACAGTTGCATATATTTATTTCTTGAAAGATAACAGTTCCAGTATCACGCAGATAATACTCTGATACATAGAGTAAGGGCATGTGAGAAATTAGGCTGGGGTTAAGGATATCAAAATTGCTTTGCTATTTATTTGAAAATAATTTAGTATCTTGACTTGGGTTATCTTTTTTCATGGAGCCTTTTCTGGAGGAACACATTCTTTAAGGTGAAAAGATCCTATTGTTTTAATAAGCCATTATCCTATGCAAGGAAACATAGAAGGAAGTGGGGGTAAACATAAGACCGGGATAAGTGATGTTAAATGCAGAACAAGCTTTAACAGAAAAATCAAATCTGGAGAAATTATTTGCAGAACTAAACTTTTGTGGTTTTTAAGAAGCACTTTTCAATTTCCTGGATGTATAGTAATATTAAATAAATTATGTGATATTTCTTTTCATGTTGCTCCATGGTCTGTCTAGTCCACTCTGATACTAATACTGACTTACAAAAGTATAAAGACAGCAAACTTCAAAAACATGTTCTCCTTAGACTTGTTATCATATTAGAAGACAAGATATTGGTTTCTATGTAGGGGAGCAATGTGAGGAAAGGAAATTCCCAATATTTTGGAAATGAAGAGCTTTCTGGAGACAGTCCATTTGATGTCCATTCCTCACCAGGCACGACACAGAGAGAGCCAGTGCTGAGAACCACTGCTGGGAGTTTGGAAGGTCCTACGGAGTTTGTGTCAACTATAGGTCACCGAGTAACCAAATCCATGAGCAGACTAGCTGAGAACATTTGGATAGTCTCCCCCCACACCCCCCCCCCCTGCCAAAAAAAAGGGGGGCCCTTGAAGAAGCCAGCCTGGCTTATAGCAAACAACACAGGACTAAGCAAACAACACAGGACTATGTTTTGATCCTGTTCTTCCTGGATCTCTGGGAAGCCTCTGACCCTGTTGATCCTCCCAGCATTCTAACACTCTCTACCCTTCCCTGACACTGGCCCTGTTTCTTACCTACCTCACCGCCTGCTCCTTCTCCTCTATTCTGGGCCATAAAACAAACCTCAAAAATTTAAGTAAATTGCCCAGCCAGCATGGCTCAGTGGTTGAGAGTCAACCCATGAACCAGCAGGTCATGGTTCAATTCCTGGTCAGGGCACATGCCTAGGTTGTGGGCTCCATCTGCAATGTGGGGCGTGCAGGAGGCAGCTGATCCATGATTCTCTCTCATCATTGATGTTTCATCTCTCTCTCCCTCTCCCTGCCTCTCTGAAATCAATAAAAATACATTAAAATTTTTAAGTAAATTGAAATCATATAAAGTAGGTTCTCTGACCATAAAATAAACTAGAAATCAATAACAAAGCTACAAAAGTTATAAAAACATAAACAATAATTGTGTAACTTGTGAAAATTATCTAGAATACTGTACAAAGAGAAGGAAATGTGACAATAAGAATGGAGAAGCCTACTGTTGAAAAAATACATATAAAACCACATTTACTTTGTGCTTTCAGGATAATTCATAAGAATATGCAGTTTATAAAACAATAGATACAATGATAAAATATAGCAAAACAAAATGTAAATGGAAGCTGAGAAGCATGCAGAAGTAAAAAGTGAGCCATAAGAAAGAAAATAACACACTAAAGAATACCTACATTAAATTATAATCAACAACCACTATCTCAAATCACTTTTAGTGATATTCTAGAGGAGCACCCATTAAAGGCTTTAACAACACTACCAGGTCTTAACACCAAGAACTTAAAACCATTAGCTATAGTGTTGCTTATATTGTTTCCCAAGGTCGAGACAAAGCAACAGATGAAAAGTTATGAAAAAGTGGATAAAAAAGTATCCTTGTTTGTAGATGACCTATCAAAATAAGTAAACAAAATTAGAATCTATAGAGTTAAGTTGGCCAATTAAACTATGCACAAAATTAATAACTGTCATACATATAATTAATGATATAAAAAGCTGATTAAAATTTCCTCATGCAGATTTCAACAACAAAATATGCCTAGAAACAAAATATAAATATATATAAAGGAATTATGTGTAGAAAACTCAAAGCCTTACCAAAGGTCAGAAAAACAATGACCTTAATAAATAAAGAGCAACACTGTGTTCTTATACAGGAAAGATTATTATGGTGATTCTCTTATTATTTCCAAATTAATTTGTAACTGTTATGCAATGCCACGAAAATTTATAAAGAAATTTAGGAAAAATATTTCTCAAGTGATTCAGGAATAATAAACTGAAATTAAAAGGTTTTAAAACATGTAATAATAGAATAATGAGAAATAATTTCAATTGTAAAAAGCCAGAACAGGAAAAATGAACCTAAACTAAAGCCAGAACTTAAAATACATACAACCTTTTCCTCCTAGAAATGGTACTTAGAGGATTTTATTCTCTGAAGAAATCAGTAAAACAATAAAAGACTCGAAACTATTCAGATGATCCACAATAAGGAAATATTAAGTTATGACATAGGATAGAACAATATGCAGCCATTGTTGTTAGAAGAATATCATTAACCTTATCATCTATTCTAAATAGAATGGTTAACAATGAACAGCCCCAGATGTTAGACCTCAGTCCTTGCGTTTGGCTAAGAAAAGAATTCAGAGCCAAGAACTCAAATATAAGAGAAAGTTTATTTAGAAAGTCACAGAGGTAGAAGAAATGAGCCAATTGGGCTGCCTGGACTCAGGAAACAAGTTACAGAGGCAAAAGAAGGTCCCTTGGAGCTTAGGGGAACAAACCCAAGTACACACCCTGACGGAAGAAAGGGGGAAGGAAAGGCAGGGTCAGGCTCTAGAGAGAGAGAGTGTGTGTGCTGGGTCCTTTGTCTTAAGGGGTTTTATCTGTTTTCCAAAGGCAGGATTTTAGGGGATTCCTTAGGGAAGGGTCTCCATAGAATATTCATCAGCTTTGAGAGTTGTTGGTCCATGCTAGGATAGGGGGTCATTAGTCATTGCAGCTGGTTCTGATGTCAGCCATTGCGTTACTTCCTTTGGTTTTGCTGTTTTTCTGGGCCTGGAGCTGAAACACAACTGAGGCTTAGATGTTATCTCCAGTTTGATCAAAACTCTGTCTCCAGGCTTTGCTCCTAAGAGGAATTGATGCAGGCCAAAACCTCCTTGTAGTGGGGCTTAATGCTTAAGGGAGTGGTTGTGCAAGGGCTTGTATGGGAGACCTATGAGGCTATTCTCCGGCCACATTGTTCCCCTACAGGGAGAACAGGGTGGTCTACAACATGACTAGAGACATGCCAGGGGAGGAAAGGTCAGGAGAGGGTCCAAACCCCATGACCAGCCATATGAAAGGGCAGGGGGTTTAAACCACATAACCAGCAATATGCTGGAGAGCAAAGGTCACCCTGGGTGTGAGGTCCCACACTACAATATTTGTTTTCCTAGTTTTACCTGTTGCTAGGCACCCAGGGCTTTTAGCCCTGGTCACCTTGTGTTTCTGGCTATTGCTCCTATTCTATTTTTGTAAATATATAGAAAGTGTGTGTATATATATACACACACATAAAGGGCGGGGCAAAAGTGGGTTTACAGTTGCTCACATGGAAAATAATACAATAATACAATAATATAATAATACAATAAGTAATAATACAACAATAAATTACATGTTTCGCATACTCACAACTGTAACCTACTTTTGGCTCACCCTATATGTATCATGTAAAACAGACACGCAGGGTCTTATGTTCAAAAATTGATAGTAGTTATGAATGGATGGTTGGCTAATTGGTCTTTTTTAATCTCTTTTGGTTGGGCTCCAACTTCTCTGCAAAAATGCACAGATTACTTTTGTAATTGAGAAATAATGCCATTTGTTAAAATAACCAGATAATGCAAGTTCAGTCATGAAAGTGGCCACTCACTTTCTGGAGTCAAGTCTATGGGCTGATTCAGCTCTGGTACTTACTACAAGGCTGTTTAAAATGTAGGTAACCTTTCCTGGACATGAACTACCCAGACATTTTTTGAAGGTGCTATTTATTTAAGCAGTGGTTTTAGCATTTGGAGTCCAATGAATTTGTTTAAGACATGAAGTTTAAATGGCCTTAAGTCACAAAGTAATTGGGTTCCTGTAATAGAGCCTGAATTCACAGCCACTGAGTCCTTGTTTTGTATGCTAACTGCCAAACATGGCAGATAAATATTTTTAGCTGAGCAACAAGCTACAAATCCAGAGCAATAATTTTCTGCCTCCTTTTCTGCTAGCCTTCCCATTTTCAATTAGCAATCTTTTGTTACTGATGACATAATATTGCTTTCCAAAAGATGCATATTTTAGAACAGCAAAAATAGAAAAATAATAACATCATATATAAAATTTAAAAATCAAGCACAAAATCATACTTGCAAAGGCCATACAAATGAATATATTTGATCTGTCAAATTAATATGAAATATGGAAAAATTCTTTAATAATTTTTTTTCATCGCTTCTACTGAGCATCTTTTCTCTAGGTATGCCCTAGTCTACTACCCAGGCTCTATCTCCTCATTGTCCTCAGACAGAAAGCCTCACAAGGAGTCATTTATTCAGATTTTTATACATCATTTCCTATAAGTCTCTTATGTCCTATCCCCTTATTTAATTCTGGTATCACCCTATCCCATCAAAATTTGATCCTTCCCTAGTACATTCTTCAAAAGGCTGTTGACTAATTTGTTTGTATTCAAGTTCAGGTCTATTTCTGATCAAACTGGGGCCATACAAGTAAGTATAATTTTATATAGAGCTAATTGATATTTTTTATTATTCTCCTGAAGAGCAATCATAATCCTCAGCACACACAAATCTCTCAGGAATATTTTTAGAATATTTAAAGAAAATGAGAAGTTCATTCAACTTTTTTTAAAAAATAGAATTATGGTTTACAGAACTGTAGTGTTGTTCTTCTTCTTCATTCTCATTAAGCAACAATAATTCAGCTAATCTATGTTCATTCTTACCTGACTTCTCTCTTAGTATAGTTAGAATAGCAGCCAAAATGGGGAACTCAGGACCCCTCCCCTAGGTTCACCACCATAGCTTTTCTTTGGCTTTGCTGTTGCTGTTCTTCCACCATTTGCCCTTCCTTCTTGTAATCCTGCCCTGCCTTTGAAAGCATTGTCTCCAGGAAACAGTCTTAGTTCTTCAACCTAATTTGACCCCTTCCTCCTTTGAATCCCCATGGATTTCTGGGGAAGAGACTTTAAGGAATTTTCCTTTATCTAAAAGGTTAAAATAGAGATGTTTATATACTTAGCCGATTCCTTTTCTAGGCTGTGTCTCATTCTTTTTGTATGGGGCATAAAGCCATCCACGTGATGGATGAAGTGTAATAGTATAGCTTCAAGTTGACAGGTAAAGCTTTGGGACTGGACTCAGATGTAGCTCTAAGTCTATATTTGGGCTCCATCAACAAAGACCACTGGTCACTCGGAATGTTAACCTTTTTGGACCTCAGTCCTTTTAGTTGTAAAATGTGTGTGTGTGTGTGTGTGTGGCGGGGGGGGGGGGGGGGTGCTTGATAATCAATCCTTCATAAGGGCAAGTGTGAACCCTGAGAAAGAAGAACATACTAAGAAGGGCTCCTGGTGGTTAGTAACTGAGTTCAAATTTTATTAAAAATAAATAAATTGGTTAATTAATTAGATAAAACTGATCCTAGTATCCATTTATATACAGGGGCTCTCATGCAAACTGCACTCCACAGAAAAGCCTGCACTGAACTACCTGAATCTACACAGTACTGCCTGCCTTTGTGTGTTTCTGCCATCTGAACCAGCCCTTATAAAGGAGTTCCTGGAATCCTATTTCAACCAACGGGACTGAGACTTTCCCCATCCACTCTGAGCTGCACAGCTACATCCCCATCAGCTTTTCCACCAACCAATCAGAGCAGCTCCATTCTGACCAATCAAGTCAATGCCTTTTGGACCAATCAAATTGCAAGGATTTGGAATCTTCATTTGCATGAAGACAGACCAACCAGGGACTGGGACTTCTGTCTATATTAGCCAACTCCCCTCTGGCTCTGGGAGTGCACTTTCCCTTTCCACCAAAGACTGAAGACTGTGTTTCCCTGGCTAGGCTGAGACACAGGATATGTCTCACCTGAGCAGCATGAAGCAGGCCAGCACAGGCCAGAGCAGAATGGCACAGAATGGACTAGACCAGAGCAGAGGGGAGCAGACCAGTGCAGCACAAAGCAGTCTAGTAAGAAGCAGAGCAGAGCTGTCTAGGCAAGAGGGCCCTTGCCCCAGGGCTGCCTCACAGCTGTGCTGTTTTCATAGACTTAATGTATCACGGTTGAGCTGCTTTGCATTGAATAAAATTTCCTTCTTCACCACACCCAAAAATGGGGATTCCTGTTGTCATTGAATTGAAGTCAATAACCATCAGTTGACACAGGCACAGGGAATGGTGCTCACCACACCACACCACCAGGAAAGGATCGCTATCTTCTACATCTTCATTTCAGTGCAGTGGACACTGAACAGATCCTCATGGAATTGATGGACAGTATTAGTAGGAATGTGATGATAGCATCAAGATTAAGTCCATATGATGAGGGTAAACCAAAACATGGCATGGAATAGGCACAAATATAAGTACTGTACTTGATAGCTAAAGCCGATTATATAAAGCATGTTTAATCAAATTTTTTAATCTCAGATTCATTGGCAGCCAAACCCCATCTAGGCATCACTAAGTCCTCTGCTTGTTTCCCCCCCACACCCCTCCGACAGGTCTCTGGAGGCCAGGCCTCCCCTCCCAGTTTTACTGCACGCTGCAGGGCAGGCTCCATCTGCCCCCTTTGTTACCTGGACCACTGCATCAGCCTTTCAGCCGGCATCCACTTCGCCAGTGAGCAGGGTCACAGGGACAAAAAAAAGTCTGTAATATTTATTTTCCAATCTGACCCACACATGGTATCAAATAGAGAAGCCTACTGAATAGAATATTATCATTTAAATAACAAAGGCCCACCTGATGCTAAAAAAATAACCAAAACTAAAATGAAACAAAGGAAGTATTAAAAATACACCAAATATAATTTTGTCAAGTTGTTTATTTAAAAGGCACTTCAGAATGTTTAGGTATTCGTGGTAAGAACTACCATCAGTTGTTCTAAGTTGTCATTAATAAAATGTCAAATAATTTGATTTTTTTTGTGGCTACCTTTGATGAACCGCATTTTTAATAATAAAAAAATAATTTCCTAGGAGAGATTTGAAGTGTCGGACACATTAGCAATTAACTTCAGTAAATTTGAATGACACAGTAATATTGGGAATGCCACTTAATCAAGAAATTAAAACTTGGCGATTGACCTAGTATTATCAACCAGTAGCTGAGAAATACAGTTTTGGGATTGACATGTTTATCACTTTCATCTGCCAGTATTTTTAAAACATTTCCATTAATTAGTCTGAGAGATTTATGACTCTCTTCCAAGTGTTATTCAACTGCTACTTGAAAATAATAAGGTTAGACTTACTAAGATGCAGTGTTTGGGTTCTTATGTTGTTAATTAAAACACATTAAACATAATCGAATACTCAGCAGCATTTTGTAGATAATCCCATCTACTCGTCAACTTGCTCTATTTAAAGGAGAAACAGTGAATGTAGACACACTGCCATCAAAATGTGCAGACGCTGTAAGCTAACCAACAGGAAAAGTATCTTTACTGAACTATCTATACTTACTTCTTGTTAACAGTTCAAATCATATTTCAGAAAGTGACCTCGCCCTTCACTGCATTTTCTTCTCTGAGAGATTTTGACAATGTGGCAAATATTCAAGAATAATGATTTCCATTTAAAGTGCTTTCCTATCATAGATGCCAACATATAAGATCTTCACATAAATAACTTTTTAAATTAGCAAGCAAATAATGTTTCAAATGTGAATTTACATATAACACCAAAACATTGTTTAAGTTGCTTGAACAGTATAACCAACATTCATTACTTTAAAAAGGCCACAACAAAGATAAACTCAAAGTTTTATCTAATAAATTCCCACTCCAAAATGAAGATTTTTTTTTAAATCCAAATTTAATTTTTCCATAAAAAGTCACACATAAGGTATCATTCAGCTTAACGCCCAGGTCTTTTTTAAAATATGGTTTGCTTAACTTGGAAGCCACATCCAATTCTAAGATGTGCCAAAGGCACATATGTAGAAACATAATCATAGTTTCAAGGCAGCTTATAAAATAAATAAAAGCTATGGGAAGGCAAAATATTAAATTGAATTATTATGCTACCATGAATGTACCTAAAAGGTTGCTGATTCATTTGTTCTGGGATGAGGCCTGGGAATCTGCTTTTCCAACAATTTTCCAGGTTTTGCTAATGTTATTGATGTGGGTACCACACATTGAGATTATTCTTTTACAGGATCAATTATACTGCAAATAAAAGATCCCCTTAGAGAATACTTATCTTACTAAACTAGAAGAATAAGTTGTATCAGTTTTAAACATAAAGAGAAAAGGAATTATATTTATTATTCAGACATGCTGGGCAATATGAATATTAGAATAAAAAACAATAGATTATTGCACCTAGGGCCACCCACACTTCATGAATTACCCCCAATGCAACAATTTATGGTTGTAGCTAAGACTGATTTTTTTTCTTATAGTGTGAAGAATATGAATCACATTTAAAATAACATCCAGAATAAAGTGTTTCAATATACTATTAATATTTAAATTTTTAAAATGACAGCACTCTGAATACTAGTATTTATTTCTTTGAGCCCGATCGCAATAATATTTCAGATATTATTCATGTGGCTGATGCCATCGTGGCTTATGGAGGGTGTGCACTTTCATTTCAATGTCTTCCTTTAGTAAGTGAAACATATTTGCATTCTCTGAAGCTCTGAGTTTTATTGGCAGATATTCCTGACTTCTCAGGCATATAAATACTATTTCCTTCCAGTCTCTTTAAACCTATGCATTTAAAAGCTCATCAGTGGACACTGAACTCTAACAACACACAACCCTTGAAGAGAAAATATCTCCCCTCAGGAAGGAAGGAAGGAAGGAAGGAAGGAAGGAAGGAAGGAAGGAAGGAAGGAAGGAAGGAAGGAAGGAAGGGGAAAACAAAAGCAAAGCAAACAGACCACACAGGAAAGCCTGTATATACATGCTATGCACACATATGTGCATGCGTCCACCCATGTGCTTACATATGGCAGAACTGAGGCCAAGAATATTAAACCTATCAATAAATCCAAATGACCTAACTACCTATTTCAAAACATAGTTCCATGCTATAAAACAATAATTTTATTCTATAACTATAGGCCCAGTTCATGAAAATTTGTGCACTTGGCGGGGGGGGGGGGGGGGTCCCTCAGGCCAGCCTGCACCCTCTCGCAGTCCAGGAACCCTTGGGGGATGTCCACCTGCCTGCTTAGGCCCGCTCCCCAGGAGATCAGGCCTAAGCTGGCAGTCAGACATCCCTCTGGCAGCCCAGGAGCCCTCGGGGGATGTCCGACTGATGGCTTAGCGCTGCCGAGGATGTGGGAGAGGCTCCTGCCACCGCCACTGCACTCGCAGCCTTCAACCTGGCTTGTGGCTGAGTGGAGCTCACACTGTGGGAGCGCACTGACCACCAGGGGGCAGCTCCTGCATTGAGTGTCTGCACCCTGGTGGTCAGTGTGAGTCATAGCAACTGGTCGTTCCTGGTTGTTCCACTGTTAGGGTCAATTTGCATATTACCCTTTTATTATATCTCTATATATAAAAAGCCAGCGACCGTAATGTCGGAATGACCAGAACGACTGGTCGCTATGATGCCCACTTTGGCCAGCAAACCAGCCCGATCGGGGGGGTGGGGGTGGGGCCAGTGGCCAACCTCCTGCAGCCCCTTCCCCCACCCGGCCCCACTCCAGATCAGCCCCCTGACCCTGATCAGGGGCAGGGCCAGCTGGTCAACTGCCTGCTGTCTCCTCCTCCCGCAGATTGGGGCCTGGCCGGCTGGACCCCACCTATGCACGAATTCATGCATTGGGCCTCTAGTAGGAGGATAAGAAATTCTTAAAATAACCCAGAAAGATTAAAAGTAAAAGGACATGAAAGGATATACAAAAGGATGAGCAAAAGCAATAACATTTAATTTGGTGTTACAACTTTGGTGTCAGACATGGTGGAATTCAGGACAAAAATTATTTAAAAGCAGATAAATGCAGGCACCTTATAATGTTGGTGACTATAATGAGCAATCAAAATCCTTATATATAAGTGATTATGTTAAAAGATCTATAAAATTCATTTTTAAAAACGTCAAGAGGCAATTAACAGTACCCAACAACTTTTCTTTATAAAAACACCCAGTAAAAAGGAATTGATAGATGCTTACTTAACATTGAATGTGATTATGTAAATAAAATCTGAGTCCAAATGCCAGGATCTTACTTAATGAGGAAATACTGGAGACATTCCTACTAAAGTGAGAAAAATTACACAGATGCCAACTGTCACCACTACTGTTAAATATGGTAATGAATATATTAGACAATGCAATTAAAAAAAGAGAAAGCAATCAGAGGCATAAGAATTGGGTGAAAAAAGACAGAAAATAATCTTTATATGCAGATAAAACTTACTGAAACTTCAAAAGTGAGTTACAGACTTTTGTAAAAAAAGAGAATTTATTCAAAAGGATGTAAATTTAACCAAGAAAAATCAATAAACCTTATTTATAACACAAAGATAAAAAGACAGACGATAATGGAAAAACTACCTCATTCATAAATAAAAATAACTGAATGACAAAACACACCTTAGCAAATAAATGAGATAAGTGCCACACCTGTATAAGACAGTGAAAACACCTCTAAAAAAAAAACAAAAAAGAAAAACATAGCCATGAATAAAAGGAAAATATATCATGTCCTTGGATCACAAAGCTATCAATTCTCCATAGGGTTAGTTATAAATTTGGTGCAATTTCAATAGTAATAGCACATTTGTTTGCTTGTTTGTTTTTTCTGAAGAGCTAGAAAATTTCATTATAAAGTGTGTAATACCATAAAATACCTACCAGATAGTAAAACATATTATAAGACCTCCCAAATTAAAACAAAGTAGTCTGGCACACAAAGAGACTGAAAGAAGAGAAAAGAATGGAAAAAAAAAAAAAGACCCCAAAGAAAGGATATAGTGGCATCTTATCAACTAATGGCATTGGGCCAACTGGGAAGCCATTTGGAAAAAGATAAAGCATGTCACACTTTCTATCAAGATGAATGATGCCACATGAGTCAGTGAGCCACATAAAGATGAAATCATAATCTTTATAATCCAGAAGTTGGGAGAGACTTCCTCAATGTACCTCGAAATCTACAAGCAATAAACTAAAAGGCTCATTAATTCAACTACATAAAAAAAATAAAATCAAGCTGTTGCATGCAGAGTATACTACAAGAAAACTCAAAAGCACAAAGTACAAAGTGGGGAAAATATTTGCAACTTCTTTCAAAGGCAAATTATTAATAAGCAAATAATTCTTATAAAAGAGAATAATCTAATGCAACAATGGGCAAAACTATGAAGAAATAGTTCAGAGAAGAAATTAAAATGTCCTTTGAAAACAGGAGCATACTCATACCAAAAGGCATGCACTGAGAACCGATTCCTCCACCTAGAGAACAGCATACCCTGTTGGTTAGCAGGTGGCGTATGCATGACTGGGGAGGCAATGTGGTCCAAGCCCAGAACAGGGAGATGCGACAATTTCTAGCCAAACTGTGCTTATCCTCTGCCCTAAAAGTCCTATTTCTAGGTGGCTATACAAACAATTTACAGGCAAAAAAATGTACAAAACCATTCATTGTGGCATTATTTCTAACAGAAAAAACAAAATTTAATAAGAAATATCACTGTAAACTCATGGTTTCTTTCTTTTCAAAACTATATTGTTTATAGTTCTGTCCCCTGAAAATACCTGGAACAATAACAGGAGCTATGAGCATCCCTTCATTCCTGCTGGGGGAAAGGAAATAGTCAGAAAGCAAAGGAGCTATAAAGGACTAATGGGTTAATGTCACAGACATAGAAGCAGCCCAGCCAGTGTGGCTCAATGGTTGAGCATTGACCTATGAACCAGGAGGTCACAGTTTGATTCCCAGTCAGGGCACATGCCTGGGTTGCAGACTCAGCGCCCAGTAGGGGGCATGCAGGAGGCAGCTGATCAATGAGTCTCATCATTGATGTCGATATCTCTCTCTCCCTCTCACCTCCTCTCTGAATTCAATAAAAATATTGACACAGAAGCAAATATTATGGGGCTCTAACTAACTAAATAACTATATTAGGACATCAAAAATAATAATGACTACAACTGATTGAAACACATAAAATTGTTTATAATAATATTCAGGAATATAAATCCAAGAGTTCAAATGATATCCCCAAAAGAGGAAGTATTCCCCCCTTCCCCAAAATTTTAATAGGGCATAAATTCTTTACTCTGAAAACTATCAGTTACAGCGGAAAAGTTAATTTATTCTTCCTTTTCTATTACAGTTTCATCTCAAATAAAATAAATAGCCCTGGTTCATAAGTGAAATTTCTTTAAGAAAGTTAGAATTAAGAAAATAAAATAATGGCTCCAGGCCAGTGTCAATCAACAGATGGGAAAGGACACAGTGGAGGGATCAGTTTGTCACCCTCAGAATTCACTGCTGTCTATCACGGCACCACTGTTACTGTGGAAAATCTGTCAGAGTGCAGGCAGCCGGCGTCAGGGTGAGCGTGTCAGAGGTCAGCACCGGTCCCACAGCTGGTACCTACGAAGTGGGCTGTGCCTGACCCCAGTGGCCTCTTTAGAAGATCAATCTCTCACCTAAATGCCACTCAAGGGACAGAAACAGCCCCTTATGAAGGCAGAGTGGCTCTGAAATGACTCACAGGCCAGCCACTGGGTTTCCCAGGATACTCCCTGAGGAAGTGGCAGTTGTTTTATCTGGAAGCATCCCCGACAAACTGCCCACGCCTGCTGTGCTATCCTTACACTGCTCCTCGTCACAGGTTGTTTTTCAGGAACCCACGAGAGCCCCAGGGACAGCATCGCCCAGGCGGCACCTGCAGCCAAGCTGTTGCCAAGAGCATCAGCTGCCGAAGAGCCGGCACATTCTGACTTAAGGACCTTTGTTTTGGAATGTTAATCCTGGAATTCCTTAATCCTTCTCATGGACCTGTTTTTCTGGTTCTCTAATAATATCACAGGTTGTCGATACTTCAAAGATGGGCTGAAATTGAGTGGGACCAAAATACAGCTCGCAGAAATACCAAGGCCAAGGCACATATAATTTCAGCAATCAAATATGAAAACAGAAAAGGCAAAGGAAGAGACAGACCTGAAACCAGTAGTCGCAATGTCATCTCCACAGGTTATTGCATTAATGTTGTTATTGACTTCTCCCAAGATAAGGTACAGTCCATTCTCCTTACAGTAGTTGTGTGTATAACATCACCATAAATACTGAATCAGCCAATACTGAACAATTAAATATAGGGCTAGGTTCCTGTGCACAACATTTTTATCAACCGATCAGTACATAACCTTGTTTTCTTGTGTTTTTGTTAAAAAACAATATATATTCACTATATATTGTTATATATTCACTATATATTGTTAATTCATTATATTCAACTCCCAGCCAACAGCACTGTAACTCATGCCTGAACAAAGTTTACCTACCCAGCACATTTTCTCGGTAAGGTCCACCATAGCCTTCCTGCTCTTAGAACACTAGACAGTATTTCAGCATGATGCATGGGGGCCATTTTAAGCAGTGAAATCAACAAAAATGCAAAAACTGTGGCAAGAAACAGACCACGCAAGGGACACTTGTTTACAGTGTGAGAGCTGAAGCAAGGCAGAGTGTCACCTTGATCCACCTCAGCCGGGAAGGTGCACATTGGGCAACTCAAATTTTACCCCACTCTGCTCATGTCCACAAATGACCTCGAATATTGATTTTGGGATTACAAATAAATATTAACACGCAGGAAAAATAGCAAACTTTTGATAAACAAGTAATGGGGATTGACTGTATTGGTTTCATGCTGACTCTACTAAAAAACCAAGGTAAGAAAACTGAGATTTCTAAGGGCTTCTAAAGTTTTTAACAGTTGCCTTTTATCTGTAGAAAATCATCATCACTAAGTCACTTTATTATCTGTTGGGGGGGAAATACTGGCCAATCTAAGGGTATTGTTCATATCTGATAGTTGTAGGTGCTCAAGTCTGTGCTGTTTAATTATGTTGGGCATAAACATCTCAGTATTACAACTAAAGCTAAAGCGATGCCTGGCTACCATGTTTAGATGGCAAAGGCCCTATCACTGACCACACATGCACAATATCCTCTACTCAAAATGAAAGAAACTTTAGCTGTGCTTTTAGTAGTTGACACATTTTCCAACCACTCAAAAGACCCCTTTATTCAATTGGAACTGATTAGAAGTCCTTTTAGACTCTTAAGGAAATGTGCATTCATTTAATTAAGTAATCTTTCCGGTGCTTAGAAATGAGCAATCTTATGCCCTGAACTGTCCCTGCTGAGCAGGTCCTGATGGCCACAAACCCCAGGTCTGCTGAAGATTCTGATTATGTCATATGACCAAAGAACACAGTCTCACATTGGGACAAGTGTTTAATAATAACCAAAGGGGAATCCAAAAGAGATGATGTTAAAGAAAACCAAGCGTAGGTTTTCCTCCAATTGAAGAAAAAATTGCTTTTGTTCCAAAATCATTCATCCTCTTCCCTGGACCACACTCTATGTAGGAGATCTTTGATTGGTTCACTTGAGATTATGTGCAAGATATTGATCCTGATCTCCAAACAACATAGCCCAAAACTTTTGCCCAACATAGCCTGCCAAAAACAAAGTCCCTCTTGTGCAACTGTGATATTCCTCACACTCCATGGAAGCCTGAATAAAATACAAAGAAGAGCTCATCACCCTCTTTGTTCTGATCTGATCTTCAACACACACCCAATTGAATAGGTTTCCCAGGTAACCTAACACCAGAAAGAAGGCATTTTGTTTAGCAGACAGGAGCATTCTCTGAACAGCAATGAAATAATATATTGGCATTCTGGGTAAAAGTGAATTAATTCCCCACAATCAAATTATCCTATAAAGCTACAAAACAGATTCTGGACCTACGGAGACCTCCCACAGGCTATCTAGCCAGAAACCCTTGGTGCTTTATTATCACAACTAGAAGCCCAGTGCATGAAATTCGTGCACGTGGGAGGGAGGGGGGGCCCTCAGCCCAACCTGCACCCTCTCGCAATCCAGGACCCCTCAGGGGATGTTCGACTGCCGGCAGTCGGACATCCCTCTTGCAATCCTAGACCGCTGGCTCCTAACCACTCGCCTGCCTGCCTGTTCGCCCCTAACTGTCTCTGCCTTGGTCCCTGCACCTGGAACCCAGCCTTCCCTCCTCCGGCCGGCTACAGGCAACTGGGACCTGGGCTTCCCTCCTTCTGGCTGGCCGCAGGCACCCAGGACCTGGGCCGGCTTCATCCAGGCCAGCACCCGGTACTCTGGGCGGTGCCGCCCTGGCAGGCACCCAGGACCCTGGGTGGTGCCGCCCGGGCAGGCAATCGGGACCCAGGGTGGTACCACTTGGGCCAGCTGCAGACACCCGGGACCCTGGGTGGCACCGCCCAGGCCCCGGCTTTGTCAGGAAGGACGTCTGGAATGATGTCTGGTCTATCCGGTCTAATTATCATGTTACCCTTTTATTAGTATAGATATGTGCAGCACACCTTTGCAGAAGCCCACTTCCACACTGTAGTCTAGGGTCCCTGAGCCCCCCATCCCCCGAAACTCACACATAACCAGACTAAAGTTTTCAGAGGCTACACCAGAGACCAGTGGACCAATGCCCTCCAAATTATAAAGGCCTGATTCCACTTTTAGTTCACAAGTTTGTGCTCATATCCTTGGAGTGTGCAGCATCCACATATCCCCTACTTAGTCTTGGTGGCTTTACATTTTCAATAGGGAAAGAAGGAACTATTGGCTGTCATATCTAGATTCTGAGTTTCATTTTCTTCAAAGATGTATGTAGTGTGAAGCTGACAAGGAATACCAAGCAGTAAGTGTTGACCACGCCCCTGTGGGTATCACCCTTAGAGTTTCTGCAGTTAAATGAAAGCACAGGCCTTACAAAAAGACATGTAGAAATCAATGAAAAGAAAGAGAGTGGCAGGATTTTAATCAATCCGCAGTTATTTTATTTAATGTTTATTTTTACATGAATCCCATACTATGTTGATTACTCTGCTAATGTTATAGGTATCCTATCTAATAAAAGGGTAATAGGCAAATTAACCATCACTCCGTCACAAAGATGGCAGCGCCCATAGCCACAAGAATGCGGCGCCCAGTCCTCTCAGCCCCGCCGGAGAGCCCCAATCCCTGGGGGTGAGCCACTGAGAGCAGGCAGCATGAGCAGCCTGGTGGAATGCTTGCTTCATTGCCGCGGTGATGTGGCAAGCATTCCACATCCGGCCGCGGATGCGCCTCTGGGCCACGGAGATCCTCTGGGTAGTGGGCACGGAGCAGCCAGGCCCCACAGAGAGCTACTGGCGCACGGATTTGTGCACAGGGCTACTAGTTATCATAATAAAAATGTCAAAATATATTGATATCATAATTAATAGCATGCCTCCACAAAGCGAAAAGAATCAGATGCCTTCATTTCAATCCTTCATTTCTCATATTTTGTCAATAGTTTTGGGGTATTAGGGGGAATAGTTGGGAACCAAGGAAAGCAATTAATGTTCAATTATAATTACTTTATGCCTAAGGAATATGCCACTGCTTAATTCCTCAAGTATACCAAGAAAATGTAATGATGTCACCTTTTAGCTAATTCTTTTATTTTTAAAAAATAAAATAATTGATTAAAATCCTGCCACTCTTTTAGAGATTTTTAGAGAGAGAGGGGAAGTAGGGGAAGAGAGAGAAAGAGAAAGAAGTATTGATTTATTGTTCCATTTATTATGCATTCATCAGTTGTTTCTTGAATGTGCCCTGACCGGGGATGGAACCCAAAACCTTGGCATTTTGGGACTAAGCTTTAACCAACAGAAGTATGGGCCTGGGCCTAGCTATTTCTTTTAAATGAGTATATTCTTTTAATGTTTTGATTGAGGTTCATTAATTGTTAAATACAGATCCCAGTGATTAAATCTTACCATCATTCGGTATTACATCCCCTGGCATTTGTGTAGTGCTATACAATTTTTTTGTTTCGAAAATAGAATACTTCTTATTAAAACTAGTGACAATAACACACATTTAGGGGAAAAGAAAAGAGGTGTTTTTTTCACCCTGGTGAACAACAACCTGTTGTTCCTGAGGCCATGGGGGAAGGAGCTCAAGGAGACATGGCTGAGAGGCAGATAAGGAGGTCAGATTCTAAAAGCTGGGCTGGGGACAGACAGCACTGAATGGCAAATGCAGTTCAAAGGCAACATTATATTTAGCATAGCTGATGTTCTTTTCCATTTTTTTTCACTATAAGATGCAAAACACTAAAACTACTAAAACCCAAATTTTTGAAAGTACAACAAATATGACAACCACCCATGAGTACACATCATACACTGAACATCATGCCATACTAGCTTTTGATACATATTACACACACACACACACACACACACACACACACACACACACACACACACACACTGAGGAAGAAACCCTTTCTTATACTGCTGTTACAGAGATTTCTCTCTACATATTTGGTCTGCTTAATGGTCCGCTTTCCTAATTTAGATTTCAAACCACCTTGAATTTGTATTTTTATATGGAATGAAGAAGAAATCTGATTTTTACCATAATATAGCCAATTTTTTCATTATTTTCATTTATTTCTTTTTCATTTACTGAATAATCCATCCTACCCACTGTGTTTTAATTCCACCTCTGCCATACAGGGCAGGTGTGCTTCTGAGCTCCCTCTTGCCCCTTGGTCTACTTACCTATATCTGGGTCAATACAGTAAAATTAGATTTGGCTATTTTTCTATTTTATTATAACAAACCCCCATTTATTTCCCTTCTACAGGGAATTCAGCTTTCAACCTCCAAAAACAAATTTTTTTTCATTGCTGCATGATTTTTGGAGTAATGTATCTGTGTTTTAATGCTTCTTAGAATATTTGGTTCTTTAATTATATCCCCCATCAGGAGGTAAAAATAGTAATAAAGGTAATTTTTGCACATCAAGAGCATTAAAGAAAATGTAGGCTGGTGACCTAAGCATTTTTCAGGCGTGTATGTTTTCCCATGTTCAATGAAAAATAGTCTTTTAAAAAACAGGGTAAACAAAAATTGAATTTCAAACAACTCAGCAATACACTTGCCAACCTTTTAGAAAGTTTAATAAGCAATAAAACTATGCTTAAATCATCTCCATCGACTTGATAAAAGCAGAAATACTGCCATTCTCTTACATCTCAGTCACTTTATTCTCCTTAGAGATCCCTCCTTCCTTTGAGCCATTATAAAGGCATGGCGGGTCAGAGCCAAGAGCTGATGAGTCAGCACATCTGAATGCCAGGACTGGGACGGAAGAAACAGCCAGTTCCAGCTGGAGTCCTGCCACACGTTTTTGGAAAGTCACAAAATCTCTTTTTGTATCTCAGGTTTTTGGGATTTCCCCCGATGTTTAAAATAGAAATTATGCCTCCCATTTGAGGATACATTATCAATAATTTGAAATGGAGTATGTGGAAATTATTTGTGTGCTACAAAACCTCATACACTATTTTTACACCTTCATTGAGTACAATTGAGTTGTAAGAGTCTATTATTATATATTCTAAGTATAGACTTTTTGTCAGGTATATATTTTATAACTAGTTTTCCCACTCTATGGTTTGCCTTTTCACTTTCATAATAGTGCCTTTGAATAGTAAAAATTTTTCATTTTGGACAATCCTATTGATCAGGTTTTTTCTTTAATAGTTCATGTTTGGTGTGTTCTATTTCAGAAAAAGCTTTCAACCCAAGAATGCCAAAAATTGTCTCTTGTGTTTTCTTCTATAAGTTTAATAGTTTGGGAACTATATTTTTTAAGTCTTTGATCCATTTAGAGTTAATCTTGGCATATTGCATGAGCTGAGGGTGGAAGTTTGTTTTTTTGCACTCAGCTGTCCAATATTTTCAATAGCTATTTTTGAAAAGTTTATACTTTCCCATTGAATTGGCTTAGAACATAGTTGAAAATAAACTGACCATATGTGTGGGACTATTTCTGGACAGTTGATTGTATACCAGTGGCTTAAATGTTTATTTTTACATGAATCCCATACTATGTTGATTACTGTAGTTGTATAACAAATCCTGAAATCCAGTATAGCAATATCTCTATGTTCTGCTTTCTCAAATTTGTTTTGGCAGTTCTAGGTATTTTATTTATTTATTTTTATAAAACACATCAGAATTTTATTGCTTGAAGAATACAGCATATAAAATCACAAGAATGACCAAATGCAAAGTCCATCTGCATTTTAGAATCTGCTTGTTATGATATAAAAGAGCTAGGATTTTTATTGCAATTGAGTTACATCTAGAGGATGAATTTGAAGGAATTGACAACCATATTGTGTCTTTGGGTCCATGAACACAGTCTATCCCTCTAGTTACTTATTTCTTAATTTCTGCCAGCAATGTTTTATAGTTTTCCAAGTAGAAAGAAGAGTTACACATGTTTATTCAAATTTACTCCTAACTATTTTATATTTTTGATGCAATAGTAAATGGTATTTTTTTTCTATTTCTGATTGGAAGATTCTAATACACTAGAGGCCCAGTGCATGATTGAATCATGCACGTGTAGGGTCCCCTACACGCTTTCGCTTTTTGCTTTTCGCGAAAGCGTGTAGGGGACCCTACACGGTGCCTGTCCGCTGGTGCACCAGGCCTTTCAGAAGCCTCCGCCGCGCCGGAGGCTTCTGAAAGGCCTGGTGCCGGAGCAGACAGGCACCCAGCTACCACGCTTTTGATGGTCCATGGCCGCTGAGGGGGGCTACCCTGCTGTTGAGAGGCGCAGGGGGCGGGACTCCCGGGCGGGACTCCCACCCCCTGCGCCTCTCAACGGCTGCTGAGGGGGGCTGCCATGGACACCTAGCTACCCTGCCATTAAGAGGCGCAGCTGGGTGTCCGCAGCAGGCCCCCTCAGCGGCCACGGATCTGGCCGTTGAGAGGCACAGGGGGCGGAAGTCCCGCCCCCTGCGCCTCTCAACAGCAGGGTAGCCCCCCTCAGTGGCAGCGGATCCGTGCCTCTCAATGGCCGGATAGGCCACCCCGAGTCCCGCCCCCCAGCCTCCCGCCACCCAATCGTGGGCGTAGCGGAGTGATGGTAATTTACATGTTACTCTATTATTAGATAGGATAGGAACACTGTTTATTTCTGTATCTCAACTTTGTAAACTTCAAACTCAGTAAACCCATTTCTGGTAGCATTTTTTAGGTTTCATAGGATTTTTAACATAGACTATAACTGTTCAATACAAAAGCAAAACAACGCAAGCCACACATATAAAATTAAATTTTCTAGTAGCGATAGTTCTGAGGCAGTCTCTAAAATTTCTTATTAATTTCCATCTTTTTTTGGAAAAATATTTTTTTTTCTATGCTTCTCCTTAGAAGCTTCCAATTTCAAAATCAAGATATGCTTCCCATATAGTCATTCAGTTTAATTTTAGAGCTGGCATTTTCTAATTTCTGCATGCAAAATATTAATGTAGGTGCCCAAAGACAACTGCATTTTGGCGATTCTTAAGTTGATATTTTCTAATTAAATCTTCCAATTTTGTAAAGCACTTGCAAGTAAAGGCTTCCTATCAGGAGTATTAAATGAGGGCTGGGGTTTGGGAGTTTCTGGCCTTGGAGGCACAATTTCCCATATTAATTTTTTATTTATTTCTGGATATCTGTAGTCTGAGCAAATTTTCTAGACATGTTATGTAGTGGGTCAAGTGTGGCCTCAGTTTCTCTCCGGCTGTCTAAAAATACCTGGAAGGGTTCGGGGCCCAGGCAGACCAAGCCTATGGTGACCCTCTGGATGAGCCAGTTAGTTAATTACAGGTGAGTTGATACTTCCCTATGGAGCTCCTGCACACCCCCAAAGATTCTTAGTCACCTAAGAATACCCGAATCAGGCTGGAGGGAGGATGTGCCCCTTTCTTCGGAGCAGAATGAGTTCAGCTCTCATAAAAAAAAAAATTTCTAGTAGCCACATTAAAAGTAGGTAAATTTTGATTTTAATAACATATCATATGTAGCCCATTTTTCCAAAATATAATCTCTCTATATAAAAGGCTAATATGCAAAGTGTCCCCTCAGGAGTTCAACTGGGAGTTCGATTGCTTGCTATGATGTGTGCTGACCATCAGGGGTGGCACAGAACATGGTGGGCGACCAGCAGCGGTGGCAGGGCACTGAGGGAGTGAGGGAAGGAGGAGGCAGAGAGGTGGGGGGAACCATGTGATGAAGGTGCGCAGGTGGCAAGGGAAGGAGGAAGCAGGGAGGTGGGGAGGCTGGGAAGCAGGGAATCTGATCGGCCCTGACTGCTGGCCAGGCCTAGGGACCCTACCTGTGCATGACTTTCGTGCACTGGGCCTCTAGTTTCATCATGTTATGAGTAAAACAATTATGAATGGAATGGTTTACTTTTTTCATACTTTGTCTTTAAAAGTCAGTGTTTACACTTGGAGCATATCTGGATTCAAAACAGTCACATATGATGTGCTCAGTAGCCTCATATGGCTAGTGGCTACTATAATGGACAGTCCACACACAGACAGATAAAGCCAGCCTAAATTCTTATTTTCTAGTCTGCCTGCCTTTTATTTTTTCTTCTTGCCTTTTGCATTGGGAGATGTTCTTTGTCTCTCCAGGCCCAGGACCAGGAATCATTCCATCTACTGTTTCTTGGAGGTTCTTCTTCGGCTGTGGTAGGTTCCTCCCAGGCAAGTGCTCATCGGTCCCAGGTGGGTACTGGATGGATTCCTTTACAAATCCCTGAGCTTGTGTCCTCTTCCCACTCTCCTTTTTGGTTTTCTGTCCTGAGAATTTCAGTGCCTTTGCCTTTCCAAACTCTGAACTCTGATTTTTCAACTTTGTGAAATTGCTGGGTGAGGATGTTATTAGTGGCTGCTGAGAAAAGGAAATTTGAAATGCTGAATATTGGAGAAGCTCAGTGAGGTGTTGCTTAGCAACTCTTAATAGCAAATAATTTAAACTCTGGATTTATTTTTTCCTGCGAACTTGCGGCTCCAGCCCGGAATCTAGAATTCACTCCCCTCCACGGCAGCAGCTCGCCTGGGTACACACACACAGTCCCACGTGACGGTGACAGGTTGTGTTATTTACCAGTTCCCATTAAGTATGTTTCTTTGGATATAACAACCGCTTCCAAGATTCAAGGCCAAAGTAGCCGGAATTCTATTACAAACACAACCTTTCATAAAATCATCTGGCAAACAGAAGGGACACTAAAGGCAGGAAGCCCTAAGACAACCACCATCAAAAATGTCTGCATTTAAACGGTGTCAATAACAGATGTTTGTTTGGGGAGCCTACAGAACATTTTCCCTCCCTTGTAAAATATAATTCTAACTTCTTCAGGAAAACACAACAAAGTCCAGATCACAACTTCTTTCAACTTCAGGTTGACCTCCTCCGAGGTGCTTCCAGATGCCCTGAGACCCACACACACAGCTCCCCCCCGGCCCCCGACAGTGGCAGCCCCAGAGCACAGGAGCCATGTTACCCAGACATCAAGCAAGGTATTGGACAGGAGCCAAAACTGGCACAGCTTCTCCCAACACAAGGAGAAGACAGTACTGGGCTGGACTGCACCCTGAGCTGGCATCCCAGAGAATGCCTTCCTGGGGCCCTTGGAATCTGATGGGGTTTTCCTATGAGGAGGAAAGTGGCTGATTATAGGTGTCAGGAGCAAAGACAGAACCAGATGACAACGCCAGCAGAAAGGAATAAAATGATAAGGAATCTGTTTATAAAGAACTGATGTTAAATCTCATTTTAAAAGCAACCAGTAGATACATAAACATTTATTCCTTGGGTCAAATATGTGTCATTTATCTTAGTGATGCATCTGAGGAGTGAAAATACCTCCAACGAGGATTACATGCAGACAAAACTAGCAACATGACTGATTTTTTGTCATCTCTGAAGTAACAGCTACCTCTTCATGAAGTTTTTCCAAATAACAACTAAGCCAAAAGTGGTTCAGATAGAACAACCCAAAATTCCTAAATATCTCCCTCATCACACAATAATCTGTCATTTTCCAAATCACAACAGGAAACACCACACAGTTGTCAACCATAATGGATATATGAAGATGATGGACGATGATCACTGTGCCAAAATGCCATGTTCAAATTCTGGCTCTCTTCTTGCTGTGTGACGTTGGGGAACTTGATTAACCTTTCTGGGCTTCAGTTTTCTCATCTGAGGAATTGCAAGTAGTAACAGTACTTCATAGAGTTGTACAGATCAAATAACTTCCTATCTAATAATAGAGTAACATGTAAATTACCATCACTCCGCTACGCCCATGATTGGGCAGCGGGAGGCTGGGGGGCGGGACTCGGGGTGGCCTATCCAGCCATTGAGAGGCACAGATCCGCTGCCACTGAGGGGGGCTACCCTGCTGTTGAGAGGCACAGGGGGCGGGACTTCCGCCCCCTGTGCCTCTCAACGGCCAGAACCGCGGCCACTGAGGGGGCCTGCCGGGGACACCCAGCTGCGCCTCTCAATGGCAGGGTAGCCAGGTGTCCGTGGCAGCCCCCCTCAGTGGCCGTTGAGAGGCGCAGGGGGCGGGACTCCCGCCCCCTGCACCTCTCAACAGCAGGGTAGCCCCCCTCAGCGGTCGTGGACCATCAAAAGTGGGGGAGTTGGGTGCCTGTCTGCTCCGGCACCAAGCCTTTCAGAAGCCTCCACCGAGCCGAGGCTTCTGAAAAGCTTGGTGCACCAGCGGACAGGCACCCAGCTCCACTGCGAAAAGTGAAAGCGTGTAGGGGACCCTACATGTGCATGATTCAATCATGCACTGGGCCTCTAGTATGTATATAAAGTAACTGAATGATGCCTGGTGCAGGGAAGGACCGGGGCAATGGAAATATTTTCTATCACTATTGTGGTGGAAGAGGCAAGCAGACCAATATGCTATGTGTACACTCATTCAGTATTTCCACAAGTATTTGTGGTGTGATCCTACCTATGTGACACTGTGCTAGACACTGGGAAAAGAGAAGCCAATAAAAACGCCTCCAAAGCCACCCGTCTTTCAAATGTACCTTGATGTGGGGGTGAGGCTGGGGAGGACAACAAAAGTGCAGAGGTGAGAATGGCTGTGCCTGTTTAAGGAGCAGATGACAGTTAATTGCAATGTCCATCTCAGCACCAGGGCCTGTGCTCCTCGAAAGGAAAGAAGAGAAGCAGAGAGATTGTTCCAGAAATACCGACTGAACTGTCTATTCAAACAGGGTCAGGACTGGAAGGCCCAGGGAGGGTCGTGGTAAACTCCCAGTTCGCTGCATAGCCAGTATGACTTCCACACGCTCTGGCTGGGAACTGAGAGGAGGGAGAATACCGAAATGCCACCTCCGCTCTGAACAGCAGAAATGTGGGGAAATCTCAAAATAACGACACTTCAGGCTGGTCTGTGCTGCTGCACTTCCTTAAAATTCACACTCTGTCAGTATATTATTTGCTATTAAAAACAACAAAACATATTAAAAACTCTCATCTTCGTTGTTAGAATAATTTTTATATTGCTCTTTTATTTTCCTGAATTGTGTGGGCCTCTTCATGTTAACTCCAAAATACCCTCTGAGAAATCACCCCGGTGCACAGAAGCAGACAGCGATGGTTTCTCGGATACTCGGGGACAGGCTGGATTTGTCTCCTTTCATTTATATGCTACTAGGTTCTCCGCATGGTAAATCCATCCTTTAATAGCATTCCAGGTGACTGCACTAAAGGAAAAGCAAACTAATTCTGTACCATTTCAAAGCCTCTGAGAGCTCTTTATTTTCTTACATTTCACCCACTTTCAATACGAATATGATATTTGCACACTTATGTCCTATTTTTGCAAGAAAACATGATAGGCACATGCTGGATGCCTGGCATCTTGTTAGGAAATAGAACAAAGAAAGTCTCTTCTTCCTGGAGCAAAATGTTAGCCTTTCGAGGAGGCAATTTAACAAATCTATACAATAACTTCAGCATGGTCTCCCCGCCAAGCCCGAAATGGGGTTGTCAGGAATGGAAGTGTTTATTTAACTCCATTCAATGAGCTCTTAGTGTGAGGGAAGCAGAAGACTGGAGTCAAATGCAGATACGATTCAGCCCTCTTGTCCTCACTCAGCCAACCCAGCATCTCTTGTGTGTAAGCCTCACCCCATCCAGGCACTTGCCCTCCTGTCCTTCTGAACGGCATTCCCATCTCAGAGTGAGGGTCACAAGTCGGTAGTTATCAACTAAGAGGAAATGGATCTGTCTTGTTATAAATTCATTAAATAAAATGTATCGAAAAGCTTAGGCTTCACCAGATGAATGAAGGACATTACAAAAATGTGCCAGGCAGGAAAGACTTACTCAGTGTCACTAAGATGAGTGTGATGGTGCCCACCTCTTGGCGTTATGTGAGGATAAATGAGGTTCCATGGGGAAAGTGCTCAGGACAGGGCCTGGCACAGAACAGATGATGCACGTGCTGGTTGCTTATACTCTATGTTCTGCACTAGAGTTGTTAACGGCTGGGATCTACACCGAAGCCACCTGGGCAGCGAAGAATGAACCTGACCCAGACAGAGGTCTGGGCTTGCCCTGTGCTCCTGGGACGTCATCCCTAGGCCCCTGGAATGCTCTGCCTGACAGGAGTGCCTTTGTTTGGTCAGAGACAGTCTAAATATGATTTATGAGGGGGTCTTAGGGCCATGCCGTATCTGTTCTGCCTCCAGAGGGCTGGAAACTGCAGGTGTCAGACCAGCCTCTGTGAGGCTGGAGACTAAAGGTCAGCCATGCAGGCAGTATGTGATTGAGCCCCGGAAAAATCTCCGGACAGAGAAGGGCAGCTGAGCCTCCGGGGTAGGCAGTACTACCTGCATAGTGACATGTAACGTTGTTGAGAGAGTAGCACTGCGTGTGACTGCACAGAGAAGACGATGAAAGCTCCACACTTGCTAGTTTTCCTGCCCCTTCCCTTGGCTGATTCACCTCTATTTTTTCCTTGTAATAACCCATAACTGGGAGGGTAACGGTGTTCAGTGAGTTCTGTGAATCCTTTTACGAAGGTGCCCAAGCTCAGGGTGGTCCTGGGAACCCCAAAGTTGCCATTGGAGTCAGCAGTGAGGGTGGTCACGTGGGCAGTGGGCTCACTCCTGCATCTCCTTATCACAATAGTGTTAGTTTAACCATCTCCTACGGGGAACCACCCCTTGAGCACAATCCCTTAAACACAGTGAACCTATTATAACACTTCTAGAAGTGTTCACTGAGAGGCCTACATCTGTGGTGCCAATATTAAAAGATGCCAGGCTTTAGGCTAATGTGAGCATATGATTTCATTTTAAATCTGCATGCCTGCTGAATGGGGCAGCTGTGGCCAGAGGCTCGGGCAGGATTTGAAGCTCCGGTGGAGGAATGGGGCCCAAAGTGGCCCTCAGTTCTGGACGGACGTGTGAGCAGGTCCACAGTGTGAGGCAGACACCCTGCCCAAGTCCCCAACATAGGAAAAGTGGCCAAAAGTAGCTGCAACCTGGCTATGGCCTTTTCTGAGCATCAAGCAGACACAGCTGGCCCAAGCCACAAGCAGGGCTGGTCACCCCACCTGCAATGCCATCTGGGCTGAGGCTCCACATATAGTCTAGTTTTGCCCAGGGCCCTGGCTGTGTAAGAAAGGCAACATCACGGGTAGGATTACGGCTGTGGGCAGAGGAAGAAAATCCCACTCAATAGGAGCCTGGAAGTAGCAATGCCAAAGCTCACAGGAGCAATTAACGCTGATACATTTAGCCAACAAACTCAAATCCTGCGAGAAATCAATCTTAAGAAAATGAAAATAAAATGCCTATGGAAAAGGTATGTTTAATATGCTTACAGGCATTTTTTAAAGTATCAATATAAGCAAAATGTATGTCATAAAACCAAAAGATGGGGGGAAAAAACAGAAAAAGTGGATACAAAAGAAATTCAACAACAACAAATATGGAGATGACAAAATCAAGTCATCCATTAGGGAGACCCTGAGTGAGCAGCCATGGGTGCCTTCCATCGCAGTCCACTCTCATAGGGGCAAAGACATGACAGTGAAAAGACAGTCACTGCCCAGGAGTTTATATTCTTGCAGGGGATATAGTCAACAGACAAAAAAAAGAGAATAAATCATTGTCAGTGCTATGGGAAACTGGAGTAGGCTGAGTTGTTGCCCGATGGGGTGGCATCTGAAGGCTGGGAAATGCTGCTCTGAGACAGGGACCCATGAGGTCAATGAAGATAACACAGGAGCCACACTGCATGGGGAAGAAGAGCATTCCAGACAGATGGAGGTCCTTATCCTGACGAACTGATTCTATTAAAATACAAATCATAGAGCAAACATTTTATTTCCCGTGAAATTTTGGATGTTCTAATTATGTTGACAACAGGTCTGATTCCACTCACACTATGCTAATCCCTTCTGTATCAGGAATCCTGGCTAATACTAGCACATGTAGACAACACAATGCCTGCAAATAGAGTGAATTCAGGATTTGAAAAGGAGAAAATGTTAATTATCTGGAGATGATGGTACTGTATATATAAATAAACTGAGACCCTCAGACAAATGAACAGAGCTAATAAGAGTCCACCATAACAGGTCAACATAAAAAGCAGCAGCACCCTTATGCAAAGATATTAAATAGAAAAGGGAATAAGAAAAAATGCCTTTAATAAAACCACCAAAAAATATAGGTACCTAAGAACAAGTTTGAGGAACATTACCACTGATTTCATGAAGAGAAAAAGTCTCAGAAGGACATAAAAGAAACCTAGAATCATTGGAGAGACATGCCATGTCTTTCTATGGAAGGACTAGATACAAAATTAAAAAGAGCATATCTCTGGATGTTTTTCATAGTGTCCTTTTATTATTTCCTAGTTGTTAAATATCTTTCAAAGCAAAAAATAGGAAATGCCATATAATTTAAATCCAGATCCTAGATGGAGTTTGCACTGAACATGACAAGCTGATTCTGAAATTCATATGGAAAGTAAGCTAAGAAAAGTCTAAAGAACAGGAAAACAGAAGAACATGGAGGGGCTACTTGCTCTTCCAGAAAGCAAGGCTTCTTATAAAGTAATAGCCTTAAACCAAAGTAGCATTGGTTTGAGGAGAGACCAGTGGGTCCATGCCACAGGCCAGCAAACCAAGGCTCTTAATCCGTCTCCTTCTTCTGTTCTGTGTGCGCCAATGTGAAGGTGGGAGGGACCGTGGACCATGTGCACCACTTAAGGCAGCAGGGTGAGGCCAGGGAACAGGGTACATGAAGAAGAGAGGCAACACTGAGGCAGGGAAGGCACTGGCCTGGGCATGGAAGTGGGTGCCCATCCCTCCAAAGGTGAGAGTGATAAGGAGACTGACCCCTAAAGCCTCTTCAGGGAACTGCAGGAGAGGAAAGATGCAAGCACAGATTCTTGTGTCCACTATGACAGTGTTCTTTAGAACCAGAGAGACCAACCTGAGTTCACTTACTCCAGTCCTCACCCTTTGCAGAAGAAACCGAGGCTCAAACATGATGGTGGGTTAGCTGAGATCATGGGATAACAGAACCCACGGGAAACCTCATCCTGGGCTCTCTCCAACTAAAGCACACCTGTGATGCTCTTTCCCTCATCCTGGGACTTGAACCCTTTAGTCTGTTCCCATCTTGAATCTCCCTTTTCTTTTGGCCTCTACAGCAAGTCTCCCTTACTGGTTCTCTGCTCCCACAAATGGCTCTTCCTCTATCCATTCCTGGCTCCTATTCCTCTCCTAACCCAGCTCTTGAGTCCCCACCAAGTCTGTGATGACCCTCTCTTGGTGCTCAATTCACTCTCTCTAGGGTGGCTACAGAACACCATGGCTTCCAATATGAGCTTGAAGCTAATAACTTGAACATCCATATCTGCAGCCCAGACTTGTCTGTGCTCTGGACCATACACCATCTAATTTAGTAGTCAGCAGGATTCCCCCAGGTGGCAGCCCATTAGTCAGAATACACTCTCCTAAAGACCTAACATCCTCCAGGGGAGCCATTTTCTAAGCCGAGAGCCTCACCAGGTTCAACACGAAGAACCGTGAGTTTCCCAACAGGTAAGGAAGCAACCTTATTGATATGATGTGTTCATGTTGATACAAAATCAGTATCACAGAAGTCTGTCTGTAAGAACAAAGGTCCAGTGATTGAGAAAGAGTTCAAGGGCAACTATACTAGTGTTCGAGAATTAGAGGCACAAGGTAAGGCTCCCACCCCAGACGGATCCTGGAAAAAACAGAAAACCCAGGGAAGCAGGAGAAGATGGTGTGAGGTGTAAACCCAGACTTGGCCATCTACAACCAGCGACAAGTGAGACGCAGGCCCGTGCGCTGGCTGCCAGCAGTTCTGATGACTTAAAATGGACATCGAGTGACTTCAGGCATGAGGTCATTGTGAAGAGAACTATTTCAAAAGACTTTCTTCTAAAGGTCTCTTATTTGCAGTTTACAGAATTACGTATATCTCCAATCAGAGCACATGAAGAAAATATAAAACCCATTTTAACACCTTACCTGGTCCCAGGGAGAGACGGTGCCTCCGAAACACATGAACAGGTAGGCCATGGCCACGAGACAGATCCAGATGACCACAGAGAAGAGGCGGAGCAGCTTCTTAAACACAGACTCGATGCAGGCGAGGATGAATATCGCAAAGAAGATTGCCAGGGCAGTGGGAACTGTTATTAAAAACGCCACATGGTCTTCCACTTCCTAACAGGAAGAAAAATATTGCAAGGTGCACTTTAGAAAAACCATGGAAGCGATGATTTATGTTATCAAAATCTCATCAACATTCATCAGTGTCAAAATATATTGGGTTTTATAAATTATTTCAGAAGTAGAACAGTTTGAACTTTTGAAAATGTAATTTTCCTCTCAAATAGCCATGTTTTTCTATAGAAATATCCCAGTATTTGATATTTAAAGTATGCAAAAGAACTATGCCATCAAAAATAAAATTTCCCTGAAAAAATGGAGAAATGAATTTTATTAAGAAGTGAATGCAAGAATACATAATACCCGGATAAAATAGGACAACCAACTTGACTGCCTGCATTACAGGATGTAAGAAATGGCCTGGCCATCGGAAATGAAGGCTTACAAAGGATTTGAAATCTTTTATTTTTAAAAGTCTAAAAATGATCTCAGTCTCTAAAATGATGAGCTCTTATTTTAATTCGTGGTGATTAATGTTTCAACAGGATCATAGGTTAATAGAAAAGGGACAGAAAGTGCTAAATACAGACGATGAGAGAATGGGAAATACTTCGAAGACTGTGCCGTTTTGCTGGTTTCCTTTCCCACCTCTCTTGGGCTCTAGTAGCAAAAAGAAAATGGGCATTTATTAATAGCCTCTTGCTAATTCATGATTTTAGTATCCACATTTGCTCGATAATCCTCATTTTCTATACATCTCTTTCTAGCTCCTTCCCAAGGCACACTATTTCAATTCTACACAATTTAACACAATGTAAGAGATAGCATGTTTCCTTTGATTATGCAAGCATGGGTGTAAGCCTTAGCTTCTGCAAACCACCATGCTGGAACTTGCTAGGAAAAGTGTGCACTCTGGAGAGAACACAGTTCAAGATCTTAAATCCTCATCCAACATGTTTAGTTACCAAAACACCCAAAGGAGTTTCAATTTAAAAAATTCCCTATGGCTGGGACCCTAAGAACTTCCATTGAGGTTTCAGAATTTTTAAAGTTACAGTAAAAACTGAGACTTATGGAGCAGCTCCTTGAGCCTAGTGAGCCCCTCCCCTTTTCTGGTTGCTCCCATGAAGCTTCACACTAGGGATGGCCCCATCTAGATATCCAGCTATTAACCCCGGAGCAGATCAGCCAACTAACCACACCAAGTCCAGGTAGACATGGGGGAGGAAGAAAGGCACCCTTGATGACTTTATTTCCCTTTCTCTCTCACAATTATATATGCGTCAAGTGATACCCGGGAACTTGGCAAGCATTACAACCATAGCAAATGCCAATAGATAGATTTTTGTGCTAAGCACTCTTACATATATTAACCTCTTTAATAACTACAACAACCCTATGATGGGGCACTGGTGTTAGCAATACTCTACGGGAGGTAAACCGAGGCACCAAGAATGAAAATGAGTTGCCATGGGTTGAACAAACCGATGAGGGAGAGAGAACCAGAGCTCAGGACGGGGATCTGGCTGGGGGTCTGTGCCAGCCACCACAGTACTCGGCCCTCTAGCTGTGCAGAGACGATGAGCCACACCAAGTGGAGCCAGCCCTAGCGTGGCCAAAAGAATGTATGTTTCCAGAACTGGCAGGAGGCAAGAGGATTAAATGTGATGTTCTTATTCTCTCTCCCACTGCTATTTTTGTCCATGATGAAGTGTCTAAGTTGTACTCTTCCCCTCAGACACATGTTACAACCATTGCAAAAGGGTATCAGATATCCACCAGGCTGCCAGGGCTCCCCTGCACTCAGACACGGCAAACCAATGTAAGCATGGACATGACAGCATGCCCTCTGGGGATATCAAATTTGAGATTATGATCGCTACACACATGGAGCTCTGAAAACCTGTTTTATTTTAAACCTCCCAAAATGAGCTTAACTGAGCTATGGGCAGAAAGCTAACTGGGGAATAGCCAGGACAGCTGTTTTCCCAGTACGACTTTTCACTTATTTCATTAACCCAGTAGGGGAGAAACCATCGTGGATTTTATTGCCTCTTACTTCTCCAGAAAGACTGAAAATGGTACAAAAATATGCGTACCTGTAAAGTGAAAATTAGCAGGCAAAGGAACTGAAAGATTGTGATGGAGTCCTCCCAGGAAGTGGAGGACACACCTGCAGGCACTTTCCCTGCACTTCTCTTAAAAGATCTAACTGTGAACACGACAAATACCCAACGGCCTACAGCGCTGGGTACCGTATAGGGCAGTAAGGGTAAGACTTGATATTGTGCTGGCTTGAAACGTGGCAGTCTTTGCCTCACTGTTTTTTTTTTTAAATGGCAGGGTCTTCATCACCGAGAAGACCTCTGCGTTAGGCACAATGTACCTGATGCGGTGCTTAGGTCCCAAAATCTTTTTAAAGACCCATAAAAGTACCTTGATTTCTTGAAAAATTAAAACATCCAAGCTTTTAGGGCCAAAGGTCACACACATCTTCATGCTCACACATTTGTAAACTATAATTGTGAATATATTTTTAGGGAGGCAGGGGCATAGGCAAGCTTCTGAGTCTTAATGCCATCCTAGGGGCTTGTGTCATACTCCTGCTCACCAGATGCCTGGCATCACCAGGTGAATCCCACACCCCAGAGGACGGCCTTCCTTCAGCTTCAGTGTCCCCCACCTCGGTGGGTGATAAGATTGCGAGATGGCCAACGGCTGCAGATAGTCAGCAGCTGCTCATGAGGCTGTGGCCCTAACCACCGTAAACCCTGAGCCCGCAGAGAGACAGGGGCTCTTCTAGAAATAGAACAGCCATCAACTTATTCTTCACTTGCCTTTGAACTCTAACTCGGAGCAAGTTTTAATATAGACTTCTCCACAAAATAGAATCTTTTATAAGAGTGTCAAGGAGAGTATTCATTAAAAAATGTATAAGCTTATAAACTACATTCTTTCCTAGTCTCACTGTTGGCATCATGCATTTTTCTTAAGGCTAAATAAATTGAATAAAGGAATGCCCTCAGACCTTGAATGACACGGCCCTCCTCCCTCTCCTAGTCCATTCCCTGTGGACTGAAAGGTGGATGAAGCCACAAGGCACACCCTATGGCTGTTTTCTTCTGGACTAGTTGAGTTTTCAAAATTCAGAATACAAAGCAAACAGAGTTACTTAAAAGAAAACGAACTAAAACATTCAAAATATTGTCAATCTAAATAAATATGTTTATGTACCCTAATCCCTTCTCCCTTCATTCAAAAACTAAATGAAATGTGCTAAATTGCCTTTATTAGTACTAAAATGCCTTTAAAATATGCCTTTAAAAAGATAAAAAAATTACCATGTAACACAAACTAAATGAAATGTATTAAAATGCCTTTAAAAGGGAGATGTCAAGTATAATCTCCTATAATGATAATAGGTTCCTATCACTCTCTTTGATCATTTTACCCTTTCTTTTTCAATGCATTTTCTGTTACTTTTGGATGGCTTCTAATTGCTAGGCCTATTAAATACCCATTGCTTTTATTTATTATGTGACAGCCTCTTTGTTTCTTAGGGGCTTTTTCATGGATCAAGGGATTATCTGTATTTTCATTCTTTTCCATGTGCATTTTTTTGCTTTTTGTTAAACAGAACTATTTTTCATTTAGATAGTAAAGAGCACTGTAATGTAAAACACTGCTTTTCTATAAAAAGATATTTAGTGAAGTGCTTTGAAGTCCTAAGACTGCAGGTAGCAACCCATTACTTACTGCTGTGTCTCAGGGGGAGCTCTGAGCCTCTAGCCTATGTTTTCACGTGAACAGCAGTATGAACATTGCATTGCCAGATTCAACTCAATCCCTATCAAAATACCAATAGCATTTTTCATAGAACTAGAACAAATAATGCAAAAAGTTTATAGAAACACAAAAACCAAGAATACCCACAGCAATCTTGAGGAAGTAGAACAAAGTTAGAGGCATCACACTACCTGATATTCAACTATACTATAAGGCTATAGTAATCAAAACAGACACATAGATCAATGGAACAAATAGACAGCCCAGCCCACTTGTGTGGCTCAATGGTTGAGTGTCCGCCCATGAGTAAGGAGATCACCGGTTTAATTCCTGGTCTGGGTTTTCAGACTCAATCTTCAGTAGGGGGCATGCCAGAGAAAGGTGATTGATGTTTCTCTCTCATTGATATTTCTATATCTTTATTCCTTTCCCTTCCTCTCTCTCTAAAATCAATAAAAACATATTTAAAAAAAATAGAGAGCCCAGAAATAAACCTACACTTATGTGCACAATTATTATATGACAGAGGAGGTAACAATATACAATGGAGGATAGTCTATTTCACAAACTGCATTGAGAATATTGGATAAATACATGCAAAAAAAGTGAAAATAAACCACCTTCTTATACCATATACAAGAATAAACTCAAAATGAATTAAAGATTTAAATGTAAGACTCAAAACTATTAACCTCCTAGAAGAAAATATAAGCAGTAAACTCTAACACTTCTCTTAGAAATACTTTTTTTTTCTGATATATCTCCTCAGGCAAGGGAAACAAAAGAAAAAATAAAGAAATGGAATGACATCAAACTAAAAGGTTTTGCACAACGAAGAAAATCAACAAAATGAAAAGACTACCTACTGAATGGGAGAACATTTTTGCCAATGATACATCTGATAAGGGGTAAATATCCAAAATTTATAAGGAACACATAAAACTGAACACCAAAAACCAAACAATCCAATTAAAAAATGGTGGAGGAACTGAATAGACACTTCTCCAAAGAGGTCATACAGGTGGCCAATGGACATATGAAAAGATGCTCAATATCAGAGGAATGCAAATTAAAACCACAATGAGATATCACCTCATGCTTGTTAAAATGGCTATCACCAATAAATCCACAAGAAATGTTGATGAGGATCTGAAAAAATAAAAAGGGAACCCTCCTACACTGTTGTTGGGAATGCAAATTGGTGTAGCCACTCTCAAAAACAGTATGGAGATTCCTCAAAAAATTGAAAACAGAAGTACCTATATCCTAGCAATTCCACTTCTGTGTATATATCTGAAGAAACCCAAAATACTATTTCAAAATGATATATGCACGCCTATTTGTTCTTTGCAGCATTATCCTATCTAATAAAGAGGGAATATGCTAATTGACCCTCACACTGTTGCAAAGATGGCAGCGCCCACAGCCAATAAAGAGGGAATATGCTAATTGACTTCCCTGCCCTCAAAGATGGCGGCGCTCACAGCCAATAAGGGGGGGATATACTAATTGACTGTCCCGCCCAAAGATGACAGCACCCACAGACAATAAGGAGAGAATATGCTAATTGACTGCCATGCCCTCAAAGATGGTGGCACCCACAGCCACAAGATGGCGGCACCCAGGCCCCTCAGCTCCGTTGCACACCTGCCTCTGGAGTCCCTCAGTCCCCTCAGCCCCACAGACGCCCAGGGCTGGCCCGAGGTGCAGGCAAGCCTTGGATGGCAGCTGCCCAACCGCCCAGGGCCGCCTGAGGCTCAGGTAACCAGGGCCGGCCGAGGCTTGTGCTGCCAGCAGTGGCAGCAGCAGAGGTGTGATGGGGGCATCACCTTCGCCTGATCACTGGGTCATCTCCTGCCCTTGAGGGCTCCTGGACTGTGAGAGGGGGTAGGCCAGGCTGAGGGACGCCCCCCCTCCAGTGCATGAATTTTCATGCACCAGACCTCTAGTTTATAATAATCAAGCTATGGAAACAATCCAACTGCCCATAAATAGACGAGTGGATACAAAAGCTGTGATACATATATACAACAAAATATCACTTAGCCAAAGAAAAAGAATAAAATCTTACCATTTGCAACAGCATGGATGGACTTACAGGGTATTATGCTAAGTGAAATAAGTCAGACAGAAAGACAAATACCATATGATTTCACTTATATGTGGAATCTAAAGAACAAAATTAATGAACAAACAAAATTAAAACAAACCCATAGATACAGAAAACAAGACTGATGGTTCCCAGAGGGGAGGGGGCTTGGGGGACTAAGTGAAAAATGTGAATATTTTAATAAATACAAATTGGTAGTTACAAAATAGTCATGGTGAGGTAAAGTACAGCATGGGGAATATAGTTAGTAATATTGTAATAACTATGTATGGTGCCAGGTGGGTACTGGAAATATTGGGGGGGATCATTTTTTTTTAATTATATAATTGTTTAACCACTATGCTGTATACCTGAAACTAATATAAAATAATATTAAATGTCAACTTTAATTGAAAAATAAAATTTCTAAAAAATAAATCTTCTCTAAAAGAACTTTTAAAAAATGTAAGTAATTCTAAAAAGACCATGTGATATGAAAAAAGGTGAACAAATATAGTTTATAATAAACACTTTGGTACAACCAAACACACACTCTTTATCTGAAAGAATAATAATAAGTGTCTAATTTCTAGGCTTAAAAACCAAATTAAAATATTTAACAATAACAATAATAAAGTCAGGAAAAGAAAAACTACAGATAAAGTGTTTCAAAGTCAATTTAATGAACTAGGTGTCAAGAGTGACCAACTGTTAATTTTTGTTATGATAAAATTACAAGGGTGACCACCAAAAGAATACAAATGAAATATATAAATTCCAAATGATCAGAGAAAAAAATGAGAGAGAGAAAGAAGTAAACAAAATCAAGCCAAACAAAACAACAATAAAAGAGTAAGGAGAAGAAAGAATTGGGACAAATAGATATCAAAGAAGTAAAATGGTACAATCAAATGCAAATGTATCAATTATCACAATGAAATAATTAGTTTGAACTTGCCAATTAAAAGGTAGATTCCTTTTTTTTAAAAAAAATATATATATTATTTATTTTATTATTTTCTTTATTAAGGTATTACATATGTGTCCTTATCACCCCATTGCTCCCCCAACCCCCACTCGTGCCCTCACCCCCCTCGTGTCTGTGTCCATTGTTTAGGCTTATATGCATGCATACAAGTCCTTTGGTTGACCTCTTCCCCTTACCCCCACCCTCCCCTACCTTCCCCTGCCTTCCCCTACCTTTAGAAACTGGGTTATAAAATAAAGCCCAACTATGTGCTATTTAGAACAGACAGAATTAAGCAAAAAGACACACACCCGGCTGGCATGGCTCAGTGGTTGAGCGTCAACCTATGAACCTGGAGGTCATGGTTTGATTCCCAGACATGCATGCCCAGGTTGCAGGCTCCATTCCTCGTGTAGGGTATGCAGGAGGTAGCTGATCAATGATTCTCTCTCATCCTTGATGTTTCTATCTCTCTATCCCTCTCCCTTCCTCTTCTAAAATCAATAAAAATATATTTTAAAAAGACACAGAAAGATTAAAAATAAAAAGATGAAAACATGCTAGTTTAATATCTTACAAAATATGCATTAAAGAAAAATAAAATTAAGGATAAATTAAAATAATAAAATGCTTAATTCCTGGGCAATTATAACAATTTTAAACATCTGTAAACCCAATAAAACAGCCTCAAAATGTATAAATCTAAAATGTATATACAAGAGGGAGAGTAAACTAATGTACCAAGAATAGAAGAGTTCAACATCTCCATCCAGCTATTGATAGGTTGAGCAAACAAAACAAAGCAAATAATGCAAAAGATTTAAATGTCACAATTTAACAAGCTTGACCTAATTGACAAATACAAAATTCCAAGCCAATCTAAGGAAAAACAATATTCATCTCCAGTGCACATGAAATATTTTTAATTATGGACCAGAAAACTTGCAAAAATTTTCCAAGAAGAGGTATCATAGAGACCCATGTTCTTGGATCATGGTGGTTTTAAATTAGAAGTTTATATAACAAAAGCATAAATCAAAATCACCACTTATTTGTTGGATAAAAAAGAACAACTCTAACTTTTGGATTGAAAAATAAATCATTACATAAATTTGAAAAATATAATTAAAACAGTACATATCAACACTTGTCATGTACTTGAAGAAAAAGTGGATCTTGGAGGGAAATTGGTCATTTTTAAAGTTGAGCTGAACTATCTATGCTCAATTTGGTTTTGCTTGGAGTTACATTTCTCAGAAGCCCTTTCTCTGTATGGCTCTTAGAGCTGAACAGATGAGGAATTTGTGTAGTGCTCACCTAAGGTCTTCACAGTCCGATATGAGCATGCACAGAGCTCCAGGCAGGCTCCAGCTGGCCCTCACTCGCCCCTGCCCCATATCCTGCTCTTCTACCCAAATGCTGCCACTGGTGAACAGAGGCCCAGCAGACTTGATGGCAGAAGCTCAGAAGTAGTAACTACACAGAAGCACAGATTCTCAAAGCCCCTTCTATGGAGCCCCCTTTGAGCGACTAGCCAGTTTGTCTTCACAGATTGCTCCCACTTTTTCACTCAAACCAGTGCTTTGTGAAGACTTGTTAGTGATTCTGCAGATAATTATTCTCCATTTGAGAAACAGTAGCTGGCTTGTTACTAAACCCTATAAGGAACTGAATATTGACCATGGACCGCCAAGTCCCCAGGCCATCTGAGATGTCAGTCATTAACAGAATGTTGTGTAGCCCTCCAGGCAATAAAGCTGGGTATGCACAGAGGCATGCCATACACAAGTGGAGGTGGGATGAAAGAATTAGGGCTCAGCTAGGTCTGAAGGCACAAGTAAGTTGAGTGAGCAAATGATACATAGTCTGTACTCCTGCTACACTGTCTCCTCTTTCTAAACTTGCACCTAGTCCTTGTAGAAAATTCCCTAGGCCTGAGGAAATAAAAATCCAGCTCTGGATTACAGCTGGTTCTGCAGAACACACTACGGCCACCTACAAGGAGACAATTAAAGCACCATAACTCAGAGCCCCTTACATGTGTCATCTTCTGGAGAACCAGCAACCATCTCTAGCAAGCTGATTACAATTGACCTCTTCCATGATGGAAGGTACAGCACTTTGTTCTCATTTGAATTGAACTTTCCTGTCCACAATGCTTCTGTCCAAACCACCATTGGAATTCACTGGTCTTACTCTTTTCTGCATCACTCTAAAGCAGCTTCCTTGATTGAAGGCGGGAATGACCTTCTGAAGACTCAGTTACAAGTCCTGCCTGTGGACAACACCTGGTGGAGCTGGGAGAATGACCTCCAGGATGCAGTAGAGGCTCTGGAACAGAACCAATGCATGTCACTATCCTCCCACAGCCTACGCTCATGGATAGAAAAACAATCCTAATATATAAAAAGCCAGGGTCCGTCACTACCTAAACGACTAGATGGATGACCAAACACCAGGCTAGGGTCCCAGCTGGCATGGCGGCGGGAGTCAGTCCTGGGTCCTGGCCGCCTGCAGTGCGGTGGCGGGAGGGAGCTATGGGAATGGAGCCATGCTGCCATCAGACTGGCCTCTGGATCCCTCCCCTCTGCCTGCAGGCTCTGGGGAACCAGAGCCATGCTGCCATCGGACTGGCCTCTTGGTCCCTACCCCCAGCCCACAGGCTCCAGGGAACTGGAGCCATGCTGCTTGGACTGGCCTCTTGGTTCCCCCCCGAGCCTGCAGGCCTGGGGAACCAGAGCCATGCTGCAATGGGACTGGGCCCTACCCAAGGGGTCCCGGATTGTGAGAGTGTGCAGGCTGGGCTGAGAGACCTCGAGTGCATGAATTTTTGTACACTGGGCCTCTAGTATAAAATATAAATTCTCAGCAATGAATCAATAGATTCAATATAGATACTAATAAGATCCCAATAGAGTGGTTTTATGTGGAGATTGACATAGGTGATTGCAAAATTTATATGGAAGAACAGAAGAATAATCAAGAAACATTTAAAGGAGTTGCATATTATTTGCCCTGATTAATATAAATATTTATCATAAAGCTTTAGTAATTATAATCAGTGTGTTTGTGTGTGCAAGTGTGCAGTTTTACCAAGGAAAAAAAAAAACCAAAACAACAAGACAAAACTTAAGCAATGAAACAGAATAGATAGTCCATAACAAACTACTGATATGTGGGAATTTGGTGTGGGAAAAGGAATAACTAAAATGGATCAGTAAAAATTCATTCTCCACAAAGAAAAAATATGGAAATGGATCTTGATCACTATCTCTCACCACATATATAGCATACATATGTGATATGTATATATATGATATATGTGTGTGATAAAATGAACAAAAAAAGAGAATGATAAACAGAAAGTGCGATATGAAGCTGACTTGTGAGGGTGGGCAGGGGAATGGTGCAGCGTGTAGATAGAAATACATTACTGGAATTACTCTAGGCTGTACTGGTCTCATGAGTGTTTATTTCAGCATGAATATATATGTGAGCCAGATAGAGATTAATGAGGATTATGCTCAAGAATCAAATATTAACGACATTAATCAAATGATAACTTCCATTCTGTTTACCTAAAAGTCCAATTCCGAGGAACAGATGTTACGTATGTATGAATTAACTGCAACTCAATGATAGGAAAGAATTTGACGTTAGATCTGCCATATGTTTGAACTCTGTTAACATTTCTTCACTATCTCTTTCATTTGCATTCACCCGATCTCTTTGGTCTCTTAATTTTAAACATAAATAGCTTTTTATTGGTTCTAGTAATAAACTAGCCTAAAATGTTGTGTCCTTTATAATGTTTATGGGTCACTAGTAGCTTTAAATATTAATTATTTGCCCTCTATTTTTTATATAACGGTAAAAAATAATACAGGACATTTAAAACACACATACAGTCTTGGCTGGGTAGCTCAGATGGTTGGAGCATCATCCTAATATGCCAAGGTTGTCAGTTCAATCCCATCAGGGTACATACAAGAAGCAATTAATGAATGCATAAATAAATGGAACAACAACTCTCTCTCTCTCTCTCTCTCTCTCTCTCTCTCTCTCTCTAAATCAGTGGTTCTCAACCTTTCTAATGCCGTGACCCTTTAATACAGTTCCTCATGTTGTGGTGACCCCCAACCATAAAATTATTTTCGTTGCTACTTCATAACTGTAATTTTGCTACTGTTAATGAATCGTAATGTAAATATCTGTGTTTTCCGATGATCTTAGGCTCTACAGCAGCAGTTCTCAACTTGTGGGTCGCGACATACTGTTATGAATCATAATGTAAATATCTGTGTTTTCCGATGGTCTTAGGCTCTACAGCAGCAGTTCTCAACTTGTGGGTCGCGACATACTGTTATGAATCATAATGTAAATATCTGTGTTTTCCGATGGTCTTAGGCTCTACAGCAGCAGTTCTCAACTTGTGGGTCGCGACATACTGTTATGAATCATAATGTAAATATCTGTGTTTTCCGATGGTCTTAGGCGACCCTGCTAGCGGTTCTCAACCTGTGGGTCATTACATTACGATTCATTAACAGTAGCAAAATTACAGTTATGAAGTAGCAACGAAAATAATTTTATGGTTGGGGGTCACCATAACATGAGGAACTGTATTAAAGGGTCGCGGCATTAGAAAGGTTGAGAACCATGCTCTAAACAAACAAACAAACAAACAAACAAACAAATAAATAAATAAAATAACACTCACACATACTAATACTTCATTGGTCTTGGGGGATAAGCACATAGGAATGGAAGCCAGCATCTTTGATCTCTGGCTGGCCCTAGCTGTAATATCTCAACTTCACTGTGTCTGGAAGATAATAAAGGATGTTGGTAGAAATAGGCAGAGGTTCTAATTCTAAGATCGTGCAGTCAGGGATCCCCTTACAATAGTGTTGATGCACTATCTTCTGTAGGGCAGTGACGCTAGAGACTTGACTCTTTCAGACAACAATAACCATCTTGAGAAATCTCAGGAATTTCAATGACTTAAAAACAAGTTATTATACTTTATGTCTGATGTTTCAAATGCAATAAATTGTTCATATAATATATTTAATTGTGCTAATCGTTTAAGATTCCCATTTCAGCAACCAAGTCTTTTTAAGTGACTTGGTTTGATTCTAAGATAAAATTGGCCATATGCATCCCTTATAGTCATGGCCCAGTTCTGTGTTCTCTTTCTCTCTTGTATTGGTATCATCATTCATTCTAGGACCCTGGGCAAAGTCAGAAAACTGGTTGGCAAAGCTGCTCCCAATGGTTTTTCAGGTTGAGACTCCTATTACTGTGTCCATCACTCTGTCACCCGAATCTGACTCCTGGGGATGAAAGTGTAAACCCAAGTAAAACAAAGAAACAAAATTAATTATTTGTAACATTGCCAGCATCAGTTGAACTAATGAAGGCTACATTTGAATCTCTCCTCAGATCCCTTCCTTGTGATTTTTATTATACCCTTATACAAAGAGGGCATTGAAGCAACACCAGTGAAGTTTTAATTTGGTCAAATGGACCAAACACAGGAGCTAATTCAACAACCCTTTCTGTCCTCCCAAATACACCTAGTGGTGCAAACCAGAACTGCCAGGAGTGTGTCACTTCTCTAGTTTGACACTGAGGAATCACATGGTAAATATCTTATATAACATCAAAACTAACAAAATTGAAAAATATGAATGTTCATATGAGTGTCAACTTGGCAAGAATTTTACTTCTGGAGAATGTTAAATTATGTCAAAATGTGACTTTTAATTAAACAATCTATGCTTCTGTCCCTTTTTAAAAAAAACTCAAAGTTATATGCACAATGTATATCATATAAATAGAAACACTTCTCCTGTTCTGTCACATGCCCAGGTTTAAAAATCCTAGTACTCAATTAGTTTTCAATGAGAAATACAGCTACAGGAGACCTTGACAGGGAAAACCCCCAAGGTACAAATATAACAAGAATAACCTACATTTTGGGGGTACAGTAGGTGTCCATCACTGAGCTAAGTGCTCCCATGATTTACCTCAATTCCCAACAGAGCTCCCTGATCCTAGTGGTCTTATTCATTTTATTTCACAGGTGAAGTAGCTGAGGCTATGGCAGATACATTAATATGTCAGGAACACACACTAAGTGGCAAAATTGAGGCTTGGATCCAGGCCTGTCAACAAAATTTTGTGCTCTTAACCTGTAGGCTACATGCTGGAAAAGCAGCTGCTGGGGAAAACATACCTACACCATAAATTACAAGTGTTAATTAAGCACCTGTGAAATGGTTAGTGCTGTGTTAAATATGGAGAGTGCTACACTTCTTCCCTAAAGAACTAACAATTAGTGGAGGAGACGAGACGCATTTATAAAACTACCCTGCACGTCAGATGACAGTAATGTAGTGGTTGATTCCGTATAGTTCATAAGCTTTACAGATGTCAGAGGCAGAAACCAATGCAGGCAGACTGCTCAGCCAAGGCTGGACTGTGTCAGCTCTAGAACTTGATTTTGTGCCCATGCCAATATCAAGTTCTAGAAAGGATGAGTGTACCAGTAGGTTGTATACAGATACCTGACTTTGGCCAACAGTTACTGATCAAACATACCAATTAGTACAACCATAAACACCTTTAACGGAGCAATAGATCAGCTCTAACTGTGTTGTTATCTCCTAAATAGAAGGTTTGATTTAAAAATATCCGTGGGTTGCACAAACAGTTCAATTGAAATGGATTTTACATGCTGCAGTCTTTATGCCACGGACTGCTCAGACAATAGAGGCAAAGCCACAAAGGGATCCTTTGCTTAACGGGGAAGACACTGGGAATATTCAGCAAAATGAGAACAACTGATGCCCCACCTCAGTGAGTTCATTGTGAGGAAGCATCACTACCCTGATCCTTTTCACATTCAAGAGAAGAAAACGGGCATATGACTCCCTTACACAGAATGAAGGTTGAGGATGTCCATATCATTATGAAATTTCAACAAGAAAACTGCTTTTGTGCCAGGGCCAGAGATGGGCATTCTAGACCTGCCGTGAGCTCTAGAAAAGTTCGCCCAGGAAAAGTCAAACGTGCTACACCCGGTGCCATCACCCTCCCCCCCCCCCCATGGCATGACCTTGAGGAAATGAGCTCACCTCTTTTGGTCTCGGTTTCCTTGTCTGTAGAATGAGACCCATTCCAGTCCTAACACTATGTGGCTATATGTTCTTTCATAGCAATAGGGGAAATGCAGATACAGAAGACCCACTAAGAACCATAGTTCCTGGGGACATATTCTGTGTCAGACATTATTCTAAGTGCCTCACATGTACTAATTTGGACCATCACATTAGAAGACAGGTACCACTGCATTTACAAACAAGACAACTGGGGCATACAGAGCTTAAACAATTTCTCCAAGATCACAGCAAGAAACAAAGCCAAAATGCCACGCAGATAGATGCTCTTAACCATTACAATGTCTGCCTTTGTTAAATGAGGAAAGCAAGGTACTTTATGCACTTCAATATCTACAGGATGCTCCAAAGTCCTTTCTTGCTAGCCCTCTAAATTGTAACCACCTTTCCTACAGAAAATGACAGTTTTCCTTTTCTTTTGTTTATACCAGTGAATTACTGGTTGTAAATTACAAATACCTGCCAACTAAGATTTTCCTGAATGTATAGAAATGCTCAAAAAGATGTATCTTTAGCTACCTCTACTCCAATCCCTAAGAACAGGCACTATTGCCTCCATCCCCAGAATTACGGGACTAGAGAAAGTATGCATATACTCCTGCTCCTTAGGAGATGACAGGCATATTTACCTGCCTTCTCCAGTGTCCCACCCCCCCAAAAAAAGGCTGCAGGATTCACTTCTTCCTATTGGCATCCTTCAACCGAGGCTACTGAAATGTTGTCTGCAATAATAAAGCCAAGTTCATCCTAGAGTGATTGGGTTGGTTGTTTGGTTGTTTTGTGATGAATTATGATTTTTTCTCTATGTATAGACAAAAGAAACACTCTGATATATCAGCCTCTAGAAAAACACCAGATACTGGAAATTTGATTTGTAATAAAAAGTACTTATGGTTATCATTGTAAAGATTTTACACAAAATCACAGTAAAAGCGAAAAAAGCAGATCATATTCTCAGTGAAAATCATATTTATTCAAAGTACATACATATTTCATAAAAGTATATACCCATATGGCTTTCAGCATCATACCAAAAAAAAAAAAAAAACACCCAGAAATCTACTGTATTGCAATATTTGACCTCTTAAAACTTATGGGAATGAAATTTTTCCATTCCAGTTGAAATATTGACTATTTCTAGTTACAAATTTTAGCCAAAACAAACCTGACTAGAGCCAGTTGTTATTGACAAACAAACAAATACAGGCAAATTTTGAGAAAAGCTATCTGATTCGGGACATAATAAAAGAGGGAAGATTTAATTCTGAGAAAGGATTTTCTTACATTTCACAATGAAAACCAGCCCCAGAAAATGAAGTGACATCATAAGACTTAGACTACTTAAAGTCTGGTCACATTAATTCCCAGTTTTCCAAGGCTAGGGGCAAAGTTTATTTTGCTCATCATATCCAGTACTATCATTAAAAATTTCCATGATAAGCAATGGAAAATATTCTCATATTATTAAACAGAATATTAAAATTCTAGACATGCTATCATGGGTTCTATTAACTTTGTTTCATGTGTAGATAATTCTTAACAAATATGGAGTTAAACCTACTTAATAGCTTTTTATGTAGCAAATAATTAAGCAAGATGGTGAAGTTTCAATTCAGAACTTATTTTTACAGTATAATACAAATACTTTGAGGATTAACTTCATGATGCAGAATCATGGATTGACCGTAGATTGAAATTAAGTGAAACTAGGTTCTGAATAATGTCAGTTAGAGAAATACAAAATCAAGACAATGCCTACTTTTTTCTTTTTAGTAGATATTTCCAACCACTTTGTACAAAGGCAATTACATATAGCAAAAAAAAAAAAAAATCACTGTGTACTGGAATGATGCTAAGATCATTTTGCAATCCAAATGTTCTCAGATCTATGGATGTGCATCAAGAATACTGCCAGACTTTTTCTACTACAAGAACTGATGGAAATCTAATGGAAATCAAAATCGGACAGATTCATGGGAAAGAAGGAATCTGTCCAAGATTTCAGGCAGCAAAAATAGATCTGCTGAGCTCCTGAATTACATCACTGCCTAGCTATTCTAGTACCGTGCTGGAAGGTGGACACCTGGGCCAGCCCCAAGCAGCTGTTTCCATCTCCTGAAGTAGACCACTCAGAAGCCAGGCTCTGATCAGCCTGCAAAAGTTAACTCAACCCTATCCATGCAAACACTGCTCTATGTTAACACCGTCCCATCTTCCAATGGTCCTATCCCAACCATCTTTGACTATCTGGATGGAGAACATATTTTTGGAAAGAGGAACTGCTGTTTATGACATCACTAAAAGCAAAAGAGAAATAAACTGTTAGGAGCTCAGAACTATCCCAGTCCCTCCTGAGATACGGTTTCAGAAGATGTGCCCATTCCTCCACGGTTTCCCACTCCCCGCTTGGTGTGCAGCCCAAGATCCCATCTGAAGTTATCCTTCCCACCACCCTCCCAAAATCTGGAATGTTTCTGTGCAGTTTGTCACCTCGAAGGATTTACACAGTAGTCAGACCATGGACCAGGTACAGCAAAAGAATGGGATCCAGCCCTAATGGTTTGGCTCAGTGGATAGAGGATTGGCCTGCGGACTGAAGGGTCCCAGGTTCGATTCTGATCAAGGGCATGTACATTGGTTATGGGCATATCCCCAGGAGGAGGTATGCAGGAGGCAGCTGATCAATGTTTCTACCTCTCTATCCCTCTCCCTTCCTCTCTGTAAAAAATCAATAAAATATATTAAAAAAAGAAAAAAAAAGAATGGGATCCATCCTGACCTCAGCCTGGGCTACAGCCATGCCATGGGAAGTGCCCATTTTGTGCTTAAAATGATTTAGCTGAATGGCAGGAACGTGTGAAAATAATTGACTGATCAAGGAAAAGTAAGATCGCCTGTGTAAACTTTGCAAAAGGAGACCACTCGAGCATTTGCACCACTTGAAACAGAACGTAAGGGAATTGTGTAAAGAACCACAAATACAAAGATCAAGAGGTCAGAGAAGGGTGCTTTCAGCTCGACTCCACTGAATCTCTGACTGACCCATTCAAGAACATACATACGAAGGAGGTCAAATAAATTAGAGATCTATGTCATTGCAAAAACAACAGACAAAAAATGCCGTGTGTGTAGGGGACGTATGAACTCCCCAGTTGTCTTTAGCTATATTAACGGTGCTATAAATAGGCCATCACCTGCTCCTCCTTTTCCACTTAGAAGAGAACAAGCCAGAACAGGTTTGCATTACAGCTTCAACAGAATCACCAGCAGCTATGTCCTGGCAAAACAGATTTCCAGAGGGAAACTGATGTGTTTTCTTCCCTGAAAGTTCTGGAACAAAAAGGAGATGCTTCTAGAAATGCTGCTTGCCAGTGAGGTTGACCAGAAGTCTCTCTCCAAGTCCTTTTTGGTCCTAAAAGTGGTGAAGAGAGATAATGATGCCACTCCAGGGAACACTGAAGGCTGTGCTGGTTACAGGGATGTGAGACCTGGCCTGAACCCACACCCAGGACACAGGATCAAAGGGCGCTCTCTGCTCTCTGCTTTACTTGTACTAGCCAGTTGTGATATGTGGCATCATGCTCTCTCCTACACTCTGTTTTTAATTTTGACCTCCCTGGATTCCAGCAGAAGACAGCATCCCTTTACCAGTGTGGGGGAAAAGAAAACTCTAGTTTTGAAAGAACCCCATGATGGCAAGTTTTCCAATGCATAACGTTTTGAGCACCATCTGGCTCAGGATATCAGAAACAACCTGCCAAGTACCAAAGACAGCTATTTTGCACACTGAGTGAAACACGCACAAACATCCACTTCTTTGCTCAGTGGACACAAATGTGGTGCATATTTCTAGTCTAAGCTGAAGACATCCCCCAGATCAACCACTGCCCCCAGAAGTATCTCACTGGGTAACCGATGCCTAGCACAAACATATCATAGGAGGTGCAAAAGTTTGAACCACGCAAACAGAAGGATCAGTGACAGGAAGTTTACTGCCATCTACAGATTTCCCCTCACTGCTCAAGGGAGTGAGCCAACGCTTTCTGCTTGAAAAATACAAATTGGCAAAACTGACATCAGCCATTGGGCCGCATGGTGCTCCTACTAATGAAATCCACTTTAACAAGCGCTAGTGCACACAGTTAACTACCTACCGCTCTAGAACCGGGAAAGTATCTCGCCTGACACTTACAGGCTCAGAGGATGCAGAGTCACAACCGGTCAACACCCCATCCCTTTCTGTCTATGGGACTAAAGACATACAGGTTTAAAGGCAAAGATGTACGATAATATAAAAAACACTTTCCACCTTATTAACCACTTTCTCAAGGCAGGCTTTTTACAAAGTTCAATAACACCAATTCAAACTGAAACACCAGCTCAGGAGGCAGGCAGCGGCCACGGAAGTCACGGGTTGATGTGGATGGGGACGCATCGGAGCGGAGGTGGCGGGCAGCAGCCTGGGCGCAGAGTCCAGCGGAGTTTGCCTGCGGGTTCGCAGAGAGGGGAAACTCACGCCCCGCGGTCCACCTGGTGAACACCCTGGCAACTTTATTTTGGGCAGAACCGTCCAAGGAAACTTTTCTCGTGCCGGCAGCCCTGGCCAGAGCCAGGCCAGCCTCGGGCAGGCAGGAGGGGCAGGGAGCTGAGAGGGCAGGGCCGCCCTAGGCGGGACGCGGCCGGGCGGGCTGGGTCCCTCTCCTCTCGGGACCGGGAATGCGCGGGGCAGGTCCCGGGGGGGAAGCCACTCACCAGCTGGAGCGCGAAGAAGACGGCCAGCAGGGCGACACAGGCGCCCATGACGATGAGCAGCAGGAAGACGATGAGCGGGTGCTGCTGGCTCATGCAGTAGTAGGACTCATACAGCCAGTCCCGGGACCGCTGCAGCCCGTCGCCGTCGCCGCCGCCGCCCGCGGCCGCCGCCGCCACCGCCTCGGCGCGGTCCCGCAGGTAGCGGCGGCGCCGCATCGCCTCCTGCCACATCGGGGCGGCTCGCGGGGCGCCGGCCGAGTGAGCCCGGCCCGGGCTGCGCCGCCCGCTGCCGCCCGCTTCCCACCTCCTGCGCCGCCTTGGCCGCGCCGCTGCCCGCGCCCCGAGCTGCGCTCAGGGGCCTCGGCGGGAGCGGAGCTCGGCGCCCCGGGATGGGCGCTGGCGTGCAGGCGAGGGCCGGGTGGCGGCCTCGGGGGCAGCTCCCGACGCCGCCGCTGCCGCCACCGCGCGGGAGGGAGAGGGTGCGACCGGGGGCCCTCCGCCCGCCTCTCCTCACCCCGCGCGGCGCAGCCTGGCCTCTGCGCACCGCTGCCCCCCGACGGCCGGGCCGTGCGCTAGGGGAGGCCGGGGGCTGGCGGATGGGAGGAGGGCGGGGAGCGGGGGAGGAGGTTGGCACCGGCCGCGCCCCACCCGGGTGTCCCCTCCTTCCGCCCTCCCACACTCAGCCACAGCTCGGTCCACCTCCTCTCCACTACCTCAGAGCTCAGCCTGGGGGTTCCCTCTCCATGCCCGCCTCCCCCCTCCCCCGCCCCGCCACTTCCCACTGCGCCCAGAGCACTGCGGGGGCGCCCGGCCTCCTCTGCACTAGCTCCCAGCGCCACGGAGCGGGGTATTCCCACCCTCCGGTGCCCCCAGCCTCTCGGCGGGCTGCAGGGGGTGGAGAGGTGCTCCCCATCTTCCCCACCATCGGGGAGGAGACCTCCCATCCTAGAGTAACCCCTACTCAGAGGAACGCGGGGACTACTTCCTTTTCACTATCTGGGGGCACGGAAAAGGGGTTCTACTACCCTCGCCCCCCCCCTCCCCAGTGGGTAGGAGTTTCCCACCCACCTCCTCTATCTCAACACCGTGTGGTGGGCTTCCCGCGCTACCACAGAGGGCAGGGGGACTTTCCTGCGGGGAAGGAAAGGAGCTGGGACCCGAGGAGTCCTAGGAGAACAGCCCCCAGATGCGCATGGAGTAGTGAGGCGGAGGTGATGGAGCGCAGGACCCCGCCACGTCCTCGGGAGGCAGCCACACTTGCGTCCTGCACTTTTCACTTTGGAGGCGCCCAGTGGGCTAGGGTTTTCTGTATCGGAGGTACAGGGGGAGCTGTCTGGCCGCCACGCCCCCACGGAACCCCTTCTGACCGGCGGGAAGGGCTCGGAGCGTGGCTGGGCTCAGGGCGGGCGGGCTCTGGGGTTACCCCCTCCACACCACCTGGAGCGACTGGGTGGGAGGCGCCCAAGACGGAACTGGAGCCGGCGGGGGGGGGGGGGGAGGGGCAGCCTCCCCTCTGCACACTCCTGGGATGGAGATCACTGGCCCTAGCGCGGGGTGACGGGGGATCTCATCGCTGCTCTTCCGAAGGAGCCCATCCTTCTGGAGGCTGTTTCATACTCGAGTGTCGTCTGACCCCAAGACCCGCCAATCTCGCCTCCTCCCAAAGCCTAAGGAATCCAAGGCACAGCGACCTCCCCTTTCCTGCCACCAGCAAACAGCCCAGGGGGAGTTCCTAGGCACCTGCGGTCGCCCCCTGGAGACCCCCCCGCGCTCAGACTCTGAGTGCTAGCACGCCTACTGCCGCCTATTCCAGAGCTGTCCAGTTGCCCGCCCAGGCTGTCCTGTCGTTCTCGCCGAGCAGGGATATCTGATCTGGGTAGCTGTGTGCCCGTGGCCAGTACCCGGCCACTCGGGGAGAGGGGACTGCGAGCTTCCAGGGGGGTATTTTTAGCGGCAGTTAATGTCTGTTCTGCCCAGGGGTTATGACCAGAGAAAGGCACACCCGTGGAGGTGAGGGAGAGTAGGGCGGAAACAGAAGGGGGCTGGGCTCAGGGGCGTGCCCAGACACTGGCTCCTTGGCCAGGGTCCTGCCCCACCTGGTCCGGGACCTTCCCTTCTGGAGAGAAGGAGAAATGGGAGGAGGAAATGGATGGCAGAAGGTCCCCCCAATGCCTCCCGCAGCCCATGTTCCCACCCCCACCCAGTCCTAGTGGTAGAATGAAACTAATCTGTTGGGTTGTCTGAAGCTCCCCCACTCCCCTTGCCTGCCTTTCCTTTTACACCATCCCAGACTGTCAACTGTAACCAGGTCATCTAATCTCAGCCTCTCCTGCTGGTCTAAACGCACCCACTGGGCTCAGTTCTTTCTTTTGGGCCAGGGGATTCTGGGAGTTGGGTGGTTCTGAGAGCAAGCGGCAAAGGCAAATCACACTTAGAAACTTCCAGAACCTAATCTCACCTATGGAGACACAGTTGAGTGGGAAGTTGGCCATAGTTTCTTTAGTGTGGATTTTCTATATTTCTTCAGCTCTGCCCAAGGTCGTTCTGGGTTTGGTAAACCAACATTAATTTTAGACTGAAATAAAAAAATATTAAAAAACCGCTTATTTGAGGAAATGGAGCTCCAATTCAGGAGGCTCAGATTCAGGCAGCAACCTAAATTGTGTTTCCCCAGACAAAGGGGGAGCTGGCTTCTGCTGGCCCAGGTTTCCAATTAGGTCCATTTTATGAAATGAGGATCTAAATCTGTACTTCTGATTGGTCTGACTGTCACAGTCCTGACTGGTCAGCATTATATTTGGTTGTTATGGGGCAGTTCTGATTGGACAGGCAGGTCTTAGTCCATTGGTCCAAAAAGGAAACCAGAAAGCCCCTTATATTAGTTTTCAGTGAGGGAAAATGAGCAGGGCATGGTGCAGAAGTCAGGAATTCACTCTCAAGTTCTTTCCTGGAGAAGACCCTGTCAGCAAATGGCTGCTACTTCTATTATTCATAACATTTGGGTCCTGGGTGGACTATCTGGATCAATTCCTTCTCCTGGTGCACATCAAGTGAATCTTTCTTCTCTGAGTCTATAGTTTGGGCAGAACTGAACATTTCCAGTCCTTTCCTATTGGAGCAATATACTTCTTCTTCTTCTTCCCTCCAATTCTTGCTGCTTTTTCACCCATTGTATTGATAAATGTCTGCTTTCTCCTACTCAAGAAGGAAGAAAAAGTAAATAATCTGTAATTTAGGTGCCTGGAAAAAAGAACTAAAAGACTTGTGAGGGAAAATTAAAGGTTTAATTAATTATTTTCTCTTTTGTTCTAGTGGGGAAGTTGGGTATTTTTAACAACCAGTATCTATACCATATGTATATGCACCACATATTAAAGGGGTTGTTGTGAGACTTACAGAGAATTTTGTAAATGCAGGGGCAACCTATAATTAGACTCGGAACAGAGAGAATTTAACCCTTATGACATTTTTATCACCTATTCTTTCATTAGTTCATTCAACAAATATTTATTTTTTACTATCATGTGTCAGATGTTGAGGGGGGGGGGAAGTAACTATCCTGGGACCCCCGTGGGAGTTTCCAATGTACCACTTTGAAAAAGAATCCTACGAAAAACAAAACAAACAAAAATCAACATTCATCTCCATCTTCCTCCAACAATGTAAATCTCACCATCATAGAAAAAAGTTCATGGAAGGGATATAATATAAAAACCAAGGATATGTCAGGCTTTCCTAAGGTTTTGTTGGTTGTTGGTTTTAGCTTTAGTTCTTATTTTTATAGGGACCTCTATTGTTACATTATGTTTAATACAAAATAAAATGTGAATCAACACCATCGTTACAATTATTCTATCAGTGTGTTTTAACTAATTGTATCAAGTATGCCTCTTTAAAATACCAAAAAAGTTTCTATACGAAAGAAAAAAGTAATAACCCAGAAGCAGCATGAGGTAGAATGAAAATAATGTCCTTTGGTACAAAGCCAGGAGTGTGAAATACAGACCCCTGCAACGAAAGGGACCCCCAAGGTGCCATCTACTTCATTTCCGTGTCTTTGGGGTAGCAGGGATGCTATGCCAATGGTAAGGCATGGAGAGCAAAGGGGTTCCCATAAATGTATTCCATATCAACTTATTTGTGACAAAATGCACAAAGACACCAACTGTGAAAGCTCTAACTGGGCCTAAGGGAGAGGAAAAAAAAAAAAAAAAGCATTGGGATAAAGACTTCATTTTTTTCCTGCAACACTAGAGGGCAGCCCGTCATCCTGGGAACCCAGCAGGCAGGCAGGTTTATATATGGGTGTGTGGCTTGTGCTATTGCACAGGGCTCCACACTTGGTTTAAGGGTCTGCTGTCACCATCCAGAAATTCTTAGTAATTTTTTACCAAGAAGTCACACATTTTCATTTTGCCCTGGGCCCTGCAAATTAGAGAGCCGGTCCTGCCAGCTGGTGACACTAAACAGTCCTCCCATCTCTGCCTGCATTCAGAACCTCCTGGCTGCAGGCTTGAGGACAAGCAGGCAGGGACCCTCCCAATCTGGTTATCTTTCACACACACTGGGTCACACGTGAAGGATGATAAATCTGATAAATGATTATGTTGCAGGACAGGTTTTTGAATCAGTGTTTTGTGCTTTAAAAGGACTCATCTTCTAGTTCCTATTCCAAATCCAGTTAGATTAGCTCAGTCAATAAGGGAGCTGTTATGCTCCTCCCAATGTCACAGTGCTTTGATTAAGTAAAGGCAGGCGGGCAAACTGTGCCAAGGACAGACGCGGGCATGTGCCAACCCCAAGCGTATTGTAAGGGTTGAGCACAGAGTATTTCCCTGTGTATTCGTTTTCCTCTCTGGCAAATATATCACTGAAATTTATATAATAAAGTATGAACAGTATGTCAACAGATTCATTATCACCATGAAATATGTCTTGTGTACTCAGATAACATTTACATTTTTATTGTACCAGACTCTGTGGATACAGAAACCACACAACCATAGTCAGCTTATGGCTCCAAGAAGTCTCATTAACTCTTTGAGCTCACTAAGGAGCTCTTTTGCAGTTCAATTTTTAGAACATCAAAAAAAAGTGGCTGAACGTAACATTAACATCTTCATTTTCTTTCCCATCCAGGGTGGGATGATCTCGATGTGTCTTTGAAAGATCCTACTTGCTTGACTGATTTGATAAATTATTTCTCAAGTGGCAAAATTCAATAAATATTTCATAGAATCATCTTTAAGATCTGAGTTCAGGTGACTTATTGGGATATAGAGTCCTGAATATGTGAGAAGATGGTACAAGTGTTTTGGAGCCCCGCTGCCATTCCAAAGCTTGTAACTAGTACTTTTTTCAAAACCCACTGAGACACTGGAATTCCTTCTATGAGAACTGGGAGGAGGGAGGAGAGGTTAATGACTAATCAGTCTCCAGCACGCCTGCAAACTTGTGAGAAATATCGATTTCCCTGCTCTTGCTCAGAGAAGGGGATCTGAAAGCAATGACTCATGGAGCAGAGGTGTGTGCTCCGGATCTGTTGCTAGGGGAGGCACAGGAAGAGGGCGCCTACTGAGCAAGCTTACGTGGATCATTCAGATACTGTGACTTTTATTTTTATACCCTTTTAGGTGTCCCTTCAACTAGTCAATGAAAGAAGAGATTAATTACACGGTGAAACTGATAAATAATCTACTTTGAGGAAAAGAAATAGTCTCTATAAAAAGCAAAGCTGAGGCATACTTCATCAACATTTTTACCTAATTCTGAATTCGTTCCATTCAGATAACTTAGCTTAAGATTTTAAGCTTCTCCACTACTGTTTGATTCATGATTTCATATTGGCATTTGAAAATAAATAAAACTTGCTCTTGTATTATTCCATACTGTTAGAATAAGTTATTAACTATAATAACTTTCTTAAAGTGCTGGACTTTTGCCTTAGCTCTGATACCAACTGTAAATTTTCCCAGAAGTCATAAAGACCACTGAGCTGCAGTTTATCTGTAAAGTAAGAAGAATAGACCAATTAGTTTAAGCAACTTTCTAACATGTTAATATTACCCTGGGCTGGGGAAAGGGATGGATTTTATTCAACATTTTTAGACAAGGGGGAGGAAATTATACACCCCACCCCAAAAAAAGAAAAAAGTTTGTTAGGTTGTATGTGAGCATTTGAGAGCAAGTTCTATTTCCTTATAGATACTAGTAAATGCAAGAAGGAGAATGTTTCAGTGGACAGGTACAACCTTCTTTCTGTGTTAAGCTGGTCTGTCTTCCCTCATTAGAAGGTAAACTCATTAAGGGGAGGTGATTTTTGTTTCTTTTTTTCACTGTTATATATCTCCATTCCTGAAATTTGCAAAACCCATAGTAAGTGCTTAACAAATGTGTGCTTGATGAATGAATAACTGCGTGGCTGAAGATATATGGTAACGTCATCCTTTTTAAAAAAGAGTACAATTGACAAATAATGTCAGTACATTATTTTAATCAGAACTTCATTTGATAGAAACATTGTCCAGGTCCTGAGGAGGTTATATGTATATACATGTTTTCTATTGGCACTATATTCACATTCCTAAAAAATCTCACCATGTTTTCAAATCCTAAAAAGGCAAGCATCCAGGCTTATTTTGTAGTCTGTTTTTATAAAAGCATGATAATTTCTATCAATATAGACAAGGATTTCTAAACACAGTGTTGTTTTTCAATAGAACGTTTAAATATACAGATATATATAGTGACTACATTTTAATATAAAACTCGATAAGGAAAATGCTGTCATGGTAATAAATGATATTTCAAATGGAGATTAATAGGTCCTGCTGAAGGCAATAAAATCTGCTTTGTCTTGCTCAGGAGCCCCCTGAGCTGCACGTCCTCAGCTCCCCGCTCAGAGCCAGGTGCTACCTGGGAAAGAGCTGGGGGGAGGTTGCTGAGTTCATGGGGCCAATTGCCTTAGATTAAATAACCTCCAAATGGCCAGATACAGTTAACGTGCCAACTCTATCTAGACAGGCTGTATTTACATTGTTACTGGGAAACGTTGAAGACATTTTCACGCTCAGCAGGCGAAAGGAATAAAAAGGCAATCTTAAACCTAGACCCTCATTATTACATTACAGTCTGATAACTAACACATAAAAAAAAAAAGTATCTGTCTTCCCTGCTGGGGTAGAGTTGCTCTTCACGTCTAAGTGTATTCTTCCAGAGAGCCAACAAATGGAAGGTTCATCTAAAAAAAATACTTAGAAATGTTAATGATATTAATATGAAACTATTTGGACTAAAATATAGAAAGCGGGTGTCAGACATGGAGGTTTCTCAATGTTGATTCAATTTGCTTTATATAGTCTCATCAGAGCATCATGCAACCACTTTTCTTAAGATCTAAGTTTGCAATTAGCTATCCAGTTACAGCAATGTATATGCTTTTCTATATAGAGACAAAAATATGTAGTTGTATTTAGTGTTTTAAATTTGCAAACAATGAATACAGTTATGTCTGTTCTGGACAAAATTTTACAAATCCAAGTTATAGGCCCCTTTTGCTAACTTTCTATATTGATGGTATAGAAAAATATCCACTAGCCTTCTTACCCTCTTTCAATGGTATTTTGCAGGGAACTTTAAGAGATAAAGGAATTGTGAAGTGTGACATTAGGAGTCACAAATGTGAACAACTAACAAAACCAGATTATTGTAATGACTCACACATTACCCAACAGATGTGTTCTTTTATTTGAATTCTTCCTATGAGTAAACTATTCTTGACCCAAACAATATTCAGCTCTTTCCTTCTTTGGGGTCACTTCAGTCTTTTAGTGAATTGCAGCTAATCAAAAGTGCAAAATCGAATTTATAAAATAATTTTTGTAGTTAGTCCGCTACATAGACTTCTTTCAGGGTCCAGAGTTTAAGAATGGGCCCTGGGTACTAAAAAGCCAATTAACATAGGGACTTGCATGGAGAAACACTGAACAGCCATGTGAAATTCTTATCAAATACATTGAAACAACCCAAAGCAGGAGCTAGCACTGGTTCTACCCAATCTTTTAACCTAGTGATTGTGGAATGAATAAACTCTAGGGATGTTTAACATTTTTTATCCAACATTTAAAGGATGATTACTTGTTTATCTTCTTTTTGATCAATGGCCCAGATTCATAAGTAAATTCTCACACTTTATACTATAAGATCTTTGGGGAAGAAACCCCCCTGCTTAAGCTGTTCAGATCAAGATAAAAACCCATAGTCATGATCTTACTTTATTTTTTATTATTATTACTTACTGAAATACATATGTAGTCCTGTAGTTATTTGAGTTGCCCTGTTTCTTTAACCAGCTGGAAGCTTTTCTGTTTTGTAATTGTCTGATGATTGATTGAAAAACTAGCCACTTCCTAAGAAGGATTATTGAATTAGTGGCAGCCCTCTGATTGCTCTATTTTAAATAGTGCTTAATTAAAAAGTTAATTCCAACTATTTGGGAAATGGGTGGGATATCAGTTTCAATTATCTAATAGTTAGCGGGATACAGAAAATAAAAATAATTAAAATATAGCTAATTTTAAATGATTGATGAGCATATGAGAAATTTAGACTTAATTACCAGAAGTGTATATTTAGTCTTAATTATCAGAAGTCTACATTTTTAAAACTTTTTTTTTTTACAGAGAGGAAGGGAGAGGGATAGAGAGTTAGAATCATTGATCATCTGCCTCCTGCACACTCCCTACTGGGGATATGCCCGCAACCAAGGTACTTGCCCCTGACTGGAATCGAACCCGGGACCCTTCAGTCTGCAGGCCAACACTCTATTCACTGAGCCAAACTGGTCAGGGCAAGTCTACATTTTTAAAATGGCACTGAGAAACTAAGACCACAGTGAGGATGGTACCCATCACAGGACCTGGGAATCCGAACCATCATGCTATGCTGCACGGTTTGCTATGTGCAGCTCTATGGGCAGAGCTTAACCTGGAAAAGTGATGCTTCCCTGGGGCACAACACAGTCACATGTTTGGTCCTCTGGCACTCAGCTAGGAGGGAATGTCGCTTCTTTGTCTCCCTGTAGGTGCTTTGAGCTTTTCCCCCAGCCCCATTCCTCCGGGCCAGGAGGAGAGAAAGCAGATTGAGTGTAATGCAGTCACCAATCTTTAACTGAAGGGCCTGACACCAATTTTACCCTAGGTTTAATAAAAACAATCTCCTACAAAATTATTGGCATTATAACTGAACCTATCTATATTGATGATTTAAAAAAATATTTTTACTTTAAAATTATATTTAAATTTGTTAGTATTATCTGCTTAGTATACACTATTTTGTAGATGAATTTGGGAAATGATAAAGGTTCTTTGACAGTATCTTGAATTATATTTTAAAATAGTAGTCTAAACTTTCTGAATGCTGCAAAGGAAGAATGGCTATATTGGAACAACCCTTTGCAGATAATAACAAACAACTCTGGATATAGATAATAGGATAGTAGGATGTGTCTTTAAAGTGGAGGAAAATATATACATGTTAACTGAGAATTCTACATAAAGCAAAATATGGTTTTGAAATTCAGACTTTTAAGGCAAAGTCTAAAAATTTCATTGCCAGCAGAACTTCACTATAAGAAATGATAATGGAAGTTTTTCAAGCTGAAGGAAAATGACATCAGATGGAAATGCAGATCTTAGTTATCTAAAAGAAAATTAAATATTTAAAGCAGGCGTCCTCAAACTACGGCCCGCGGGCCACATGCGGGTGTTTTTGCCATTTTGTTTTTTTACTTCAAAATAAGATATGTGCAGTGTGCATAGGAATTTGTTCATAGTTTTTTTAAAAACTATAGTCCGGCCCTCCAATGGTCTGAAGGACAGTGAACTGGCCCCCTGTTTAAAAAGTTTGAGGACCCCTGAAAAGCAAAGTGTTTATATTAAAATATGGAGTTTATAGCATATACTTTATAAAATTTATAACAAAAGAAAAAATAGGTAAGTAAAATCATGACAGTAGCAAAAAATAAGTGGGTATGTTAAATTATAACTTGCAAGATTTTATAGCCTATCCGAAGTAATACTTATTAGGTTTAAATAGGCATTGATAAATCACCATTGCATATTTTAATCCTTACAATAACCATTAAAAGTTAAGATAAAGTTAAAAAGCCAATAGAGGTATTGAACTGGAATATTAATGGCAATAGACTAATTTTAACAGTGAAAGAAGACAGGAAGAGAGGAACATAAGAATAAAAACCAGATGAGACAAAAAGAAAATAAATTGCAAAGCTGTAGAACTATATCCAACTGTATCAATAATTGCCTTCAATATAAACACTCAAATTAAAAGGGTAGATTGGGAGATCATATAAAAAAGCAAGATGCAATTATATCTGAAGGAAAACATCCTTTAAAGATAAAGAAATGTGTAAGGATGGAAAAAATACATACCATGCAAAAGTAAGAAAAAAGAAGTTGGTTTAATCATTTTAATATCAAGATTAGGAGTACTACCAGTGATAATAAAGGATATTTTTTAAATACTAAAAGATTAATTTTATCAATAACATATGATAAGTAACACTAAATTTAGTTTAAGATTGATCTGAGACCTAAATGTAAAAGTTAAAACTATGGAGCTGCTAGAAAAAATTATGGGAAGATACCTTTAAGGCTTTGATGTAGGCAACGATTTTGAGGTGACAAAAGTATTTGACATAAAAGTAAAATATTGATAAACTGGATAGGTAGGAAAATAATAGTAAAACCACTCCATGTAATATATGACATATAAAACTAAAAATATAAGTAATTTTCTTGTACTTATAGATACCAAAATAAATGGGGAAAATGTAATGATATGATGCTAAAACATGAAATAGTAACAATTTTCAGTAATAAAGCTCCCATCATATTCAAAATTCATTTAATAAATCTATGTGGAAGTAAATATTTAATTTAATTGATCTAGGTAATGGCCTAAAGTATGAATATATTCAAATAATGAAGTCGGCCCAGCCAGCATGGTCAATCAACCTATGAATCAGGAAGTCACAGTTCGATTCCCGACCAGGGCACATGCCTGGGTTTTAGGCTCAATCCTCAGTGTGGGGCATGCAGGAGGTAGCCAATCAATGATTCTCTCATCATTGATGTTTCTATCTCTCTCTTCCTCTCCTTTCTTCTCTGAAATCAATAAAAAAAATTTTTAATTAAAAAAAAAATGAAGTCGTAGGTCTCTCTAAAAAGTGCATGGCTCAAGTAATTGGACTTCAAGTCCTGTAGATTTATCTTTCACTTTCTGGTCTGTTCTCATTCTTTCCCATGCTGTTCCTCATTCCTTAGTTCAGTAAAGTCAATGTCCAGAATCACAGAGTCCTGAATATAGGGACCCTCTTCTTTCCAGAGGTTTGCTTCTTGAGAGCCTCAGGCACCTGGTTCAGTTAGAGAACTGAATGGGAGAACACCCTTTTCCCAGAAACCTCAGGCAGCAGCTAACCCAGAGGAGCAATCCATTCCACCCAGAGTGCACCCAGGAGCCCATGCTGCCCCCAGATTCTTAAGCAGAATATAAACATATAATAAATTGGCATAATTACCCATGACTGTCCACTCATGATGCTTTCCTGGAAGATGAGCCACACCCAGGAATGATCTTCCCCCACTCATTCTTAAAAAAAAGGTACAGGTTTATCATGGCTTTTTCAGATGGTTCTTCTATGGTCGATTTTATTGGAGACCTTTTCAGAAATGCACGAGTGAGCCTGGGGGTAGAACTACTCTGGTGTCTATGTACTCATCCTATACCCTGTGACAATTCTTTTTGTGTTTATGTGCATGTGCATTTCATGTCAACCTAAATCATACATGAAATATACCTCTGACCCTTTGTCTTTAAATAATATGATTTGTGAATGTCATAGAAGTTTGAAATTTGAAAGACCAAGCAATTGATCTTATAACAGCTATCATATGAGATTTTTAACAGCCTGTTCTAGGTCACCTGAATATAGCTGCGTGGCCCATTATAATCACTCAGTTCACTTCGTGTGATTTAGAGAATGCCAAGGTCAGCATATACTCCACAACCACTAAAATGATCATAATTCATCTTCTTGGAATGGTGTGTCTAGTTTTATAACCTGAATTAGAAAAAACACAGGGAACTTAGTGCCCAAGTAAGGCAATAAAAATCTCTACATATTGGACAATGAACAGTCTCTTTATATGTAAGTCATCATTAATTGTTTAATTATTTGGATTTGACCTTACTATTTTAAATTTAAGAACACTTTTTCACCATGTCTTTTATGACAAAAATAATACATACTTGGGAAAGTGGTATTATAAAGAAAGAGTAGGGGGAAAAAAGAAAGAATAGAAAATAGAAAGAAAGGAGAGAGGGGAGATATCCTGAGAAAACAGGGTAGGACTGAAAGAGGTGACAAAATTAAAAGCGACAGTGGTACAGAGAATGTGTGTTCCCAAGAAGAGATGGCCCAAGCTGGAAAGCTGCAAGACAACAGCTCAAGTGATGAAGAACCGTGTGTGATCTCCTTTGGGGTTATGTGGAGGCTGCGGCAATGACAGTGGGAGGTGGCAGAAGTGGGTTCCTGCGACTCTGGAGAAGAAGGATGAGCAGTGGAAGATCATGGGCGCTGGAGTTAAGCAAACCTAGACACCATACTGGCTACTTGACTATTTGTGCAGGCTTGGGCAATGCCTTCATCTCTCTGGACTCAGTGGTGAAAGGATATGCTTGCTCATACCATGTCCCCTGTTGTGATGATTTAAATAAGTTAACGTGCACTTGAAGGTTGTATGCTTATCTGACCTCCTCTCTTGCCTCTTTCCATCAGAGGAACGTAGGGAATGCCTTAGACATGCACAAGACTTTGAAGCTACTGTTCTAATGCACCCACCACATCCTCTGCAGAGTGAGGAGGACCCAGGGTTATTGCCATGACTATTTAGAGCCAGCTGCCACGTGGATCCTCGTTTCTAAACTTGATGGAACCTGCCACCAAGATGGAAATGTATCACCTTGGAAATGAAAGAAAAAAGAATGTATGTGATAAGAATCAGGGCCTTTTAGTCTGCAATCCAAAGATGGCTTTTAGCACATTACATTTACAAATATGTTTATTCCTTTCTACTTTTAAATTATCTCAGTCATGCAAGGCAACCCAAATCCTTTTAACACATAAAAGTTATTTTAAAAGTATACTGTCATTTCCTGCTGAAAGGAAATGGTAAAATGCTACTATAATAAAATGAGAAGGAAACACATTCGAGCTATGTCTACAAGGCAAAAAATGTATACATTTTTGTGTATTTCCTGAAGTAGACACAGAATTGGATGTGCTTTCCTGAATAAGTAAGCCACATAAATTAATGCAGTTCCAAGCATTAAAAGAATTGACTCTGCATCAAAATGAATGAGGAATTGGATTTAAAAAAAAACTCAGGAAGCAGGTGGAAAATATTTAATTCATCCTTCCATTTCTCCCACCATTTGATGGGACTTTCATAGGAATCTGTGTTTTGGGAGGTTTAGAGACCTAGTTGGAATGAAAATGGATGAGTTATGTTGGGCGTGGGTATCCTGGGAAGTGGGAAATAGCAAAGGCACATCTTTTTTGCTTGATACAGATATCACTGGCCTTTACAACATAAATATATACTAAAAGTCAGCACAGTTCTTGATATTTGTGCAAGTAGCATTTTGATGTTTTTTATACTATTATTTTTTAAAATTTTACTAAACAATTTAGTAAATTTTAGTTTTGTACAATTAATTTCTGTTGCATTATTGATAAAATAAGGAATTATATATTTTTTGAAAATTTGAACATTTCACCAGCTACATATTTCATACCTTTCTTCCACATGTATTAGACTATTCATGTTCTCTGATCCTTCTTTGGTCTATGACAAATACTATGTTATTCATTTATGTTTCCCACAAGTGAGAGAGCAGCTTCCTCAGCAGGTGAGAACTCTTGGCACAAGACACTTCTCCAAAATAATTTAGAGAAGCAACCATTGCCCCTCCAAGGTGGAAAGCACCTGGGTATCAAGTGTTTGGCTGCTATCAAGTGTGTGGCTGGTTTCCCCAAGGGATGCTGCTGTAGGCAGAGCTCACCATTAGTCACCTCCTCTTGCTGGTTTGACATCCAGCAGCACTTGTAGATAAATCAGCCTTGGTGAAGTTATCAGAGACTTTGCTGAGGAGACATAGTCTGCCTGTCAATCAGTGCACTCTGTGGGAACTGGCTTAGATCTGGGAATGATAATCTGCAACAACTTCCAATGGCAAATAACTTAACCCAGATTTCCTACAAAGAGAACCAGATGCTAGGGGAATATGGGGGAGGCGTGAGAAGAAAAAGTGAGATAAGGAAAGCAATGAAGCAATGCAATATAGGTATGGTCACTGGAAGGACATCACTGAACTAGTTATAAGGAAAAACCAGACCTCAAGTTGTCCACAGAAGGAAGAAAGTGGTGGTGATGGTGATCCCTCCCCACACCCCGGTGGAGTGTGGGGAGGGATTTACCAGAGAAGTTTCTTCCCACTTCCCTTTTCTCATCGTTCAAGATTCACTCCATGGAGAATTAACTGTCCCACAGTCCCAGGTTGTCCTTCAGTGACTTCCCACCCTCATCATTAGGTCTTTCATGTAACACTGCAAATCTTACAGTTATTTTGCAATTATTCCTTTAATATCCTCCCAAATTCCTGCCACAAATCCAGTGATTCTTAAACTGTACTTGTATGACCTATTAGGGAGGTACACATAAAATCAGTTTAGTGAATAGTGACAGACACTTTTAATAAAATTCGAATACACCAAAAGAGAATAGAAAGTTTAAGAGTGCATTACACTTTGTAAAAATAAGAATTGTTTTGTACAATGTTTAACCCTGTTTTTTACATGTAAGTGTGGTCTGTGTGTCTATTCGTGTGTGTGTATGTGTGTTTTGTCGTGATATAAAAGGTATTTCTGATTCTGCATTGGAGAGCAAATAAATTTGAAAGCCAGTCTACTAAGTTGTAGACTCTATCTTTTACTGGATGTGTAACTGTAGGCACAATCTTTGTCTCTGCCGAAATGTCTTCCTTATGGAGTAATTGTGAGGTTTAAGCGCTTGGACAAATGCCTGGTGCCCTTGGAAGTACTGTATGAGTGTTATGCAGTATTATGTTTATTTGCAATTATATATGTCATTCAATACTTTATCCTCAGTAACTAATATGTGTCTGAAACAACCTGGCTTTCAACAATTATTGGTTGAGTAAACAGCAAGGACCCTGTGTCATAAGCCATCTTATATCTACTTACAGGTGTGGGAATGAGGCTTGTGGGGATTCAGCACATTTTTGTTAGTAAGTGCCAGAGAGGTTCTCAGGGTGTTTTACTGCCAGAAAAGCTCTCATTCTTACTGCTTCACCACACTGTGTCTCACTGAAGGCCACTCTGGGCCAGTATCTATTTATTTATGTGTTTGGCAATCTCTAAGTATTACATAAGTAAGTAAGAGGAACCTAAGGCAATGAGTGGGAACATCTTCACTCACAAATGAAATCCAGCAATACCCAAACATTTCCTCATCTTTTTATTTTTTTTTCATTAGCAATGCTTTTGAGGCCAAACCACTGGCAGCTGCAGGAGTTGCCAATGTGCCTGAACTGGGCATAACTGAATTGTTTGTTTTATTCTAAAAATCTCCCTCAGCTAACCAAAGAGGGACCTAAGTGAGGGTGGCATGAACTATTAGCACGCTTATCAGACACTCTAATTCAGAAGGACATATTAAATGTCTACTCTTCCAAAGACAAGAGTACTGTTCTGATTCCATTATCACTGAAAATAGGTTAATGGTTTATTTCCTGTTTTGACTGTGGCTGACCCAGGGATGATCACTCACATGTAACACCCAGCTTTGTTCCCAGGCCAGCTCAAAGGATAGGGACCCTCCACCATGTTATTTGCTTTGCTTCCTTTACATGTAAAGAAAGGGCTGACAGAAGTTGCATGAAGGCAGATTTAAGGAAGTTGAGTTAGCCCATGAAAGCTATAACTATGAAATAGGCTGTCTCACAGAGTGTTGGATGTCCATCACCACGGTATTCAGCTGATGTCCAGGTGACCATTTCCATCAGTAAGATTTGTGTCAGGGGTTTCCACAGAGACTGGGATTGTGAAGTTCCTCTCTCCTCACAGTTCTCAGCAATGTCAAGGTCTTCATCTTGATACAGGCCATCACCTTTCTTCCCATTACTATGTCTTTAATCTGATGCATCAGATGCATCATTGCATTTTATCTATTTCTTGGGCCCACAGGTCTAGGCTTTCTTTACTCATCAATATGTGAGAATGCACCTGTCCATTTCAGTCCTAGGGAAGAAAATGGCTACGGATGTTGAAAAATACCAGCCTTTCAAGGCATATGGAAACATGAGCTTTACAATATGCTTATATACCAGAGTGGCCACTACCATTTTTGTGTGGGAATAATTATGACATCTTAGATTTTATTTTTATTTTTAGAATGAAGTTAAAGTTGAATTGCACAAAATGTTAAGAGCATTTTAAAAGATTTTCAGAGGTATGAAGAATATGACTTTGAACATGTGAGTCTAGGAAAAGGATATAATTTTGTGCAAGATGGTGATTTCAATTGAAAAGGTAAAGTTGTTATTTTATGTAGGAGTGGCATTTACTTTACAGAAACCGATGAGTATGCTAGCTGGTTTACTTTTTTCAAGTTCCCCATGCACTGAGAAAAACAAACAAGTTTTTTTTTTATTTTTTATTTTTTATATATATATATTTTAAATATATTTTATTGATTTTTTACAGAGAGGAAGAGAGAGGGACAGAGAGTCAGAAACATCGATGAGAGAGAAACATCGATCAGCTGCCTCTTGCACACACCCCCTCCCCCCCCCCCCCCACTGGAGATGCACCCGCAACCAACGTACATGCCCTTGACCGGAATCGAACCTGGGACCCTTGAGTCCGCAGGCCGACGCTCTATCCACTGAGCCAAACCGGTTTCGGCAACAAGTTTTTTTTAAATAAAATATACATTTATTTCATTGAATACCGATAGCCTTTAAGCAAATTTCATAAGTCATTCAGTAAGTATTTGTTTAATAAATAAATCTATAATGAGAATATTGTTGTCTCTACTTTTAAATTTTTGGAGAATGGAAAAGATGGATGGATGGTTGACATAAATTTATAAATGTTCCTTAAAATATTCAAACTATTTTAGAACCCATGAGTTAATTTGAATCTTATTTTATTTTTCTTTTCAAAAATAATTGTCAGAGAAGAGAATGAAAGAAGAAAAAATAAAACTGTTTTATTCTGAGAGCAGATATTTGAGAAAGGAAAATTTTCAGTCCTGTCTGTTTTTATGTACTCAGAGTTACACTAAGATGTTATTTTGGCCTTAGCAGGTTTGGCTCAGTGGATAGAGCATCGGCCTGCAGACCAAAGAGTCCCAGGTTCGATTCTGGTTAAGGGCATGCACCTTGGTTGCAGACTCCTCCCTGGCATGGGCCCCAGTCAGGGCTCACTCAGGAGGCAACAAATCTATATGTTAAATAAATGAATAGAGAAAATGATGATTCTGAGAATGTAAAGAAGAAGGAGTTGTTGTTATTGTTCAACCTGATATAGCATCCTCCTCAGAATCAACATAGAAATTGGTTTCTGTGCAAGTTAATTTTAGAAGATGCTAAATAATTATCCAAATATGGTTAAAACTATTTGAGCATTGGTCAATGTGGTTTATATCTATCAATTTTTAGCACAGAAGAAATTAAAACAGAAAATTTTTAAAAATGTATTTCTACATAACAGTAAGTTCATTGCATATGTATATAAATAACATTTTTGTGAAAAGTATATGTTCCCAAACCAAAATAAAATAGTGAGATAGTGACATTGTTCTACACTCTTGCAAATTTATTTGATGCCTTTTTAAATGAAAGACAACTGGATTTTCATCTGCTTCGACATTCAGTCTGTTTATGACATGTCATTTTGGTTGAAATACATAAAGATAATCTGGCCTAATATAGATATACAGCTGGAAAGGGAGAAATGTTTGAGTAGACTTCTCTGATATTTGTGAATACTCTTTGTTACTGCACCAAACTAAAAGAGTAGTAGTTCCTTGGAGGTTAACTGTAATGTGATATCAAACCATAACAATGAAATTCCCATGGTCTGCACACTCATGAGAGAATGAGAATGAGAAGGCGAATAATAAGTAATGATTTTGGATATTTTCCCCAGCTTTGTTGAGATACTAGAGGCCCGGTGCACGAATTTGTGCACCAGTGGGGTCCCTCAGCCTGGCCTGCGCCCTCTTGCAATCTGGGACCCCTGGAGGGAGGGGGTGTTGGACTACTGGTTTTGGCCAATCCAGGGATCTGGCAGTCCAACATTGCCTGAAGGCAGGCAGCCGGGGAGGAGCCAGAGCCCGGGCGGGGCGCAGCTCCTGCTCATCCCAGCCCCACTGCACCTGCTGATGCCACAGCTCGGTAGCCAGCTGTGAGCCTGGCCTCTGGCGCCCATTCGTCAGCTGAGCGGCACTCCTGCTGTGGAAATGCACTGACCACCAGGGGGCAGCTCCTGCATTGAGCATCTGCCCCCTGGTAGTCAGTGCGCATCATAGCGATCGGTCAAATGGTCGACCGGTGGACCATTCAAAGGGTCGGTTCAGGTTTTATATATATAGATAATCAACATATAACATATAACTTTAAGGTACAATGTGAGGGTGTGATAAATATATATATTGTGAAATGATCACCTCAATAAGGTTAGTTAACACATTCACCACCTCACATAGTTAACAACTGTGGGTTTTTTTTGTGATGAGAAATTTTAAGATATACTGTCTTAGCAGCTTTCAAATACACAATATAGTACTGTTAGCTATAGTCATCATGCTGTACATGACATCCCTAGAACTTATTCATCTTATGGCTAGAAGTTTGTATCTTTTGACCACCTTCACTCATTTCCTCACTCTCTGTCCCTGACAACCACCAATCTACTCTATGTTTCTATGAGTTTGGTTTTTAGATTCTATATTTAAGTGAGATCATACAGTATTTGTCTTTCTGCAGAAACGATAGGTTTAGCGGGTGCTTCTCAGTGCCTTTCCTGGTGCAAGGGTGATGTGGTCAGGGTAGACCCACCCCCTTACCCTTCTCATGTGGTCCTTCTCCATCTCTGTGGTCCACAGGGTGCTTAGCCTCATCATCTCCCCCAGGTGCTGAGATTTTTTCAATGATGTCTTGAATATGGATAAATGTTAGTTGGTCTTCTTGTGAGGGAGCTGAATTTTAAAATGAGCTGTGTTGCCATCTTGATGATGTCACACTCTGATTTGGGATTCTGTATTAGAAAAGTTTTGACCTTGCAGATACCCAGAAGGCTTTTCCCGTATCACGCTTTGAGAATTGTTGTTTTACCATTTTGGTGTATTTGTTTGGAAGGTATGTCTAGGAAAGAGAGATTTTTTAAATCAGAAATAGCTTGCCAATCCCAGCAGGGTTTTTTTGAACATAATAACAAATACCAAAATTGATATAGAAAAATAACAAATTCAGAATAACCAAGGCAACCTTGAAAAAGAAGAGTAAGTTTAGAGACATATACTCTTCATTTTAAGGATTACTATAAAGCTATGCTATAATCAAGACAATATGATTCAGACATAAGGCTAAACAGATATAGGCAATTAAATAGAGCACATAATTAGATCTGCATATATGCCCCAAAATTCATTTTGGCAAATGTGCCGATGAAATTCAATGGGGAAAGAAAAGTCTTTTTAACAAATGATGCTGGACAACTACATCTGTGTGCAAAATATTAAACCTTAATTTATACCTATCATAAAAGTTAACAGACACTGATAGATTTCAGACAACATTTAAAAGCTAAATTATAAAGCCTGTATTTTTTATTTTTTATTTTTTAATATATTTTATTGATTTCAGAGAAAAAGGAAGAGGGAGAGAGAGAAACATCCATGATGAGAGAGAATCATTTATTGGCTGCCTCCTGCAAGTCCCCCACTGGGGATCGAGCCTGCAACCCAGGCCTGTGCCCTTGACCGGAATCAAACCTGGGACCTTTCAGTTCCCAGGCTGACGCTCTATCCACTGAGCAAAACCAGCTAGGGCAAGCCTGTGTTTTTTAAAAAAGAGAATATCTTTGTGAGCTGCATAGTCAAATATTTCTTAGAGAGATTGCAAAAGCACTAACCCTAACAGAAATATAAAACAAAATAAAAAGATAAACTGGATTTCATCAAAGTTGAAATATCTACTCTTCAAAAGACTTTTAAAAATAAAAAAGGCAAATCACTATCTAGAGAAATATTCTCAATCTCAATATATATAACAAAGACTTGAATCCAACTTATATAAAGAACTAATATATATCAAAAACAAAAGACAAGTAATCCAAGTAAAAATTGTCAAAGACTTGGATAGATACTTCACAGATAAGGACATAAGAATGGCCAATAAAAGATGTGGGAAAATGTTTACTACTGTTGGTTATTAGGGAAATGCAAATTAAAATCAGAGTGAGGTATCACTAAACAGCCACTAGAGCAGTTTAAACTTAAATGATTCCAACAACAAATGCTGGAGACAATGAGGAGTGACTGCATATCTCACCCTTTAGGGTAGGAGTGCAAAATGGTACAACCAGTGTGCAAAACTATGAGGTCTTTTCTTACAAAAATTAAGTGTACACCTACTTTATGATGCAGCAATTCCACTCCAAGATATTTTTTTCCAGCAGAAATAAAAATATATATTCACACATATATTTGTACAATAGTGTTTACTGTAGCTTTATTCATAATTTTAAACAATCCAAATGTCCATCAACAAAAGAATGAATAAGTTGTGGTGTATTCATACAATGGAATATCACTCAGAAGTAGAAATGGACTACTAATACACATACATAGATGAATGTAAAAAAATACCATGTTGTGTTAAGGAAACCAGATGTGAATATGAACTACTAATATATATACTCATTTTTATGAAGTTCAAGAACTAATTTGTTGGACTATAACTCAGCATGGCAGTCTTGGTGCAGGGAGGGAAATATACTATTCAAAGCCATAAAGGGACTTTCTAGGCTAAAGCCAATGCTATATGTCTTGATTGGATTTAGTTCCATGGGTACCTGCATTTCTAAAAACCCATCACAGAGTGCGGTTAAGATATCCACATTTTACTATATGTAATTATACCTCAAAAGAAGTATAAAAATGCATACCCTAGTTATCACCACCACTGTTAGGAATATTTTTTTGGTTTATTAAATGAGACTTTCCATCAAATATGCATCTTGATTGCATTATGAATATGAAACATGTTGATTACCAATTCATATTCATTTGGAAACCTAGAGGCAGAAGCAAAACTACCATGTGTGACAGGAAGATGGACGTACCCATCCTTCAGTATTTCAGTTTTCAATCTCTTGTCTATTAACATGGTAATTGCCTTTAATGACTTTGTTCTCCACAGTGTAATCAGACAGGAAACTTTAGATGGAAAATGCATAAATTATTCTAACTTCTGCCAGGAAAAGAATCCAAGACTTTAATCAACTTCTGTGCATTTTATTCATCATGTTAGGAAGTTTTCTTTATATTCATATTTAACTGACAGGTCCTCTGTCTGGAAGGTACAGTCCTTGTTCAGTGCCCCCATCAATATGATCATGTCCCCAATGCAGAGGACATATGACATTCCTGTTCAAAAAGGATCAATGATGCTATGGAATGCTGTAAAAACTCATTTGTCTCTCTGCTGTTTTTACATATTATCTCCGAAAAATATCAACACCATCAATGGCACCAACATATATAATTCCTTTCAGTTTATGAATCATTATGCACAAAGCAAACATCTGGGAAGAAGATAGGGAAGGTGTCATTGCCCCCATTATACAGAGAAATTAATTGAAGTTCATGACATTTAGGCTCATTTTTTGTTATATTAATAAATTGGTCATGTTTTATTTCTGTTGTAAACAAAAATAAAATTTGCCTTCATTCCCGAAGCTCTCTAAATTGAGCTTCCCTTACTTCTTGCAAAACCTACAGAGTCCACTCTTAGGTTTTGATGCAGCAAGGAGTCTCTGCATTTAAATCATCCATCTGACACAGTGATCCTGGCCAGGTAGCAGGTGGGCGATCTGGATGGAATCCACTGAAGAGCCAAGAGCCAAGTTGGATAACAGCAATACACCCTTTTAATGGGTCCACATGCTATGCCATGGTGAGGTAGGCATAAAACAAACCGAACGCCTTTCTTTCCCATTTTGAAGCAGGCCACCTCTCTATTGATTTGCAATTTAGCATTTATTGAGTTAAGGAAACACTGAACAGAAGACATTTTATTTGATTCTGAACTGCATCGTTCTAAATGTTGATTGCAAAATCTCTGACACAGAGTAACTTTAGTGTCCAAATATTCCAGAGGAACTCAGTGAAAAAAATTACAGAGCTAAAAAACAATAATTTGGGTGGTACCAGTTGCGATGCAAACTGTCACCAGTTGAGAGTACAAGTTTAGGTGTTGGAAAGGACTGAGTATCATGAAGATGGTTCTTGGTGTGAAGGCTAAACCTCGAATGCCTAGATCAATAGCCTGGACTTAATAGCTCCAGACTTCCTTGTCTGTAAAATGAGGATAATGATATCCTGTCCTGTCTATAACCCATGAGAACCTTCCAGTGAATTGGAAAATAAGAAGAAAACACTTCTGAAGCTGTAAGAGTTCTGTGAACCTAGAGTGTGGTTGCCATGCCTATTTGCCACTATTTCTCAGCTTTTCTATGAGGTTGGTGATGGGTCTGGATTTGTGTTAGCCTCATCAATTGGCTTACTTTCATACTCTTACATTCTAGAGCCTTCTCATTATGTATTTATTTAGAGAGCTATTGCTGACCCTTATTCTTTTAGGGACTTTTATCTTATCCTCTCGAATGCCTCATTTGTAAGTGTGAATGTCCGTTCTGGCAGGAACAGTGTGTGTTTGCTGTGTATAATTGGAAAAGAGAAAACATACTGTTTCCTTCCCATACAGAATTCTTCATCACAAGTAAAACCTAAGAGATATCTCAGTCCACAAACTGAGAGTCAGGGTCTGCTGTGCAAGACCCAGGGCTCAGAGGCCATCATCAGAATCATCTGTTTCACTTTCTTCCTCTCAGCTCTGCTGTCTTTGGCACTGGCTTCATTTTCAGACAAATTTAAGATCTTCCCTAATAGTCTCAGGATGACTGCTCCCAGATCCAGAATTACAATCTGTCTTACTCAGTTCAGGCTGCTATAACAAAGTACCACAGGCTTCCTGGCTTAGAAGCAATGAAGATTTATGTCTGACAGTTCAGGAGGCTGAAAGTGAGATCAGGGTGCCAGCATGGAAGGGTGAAGACCCTCTGCCAGGTCACAAACTTCTCCTTATATCCTCACATGGTAGAAAGAGCCAGGACGCTCACTGGAGCCTCATTTATAAGGGCACTAATCCCATTCATGAAAGCTCTACCCTGATTACCTAATCATCTCCCAAAGTGCCCACCTCCAATAACCATCACCTTAGGATTACGGTTTCAACACATGAATGTTGGGGAGACATAAACATTCAATATTATCTTATTATCTATTCAACAACAAAGAAAAGGTCTCTTTCTGATGATGCCAATAAAACTGTGGCAATTAAGTGTCATTGGCTTGGATGGTCTACTGGCTTGGATCCCACACCATACCCCACACCAAGCATGGTGATCAAGGTCAATGCAGAGCTCTGATTGCCTCAAGTTTGTAAACATGGACAGTAAAAAGAGCCTGAGTCTGTCTCAAGAAAAACCAAAGATTACTCCTGTTTTCTTCATGTGTAGACCACCAAGCTGATGTTGACATTCAATGTGGCCCTGTGAATACCCCATCTGGAACAACATGGTGGCTCCCTGTCTTATTAGAAGACTAGAGGCCCGGTGCACAAAATTCATTGGGCCTAAATGGGCAGTCGGACATCCCTCTCACAATCCAGGACTGCTGGCTCCCAACTGCTCGCCTGCCTGCCTGCCTGATTGCCCCTAATCACTTCTGCCTGCCAGCCTGGTCGATGCCTAACTGCTCCCCTGCTGGCCCAGTTGCCCCCAACTGCCCCCCTCTGCCAGCCTGGTAGCCCCCAACTGCCCTCCCCTGCTGGCCCAGTCGCCCCCAACTGCTCTCCTCTGCCAGCCCGGTAGCCCCCAACTGCCCTCCCCTGCTGGCCTGGTCACCCCCAACTGCCCTCCCCTGCTGTCCTGGTCTCCCCTAATTGCCCTCCCCTTCTGGCCTGATCACCCACAACTGCTCTTCTCTGCTGGCCATCTTGTGGCGGCCATCTTGTGACCACATGGGGGCAGCCATCTTGTGTGAGGCTATGATGGTCAATTTGCATATTACCTCTTTATTATATAGGATAATAATAGTCTCTATTCTTTCTAAAATGAAGCTTAGAACTTGTGACAGAAACAATTCAATAGGAATTTTTCAAAAAGTTTCTTTCTTTAGTTATTCAGTAGAAAGCATATTTCTTCAACAAAGACAGTAAAGCAGTAATTTGTTTTTCAGACTTTGCATGTTTTTATTTTATTTTATTTATTTTTTGTTGTTAATCCTTGCCCAAGGATATTTCTCCATTGATTTTTAGGGAGGGTGGAAGAGAGAGGGAAAGGCAGAGAGAAACATCAATGTGAGAGAAACACATAAATTGGTTGCCTCCTACACGAGCCCTGACCAGAGTGTGGGCAGAGGAGGAGCCTGCAACCAAGGTACATGCCCCTCACCAGAACCAAACCCAGGACCCTTTGGTCTGTATGCTGATGCTCTATCCACTGAGCCAAACCAGCTAGGGCTGCATGTTTTCATTTTGATTGATGTTTTAGTTTCCTATGGTTGCTGTAACAAATTACCACCAACTCAAGTAGCTTAAGACATCACAGACATATTATTACCCCACAGTTCTGGAGGTTGGAAGTCTGACATGGGTCTTACTGGGCTAAAACCAAAGAGTCAGCAGGCTGAATTCCCTCTGGAGGCTTGGGGGAGGGGGAATCAAGTACCTTGTCTAGTCCAAGCAACCTGCATTCCTTGGTTCATGGGCCCTTTCTCCATCTTCAAAGCCAGTAGTGTAGCATCTTCAAATCTCTGCCTCTCAGTTTAATAATCCTGCCTTCCTATTGTAAAGACCTTGTAATTGCAGTGGGCCCACCTATATAAAGTTCCCATTTCAAAACACCTAACTTAATTATATCTGCAAAGTCCCTTTGCCATGTAAGATAACATATTCATAGGTGCTGGGCAATGAGACATGTATATCTTTGAGAAACCATTTTTCTGTCTATCACAATTGGCTTCAGGTTCTTGGATTCCATGTATACACTTACTTTTCCGTGGATGTGCCCTAGTATCACCTACATTATTATTTTTTTTACTAGCGCCCTGGTGCATGGATTTGTGCAAATTAAAAGGAAATTAATTAGTAGGGTGGGACTGGGCGAGCCTGGCTGGACATGCCCTGGAGCCAACCTCCGCAGTCCCTCCCTGGGGCGGTGCTGTGGCTCAAAGGGTGTCTGCGGAGTGAGCAGGGTCTCTCCGGCAGGTGGGGTCTCTTGGCCTGGCCTATGGGGATCTGGCTGAAACCTGCTCTCTGACATCCCCCAAGGGTTCTTGGATTGTGAGAGGGTGGTTCTCAGGTGATGCTAAGTCATGGAAGCTCCTGCGTTGAGCATCTGCCCCCTGGTGGTCATTGAAAGTCATACCTACCGGCCAGTCGCTGGTCAGACGGTCACTTAGCCTTTTATATATAGATATTTTTAAATTAATTTCAGAGAGAGGAAGGGAGAGAGAGAGAGAGAAATAGAAACATCAATTATCCTATATAATAAAACAGTAATATGCAAATTGACCATCACTCCAACACACAAGATGGCTACCCCCATGTGGTCAAAGATGTCTGCCCCCATGTGGACACAAGATGGCCACCACAAGATGACCAGCAGGGGAGGGCAGTTGGGAGGGACCAAGCCTGCAAGGAAGGGCATTTGGGGGCGGTCAAGCCTGCAGGGGAGGGCAGTTAGGGGTGACCAGGCCAGCAGAGGAGGGAAGTTGGGGGCGACTGGGCCTGCAGGGAAGGGCAGTTGGGGGGGACCCAGGCCTGCAGGGTAGAGCAGTTCAGAGGGACCAGGCCTGCAAGGGAGGGCAATTGGGGGTGATCAGGCCAGCAAGGGAAGGCAGTTGGGAGGGACCAGGCTGGCAGAGGAGGGAAGTTGGGAGCGACTGGGCCTGCAGGGAAGGGCAGTTGGGGGGGACCCAGGCCTGCAGGGGAGAGCAGTTGGGAGGGACCAGGCCTGCAGGGGAAGGCAGTAAGGGGTGACCAGGCCTTCAGGGGAGGGCTGTTAGGGGTGACCAGGCCTGCAGGGGAAGGCAGTTAGAGGCAAACAGGCTGGCAGGGGAGCAGTTAGGCATCAATCAGGTTGGCAGGTGAGTGGTTAGGGGTTGATCATGCTGGCAGGCAGAAGCGGTTAGGGGCAATCAGGAAGGCAGACAGGTGAGCAGTTGGGAGCCAGCAGTCCTGGATTGTGAGAGGGATGTCCCAGATTGGAGAGGGTGCAGGCTGGGCTGAGGGACACACACCCTTGTGCACAAATTTCGTGCACCAGGCCTCTAGTGAGAGATAATCATTGATCAGCTGCCTCCTGCATGTCCCACACTGGGGATTGAGCCTGCAACTCGGGCATGTGCCCTGACCGGGCATCGAACTGTGACCTCCTGGTTCATAGGTTGACACTCAATGAGTGAGACATGCTGGCTGCACTCACCTACCTACATTGTTATTTTTTTAAGAACAATCTTCCAATTTCCATGTCTTTCCTAGACCTTTGAAAATACATGGTTAACTCCCTTTCTCAGTTCCAGCCCAGGTCATATCTGTAATATTGCCAGCAATTTTACCAAATATAATTTAAAACAGAGTTTATTACATTTGTTTAAACTTGCTATTCTTTTAAGCCTAGGGTGCATAATAATTTGATAAGATAGAGGCTGACCACAGAAGCAATGTGTTGTATAGTAATTTAATACATTTTTCCCTCAAGCTGAAGTACTGATTCAAGTTCATAGGGAGAACTTAGTTTGATTTTAAATTGGTTTTAAAAAGAAATAAGAATGTAGGAATGGAAGATATATCAGAGTCACTATACTAATAAGAGATACTAATAAATGTGATACTTGTTAATACCTTCATTTTTAATAGAATTCTCTTGTTGCCAAAAAAGAGAGAGAGAGAGAAACATAGCTATGGATTTGTGTGCTTTATCAGACACAGATTTTACCCTTGACTTTGAAATGATATGCTGAATTTTTTTCCTGTTTATTTCCCAGTAACTAATGTGTCACATCTATCAAATGATATTTCTTTATATGCCTCTTTTTTCTTATCCTCTCAGAAGCTTTTCCAGGAATCCCTCTCAGGAAATTCTATTGATTTGATACTTAGCCTTGATTTCTTACTTAGTACAATGCCTTTTCAACATTTGCAAATAAAACAAGAATGACGTGCTTGCATTATAAAATAAAGCCCAACTCCCTACCCCATGGAAATAATTGTTTTCTCTTTATTTTATAGGAAAGACTTTCAAATTCCTTAGAAAATGCCAATGCTGAAAGTTTTATAGCTGCCAAGGTAAGAAGAAATTAAAAGGGAAAGATAGAGTGCCCTCCATATGCCCAGATGATAAGGTGGGTCCTTCACATGCATCATTCCTTGCTAGGAAGTTAAAAAGGCTTGCTGCTCACCTCTTGTGTATATGGCAATTGCCATGAGACAGAAGAGCAGAGTAGGCCCCACAGTAACTAAATTAAGCAATTGATAAATTATTTGAGTCCCCATCAAAGAGAGAAAATATGTCTTGTAAAACCTTATTTACAGTCTGAGAGGGAAATTGCAAGACCTCCTCCAGCACTGTCCTCTTCTTGTCAGCCTTTCAGTGATTTTGTTATTTAAAGTATTTTCATTAACTGTAGTGTATGGCATCTTTGCTATCAATATGGGAAATATTAAAAGAGAAACAAATACACTTGACGTTTCCACTTTTTAACTTATACATTTTCCCCAAATTGTGTAGTTAATATGATCTATAAGCACAAAAGCAGGGTGTTAAAAATCGCCTCAGCTAAAAGCAGGTATGAGGAGAGAGCAAGGATTATGCAGCATTCTACAGACAAATTGTGTGATTTGAAGAGGAATTTGAGGAGGAGGTGTGAAAATTTGCTCTTTTTTTTTTCTTTTTAGAGAAAACACCCAACAGATGCTTTGAGACTAAAAAACCTTTTTCAGTTGCATGGGGAACAGAATTTCTGCAGAAAGGTTGAATTTATAGAGCAGTATCCTAATGTGGACAACTATGTGGCCAGTACCAGGTAGTGCTGCAGAGCACCAAGGTTTTCACAGGGGATGTAAAATTCTGACTCTGAAGGTGAGTACATTCTGTGATGTAATAAAAGTAGTTGCATGTTTATTCTGATGAAAATGGCTTAGGAAGCAGTTAATTAACCTGGGGTAGCTCAAATATTTATTTAATGCAACATTATAATGGACCAATAGTTGGAACAGGGGTTCTTAATCCTTCAAATATGAGAGTGACTATTCCCCCTCTACTCACAGTGCTCCCTCCAGCAGTGGTGGCTGGCTTGATGGATGGACCTTCATTTCACTGTGTCATTCAGCAGCTAGTAATTCCATCCCCATTTCCTGCTCTTCTCCAAAGACCCAAGCCTGACCTTCAAAAAACAAACAAACAAACAAAAAACTGGAAGAATCTTGGTCCTGAGATCTCACTTGGCTTCAGTGTAGATGAAATGAAGATAACTTCTTACTCTTGAAAATAACTTCTACATCTATAATGTAAGGTAGTCATATCTACAGATGGATATTGAAAAATTTGTTAAAATTTTGGAGAATGATTTGTACACTTGTAACAGGGAATGAATACAAAATACTACTTATATAAATCTTAATTGATGTTGAACCTAATGTATTACCTGATTTTTTTCCTCTCTTGAAACTAGAGCTTGCATGTTAGAAGTTTTTTTAGTATATTGTGGAAAGCCACCGCTTGTGATACTGTCATGAAAGTGCACCAAGAAACGTGGAAGGCCGATGGACCTTGGGTGTTAACAGGGCTGATGCTAAGCACCCTTTGTTTGTGTTGAGATAGTGGTGGCTCAAGGCAATTCCCTAACCTGATAATCCTTTTACTGTTTACCAAATTTTACCTTTGATATGTCTGTATGCATTGCTAAAGGGCAAATGTGTATTCAAGTGAATAAAAAGCAAATGGGACTCAGAGGTCAGTGTGCCTCTTCAAGAGGTCTCCACCTGGCCCCCCATGCCTTCTAAATTCATATTTCTTGTATAGCATTTTCATTTGTGCATTGGCCCCTCCTTCAGATCCTAAACCCTGCTGCGAAGGTCGCAGCAGTATACTTTACAGGGATCTGCAATTTCAGTTTCTATATGTATTTAAGAGGTAGCTTCACTTCAAGACCCCTGGAATTCATATGACACACTGTATGCATTGGGGAATCAATGTCTTATTTGAGCCAGTGGAATTCTTAGTAGTTTCCAATAGGTCTATCTTATATTCTCTAGCAAGCTTCTCAGGTTCACTGCTGGGGATTAGATCTACATTAGACATTTTAGCAATTTCTTTTCACTTCCAGAATATTTTCCCTTTCCTTTCCTTTTCATTTTCCCCCCAGTCATGTCAAGCATACATACCCTTAACGTCAAATGATAAAATGTGGCAAAGATAATTATATAGCTGACTGCTTTTGCTAGAGAACAATTATACCTCTTAAGAGTTCTGATGATTATGCTTATATTCTGCCAGAGTATAATTTAATTTAGAAGTGGGTCTTTGACAGTGACTCTTGGTTCATATTCAAGAGCTTTAGAATTTAAATCTACAGTAACCACCACCTACATTTGAAGATTTGAGTGAGAAGCACACACAGAGTGTGTATTACTTACTGCCTTTACTATACTACTCTCCTGATAAAACATTGTCATAATTGCTTTTTGGATCAATGCTAAAAATATCCAGTTCTGACATCCAGGTTATCATTAAACAACTCATCTTACAACTCTCCAATCTCTCCTTTACAACTTCTCTCCATTCCACCCTCAGTTCTAATCAAACTGGTCTCTTATTCCATTACGTGTCCTTCAAATCCCCAAACCCCAGCCTCGGCCTATTTCCTCCTTCCAAAATCTATTTTAGATGGGTGTGAACTGTTCTCCCTCTGCTTATTCAAATCCTGCAGGTACTTTCAAAGCCAAGCTTAACATTCTGACTGCATAAATACACTTATTAAATTCATCCAGTTTCAGAATCACCTTTTCCTGCGGCTGAAACCTTCCAATTTCAGTGCACACACTATGCACCATGCTTGCAGGGCTTTATCATTGATTTGGCCTCTTCATTGGTACCTGGCTTCTTTTGTGTGTGTATTTGTTTCTCCAGGGGAGGATCCTCACACCTATTTCTTTTGCATCTCTCACAGCACCTTGTAGAAATCTTTGGTACACTATGAGTTCAGAGCATTCTCATTGAATGGATTTTCATCATACCGTGAAAAAAGACTGTCCAGTGAATGACATTTTTATTAACCTTTTATAACTCCCACAAACATGACTTTTTACTGAATTTTTAGTATTAATCTGAAAGTAAGCAAAGTAATAAAGATGATGTATAAAAACTTCAGTTTCTAGGAAATTCCCTAATGTTAGATAGTAGATACCTGCCTCTTTCATACATCATTTGTACTCAATGGGGAGAACCAGCATTGAGAGTAAAGCCAGATCTTTAACCAAATATTGTTTCTCAGCAGTATTAATGAAAACAAATGAATTCATGGAACTGAGATATTTAGCTATGATTGGGGACAAAGAAAACTTTTCATTTTAAGCCTCTTATATCTTTATCATTATTTTGATCTAAGTATTTATATATTGATAGTTCAAATCAAAGGAAATTTTACTGGATAAAAATTGCGTATAAATTAAAATAACATTAAATTTGTATTCATAGACATTAGCACAAAGGAAAAAACAAACCTGTATGAGGATATCCTATATAATAAAAGCCTAATATGCTAAGTGTCTGACCATTGGTTCTACCATTGGACCAGTTGCTATGACGCACTGACCACCAGGGGGCAGATGCTTCAACCGGTAGGTTAGCTTGCTGCTGGGGTCCGGCTAATCAGGATTACACAAGACAGGCTGGACATGCCCTGGAGCCCTCCTGTGGTCCCTCCCCAGCTGGCCAACCTCCTGCATCCCTCCCGGCTCCAATCATGCACTGGTGGGGTCCCTCTGCCTGGCCTGTGCCCTCTCGCAATCCGGGACCCCTCAGGGGACATCCGCAGGCCAGGCTGCGGGACCCCACCAGTGCACGAATCTGTGCACCGGGCCTCTAGTCTTAAAATAATTAATTTAAAAATGTCATTGAACCATGCTTCTTAACCGTCTGTGTTTGAAAAGACCAGAATTTTTATTTTCTATTGATCATGGACTGATGTTTTTATAAAATATAAACCATGCTTATAGATATCATGGTAATATTAAATTGCTATACAGTGTCCCAAATGCTTACTCTCTCTCTCTACTTATTTCATGGGTGAGTGACAACACAGGCATCATGGGTGCCAACAATCTATGGGCCATGCTTTGAACAGCGGACTTCATTGTAACAAAAGAATTGCACAAGAAAAGTAGCTGCTATGTCAGCTTACAAGTAGGAAAAAGGAAAACTGTAAAAATTATATTTGGTTAAAGCAAAACTTTAGTAAAGAAGCACTTGGCAATGAAGGTGGGATAGTTGGAAACCTATAGAATACACAGTTTCTTAGCAGTAGTCAATACAAACATTTCGGGTAGCAAATTCACTTCACTCAGTGCAAAATGAAATGAACCAAGAAGTTTAGAAGATTTTTCCAGTTTTTCTTGTGACAATCAATTTTTCAAGACAGCAGATAAATAAGCCAGGTTAAGCTGACTAGTCAACAGGAGATAGAATTCAGTTATATAAGTGCATCATTCTAAACATCCATTGGTGGTGACAAAAGGGTTTGGGCCCTGACTGTCTACAGCCTTTCATTCTCTTCTCCAATCTCATTATGCATCCTGTGATGGTGACTAAGGGCATAAAATTAGATGGTAATGAGAGGACAGAGATGAACTAATGTCAGGGCAGGTATCCCAGGATGGCCGCCTTGGGGTACGGTCAGTACCCAGAGTGCCTGATCCTCAGCTTTGCAGGTACAGAAAGCAATTTTTGTGAGTGTACTTAGTGTTGAAAGACACTGGTTCACACTAACAACTATGCAGCATTCAGAAAGAACTGATTTGTAGACCAGAAGGCCAGGTTATCATTTATTTATTTACTTATTTATTTATTTTTATATTTCAGATATTTTTTATTTCTTCAAATTTGTGGTTTATCAGGAGTGACGGAAATAAAAAATATAATTGAGTCCCATCATCGTCATGGAAATGGCTTTAAGAGAAAACTGGTCAGATGAATATTATTGCTTCCCATTTTCAGCCAGTAAATAATTGTGATTGATAAGCAGACAACCAAAAGTCTGTCAAGAATGCTCAAGATATGTTACATAATACAACATGCCTGTTCACAAAAGCTGGGGGAAGGAAGACTAGGAAATAATTTATGTGACTTCTTGATTTCATCATATGAGACAAGCACAAAAGCACCACCACTGCCTCTGAGAACATTGGACCACGCACCCTTGTAAAAAGCTTTGCCTCCTCCATCACGAGCAATCTTCCTCCAGCAGTCGAGTGTGTCTGTGTACATGATATCAGTTCCTTTGTGCCCTGATTGCATCATCACACAGCAATGAATAGTGTAAAATGGATAGGAAGTCAACCCAGCCACCGCTGTGACAGACTGTGAGATCATCCAGCTGATGAAGATGTGAGTATTCTTGGGATCTGGAAGCATTCCCTTTGCAGTGTCATAGTCACCGAAGTAGGCAGCTCGGTAGATGATAATACCCTTTACCAACACACTAAAGCCTTGGTATAGGCCTCTAATCCCATCAGATTTGTAGATCTTAACCAGGCAGTCACCAAGGCCTTTGAATTTCCTTTCAGCTCCAGCTTTGCCCACATCAGCTGCTAGATGGGTATGGGCAAAATCAAGAGGATACACAAAACACAAGGAGGTGGCCCCAGCGGCACCACCTGATGGCAGATTCCCTGCAAAGTATTGCCAAAACTGGGCTCTCTTGTCCACACCACCTAGGAAGATCTGCTTGTATTTATCTTTGAAGGCAAAGTTGAGAGCCTGGGTGGGGAAGTATCTGATGACATTGACCAGGTTACCACGCCAGAAGAACAGGACTCCCTGCTCCTTGGGGATACGAACCATGCAATCTATAATGCCCTTGTATTGCTTATCTGCAGTTTCTTGCTGGCATGCTGCACCTGCAGCAGCAGCTTGACCCACTTGATGGGTGCTACCACTGTCTTGGAGATGGCTGTGGCCACTCCACCTGCCAGGAAGTCCTTGGCAAAGGACACAGCGGCATCTGTCATGTTGAAAAGAAGTAAGCGGGAGACTGCAGGCCTGGGACCAATACCGGCTGAACTCTGGGGCTCTAGCCAGAAGGCCAGGTTATTAATTAAGGGGAACTGAATGGTCAATAAACTGCCAATTTTGTGTAAGCCAGTGAGTGCATTTTCTTCTGATGGATACGCTGTAGGGAAAACCAATAGCAATTGGAAGGGAATTCATGAGCATGATATTGGAACATTAGAAAATGGAATGTCCAGTGTTATCAACCTATAAATAATATAAATATTTAATGCATTCATTTCCTCCCTCCCTGTGCATGTGCACAGAAACACACACACACATACACACACTCACATCGGGATGTTTGTGCTATTGGAAATTCCAGAGACATGCTGATAAGCTTCAAAGTTTCACTCCCTCTTTGGAATCCCACATTGATAACTCATTCTTAGACCTTGTTAATGACATTGAATTGGTTATATTTGTCGTTAACATTTAGTTAAAAATTCTTTGACTTGTAAAATATTCTGTCATTTAACGAATTGTGCAGTGAGATAATCTCTACACAGTAAGTATGAATTTCACTAATTTGGTTCTCAGGGGATAATATTGATTGTTCCAAAGTTCTTTGCAGACTTCAAAAGTGTTGGTAGCATGACTGACTACTTCATTTTTTAAAGAAATGTGTGCATCTGTGTGTATCTAGGTCCTTATATTATATGATCATAAATATTGTTATGATTTTCAGCACAAAATGTGAGCCTTATTCTCCACTGCTCATAGTCAACTTGCTATCAGATTGCAAATTTCAACTTGATTTTGTAAAAAGAAAGAAAACTTTTATTGTTCTGACATAAAATGTGATTAATAGGTGCTCAGCTTGTTTTATATATGTATATTACATAATTAAGAAAACTCTTATACCCCAATTGCTAATCCTATCTAATAAAAGAGTAATATGCAAATTAACCATCACTCTGCTACACTCACAAGCCATGCCTACCAGCCAATCAACCCAACCAAGATGACTGCAGCTACGGAGTGAGCAGGAGGCTTGGGTTTCCCCGGCAATGGAGGAAGTCAAGCTTTCTGCACACCCTGGCAGGCTCAGGCTTCCACTCAAGGCTACAAAGTTTCAATTATAGAAAATAAATAAATCCCAACAAAAATGGTGGCAGCCTCAGAGCTAGAGAGTGCAGGAGGCTTGAGTTGCCCCCGGCGATAGAGGAAGCCAAGCTCCTGCAACCCTGGCCTGCCTTGGTCTCTACTCAAGGCTACAAAGTTTCAATTATAGAAGATAAATAAATCCCAGATACCAGGGCCTCCGCTTGGGTCGCCGGGGGTTGTGGCCAGCCTGCAAACCACCACAGGCCCCTCGCCCAGGCCACCCCATGCCCCAAGGGAACCCCCACCCTGATCGGGACACCCTTCAGGGCAAACCAGCCGGCCCCCACCTGTGCACCAGGCCTCTATCCTATCTAATAAAAGAGTAATATGAAAATTGACCATCACTCCAACTCACAATGTGGCTGCCCCCATGTGGTCAAAGATGGCTACCCCCATGTGGACACAAGATGGCCTCCACAAGATGGCCAGCAGGGGAGGGCAGTTGGGAGGGACCAGGCCTGTAAGGAGGGAAGTTGTGGGCGATCAGGCCAGCAGGGGAGGGCAGTTGGGGGTGATCAAGCCTGCAGGGGAGGCCTGTTAGGGGTGACCAGGTCGGCAGAGGAGGGAAGTTGGGCGTGACTGGGCCTGCAGGAAAGGGCAGTTGAGGGGGACCCAGGCCTGCCCAGGAGAGCAGTTGGGGGGGACCAGGCCTGCAGGGGAGGGCAGTTAGGGGTGACCAGGCCTACAGGGGAGGGAAGTTAGGGGCAAATAGGCTGGCAGGGGAGCAGTTAGGCATCAGTCAGACTGGCAGGGATGTGGTTAGGGGGTGATCAGGCTGGCAGGCAAAAGTGGTTAGGGGCAATCAGGAAGGCAGGCAGGCAAGCAGTTGGGAGCCAGCAGTCCTGGATTGTGCGAGGGATGTCCGACTGCCCATTTAGGTCCCAGATTGGAGAGGGTGCAGGCTGGGCTGAAGGACACATCCCCCCCATGCACGAATTTCGTGCACTGGGCCTCTAGTTATTAATATTAGGACAGTAAAAAAAAGGAGAGAGTAACAGCAAATTTACCAGATCTAACTTAGATTTTGTTACTTTAAGAATAATGTAGGGAAATTTATTTCTACTATGGCAAGTCATAAATCAAAATAATTACTTGTGATATGGTGAGTTCTTACTCTATGTAAAGTAACTTTTTAAAAATATATGTATAACACAATATATGTCTATGTGTGTATATCAAACACCTGAATATATATGTATTTATATGTATGTACAGAGAGAGGTAGGTACATGTGTCTTTATTTTCCAAACTCATGTTGCAATTAGTATACATGAGAAACTAAAACTGCAGAGTATGCTTATTCAAAAGGCCCCAAACAAACAATAAAACTGAGCAGACTTTTTAAGTCTAAAAACAATTTTTAAAATTCTCCTTTTATAGATCAATGGAACAGAACACAGTACTTAGAAACAGATACTCACAAACATATTTGACTGACTTTTGAGTTGCAAAAGCAACTCAGTGGTGGTGGTGGTGGGGGGGGGGGGCGAGCAGAATGAGGCCTTTTCAACAAATGGTGCTCAAGAAACTGGACATCCATGGGCAAAAAATGGAACTTTGACAAAATTGTGCACGTTATACAAAAATTAATTCAAAATGAATTGCAGGCTTTAATGTAAACCTTAAAACTATAAAACTTTTAGGAGAAAAATTTGGGGATCTAGGCAAAGAGTTCATAGACCTGCAGCCAAAATAAAATCCATAAAAAGAAAAACAGCTATATTAGACCTTATCAAAATTAAAAACATGCTCTGGGACCATATAAAGGGGAAAAAAGACAAGGTATAGATTTGGAGAAGATATTTGCAAACCACATATCCAACAAAGGACTCATATCTAGAATATAGAAAGAACTCTCAAACTCAAAAGTGGGGGAAAAATCATTCAAATAAAATGGGTAAGACACTAACATACATTCTGCCAAAGGGAACATATGAATGGAAAACGAGAACCTGGAAATATGCTCAACATCATTACTTATCAGATAAAGGCAAATTAAAACTTCAATGAACTATTACTACACATCTATTAGAATGACAGAAATAAAAAAATAGAGACATTAAATACTGTCAGGATAGGGGAAAACCTGGATTGCTCATACACTGTTGGTGAGGATGTAAATGTACATTCTGGAAAGCATTTTAGCAGCTTCTTATAAAACTAAACATGCAATTGCAATACAAGACAACTCAGTGACTGCACCCATGGGCATTTGCCCCAGAAAAATGAAAACTAGATTTACATAAGTGTTCATCACAGCTTTATTCATAATAACCCCAAACTAGAAACAACCCAGATGTTGATCTTCAATAGGAAAATGTTAAACATAACATAACATTCACATAACAATTTTGAAATAACAAAAAATTAGAAATGCAGAACATCTTAACTGAGAGGAGGGAGGAGTGGAGTGGGGCTGACAAAAAGGTGGGTGTGGTTTTCAAAGAGAAAGTCAAGGGCAGAGAACTAGATTGTGAAGGTAAATATAAAACCTATTCACATGATAAAATTGTACAGAACTGAACACACAGACACACAAATGAGCACAAGTAAACCTGGGGAAATCCCAACAAGATTGGTGGTTTGTATCAATGTTAATATCCTCATGGCAATATTGCACTACAGTTTCCTAATATGCTACTACTGGGAGATTGGGGGAATGGTGAATAGGACCTTTCAGTATTATTATGTACAGTCTAGAGGCTCAGGGCACAAAATTTGTGCATGGAGGGGGGAATCCCTATCACAATCCAGGACTGCTGGCTCCCAACTGCTCGCCTGACTGCCTTCCTAATTGCCCCTAACCACTTCTGCCTGCCAGCCTGATCACCCCCTAACCACTCCCCTGCCAGCCTAATTGATGCCTAACTACTCCCCTGCCAGCCTGATTGTCCCTAACTGCCCTCCCCTGCAGGTCTGGTCACCCCTAACTGCCCTTTCCTGCAGGCCCAGTCACCCCCAACTTCCCTCCTCTGCTGGTCTGGTCACCCCTAACTGCCCTTCTCTGCTGGCCTGATCGCCCCCAACTGCCCTCCATTGCAGACCTGGTCCCTCCCAACTGCCCTTCCCTGCTGGCCATTTTGTGGCAGCCATCTTGTGTCCACATGGGGGCAGCCATCTTGTGCATTGGAGTGATGGTCAATTTGCATATCACTCTTTTATTAGATAGGATAGAGGCCTGGTGCATGGGTGCAGGCTGGCTGGTTTGCCCTGTAGGGTGTCCCAGATCAGGGTGGGGGTTCCCTTGGGGTGTAGAGTGGTCTGGGCAAGGGGCCCGTGGTGGTTTGCAGGCTGGCCACAACCCCCGGCGACCCAAGCGGAGGCCCTGGTATCTGGGATTTATTTATCTTCTATAATTGAAACTTTGTAGCCTTGAGCAGATGCTAGGGCAGGCCAGGAAGCTTGGCTTCCTCCATCGCCGGGAAACCCAAGCCTCCTGCTCGCTCTGTGGCCGCAGCCATTTTTGTTGGGATTTATTTATCTTCTATAATTGAAACTTTGTAGCCTTGAGTGGAGTCCAGGGCTAGCCAGTGTGTGCAGGAAGCTTGGCTTCCTCCATTGCTGGGGAAACCCAAGCCTCCTGCTCGCTCCGTGGCAGCAGCCATCTTGGTTGAGTTAATTTGCATACTCGCTCCTGATTGGCTGTGGCTTATGGGCATAGTGGAAGTACAGTCAATTTGCATATTGCTCTTTTATTAGATAGGATGCTGTGAATGCACAATTATCTCAATAAATGTTTCAATTATTTAAAACATCCTTTTGATATTGTTGATTTCCTTGAGAGGTGCCATTTTCAGTTGGTGTTTCCATTGAGTAGAAGGAAATGGTTGTCCTTGGTCAAGGCTCACCCTTAGTCTTTGGTCAGATTTTATAGTAGGGCTGTGGTCACATGTGGACTGTAACCTTCCCATCAAACACAGCCTAGCTTTGACATCATCCTCTTGAATCTAGCCATCCAGTAGAAGTATACAGATGTGTTTACAGGTTTCTTTTTCTTTATTGTCTAAAGTTTTACGTTTGTCTCCTTTTTCCCCAATTGGCCTACCCCTTCCCCCCCGCCCCCCAGCCATTTCCCATTCCCACCCTGGGCAAGCCCCCACTATCCCAGTGTTAGTGTCCATTGGTTATGCTAATATGCATGCATACAAGTCCTTTGGTTGCTCTCTAACCCCCCTTCCCTACCATTTGTCTCTGGATCTATTCTTATTCCTTCTTTTTTTTTTATAGCATCATAGTATTCCATTGTGTAGATGTACCACAGTTTTTTAATCCACTCATCTGCTGATGGGCACTTAGGCTGTTTCCAAATCTTTCTTTTTCTGCCAGGTTCTCAGATAGATCCTATGAAGAGCTTTCTCTCTCTCTGTAGGCCAAGCCATAAGCCCTGACTGTCTCACCAGGCACATGTTTTGATTGAACTGTCTAGTGGTGCACTCTCAGTATTAGCACTGCATTTCTTTTTAAAAGTATATGAACACTTGGGTGTGTTTTCAAGAGTCCATGAGTGTCTGAGCCCATTAATTTCATCCCAAATCAGAGTACTTTTAAAACCATAAGTTCAAGCCTATTCTCAACACTTTCATGATAATAATTTAAAAAATCCTTGTCTTTGATCCTACAATATAGACTTTGAAATGTCTAGAAAAAATTTCCTGCAGTAATAAATACAACTGCAGAGTAAGCCTGCCCCAAATAATGCAGTAAGTGTATAGCGTTACACATACTTCTTCTATTGCACAACCCTCAACACTCTTCTTTTTTTCTCTTATCTCATGAAGAAAAATAAAAAATAATATTTCCTTGAGTAATGTTCTATTCTTCCCATTTAGAAGCAGTGGCATGGCCGCCCCCAGAGGTTCCTCCAGGGCTTCAAGGATAGCAGGCAGTTCAGCAACTAGGTAGACTTTGCCTTGAGAGTTCCTGTTTTACAATGTTGGATGAAGTGTCCTCCATAGGGCAGGCTGAAAACTAAGCTAGAGGTGATGCCAACAGCTCCTGACTTATCACCAACTCAAGTGGGGAGAACTAAGATCACCTCACCATTCCCTGCTCAGCATTTACTTCGCTCTGATGATGATCTGGAATCTTTCATCTCCCCCAATGTGGCCCTGTTTTTTTGGCCTTTTACTGAAGTTCAGATGCCTAAGCTTTGATCCTAAAACTTGGGGAGTGGGGGAGCTTCAGTGCTTTGCAATTTCTTTGTAGGGTACTTCTCTGGTCCCTGCTGCATCTCTAGAAGGTTCACTAGAGATGTGGCCGCCAGGGCGAGTCCTCCAGACTTTCATTCTAACTTAACTCCAGTATGTAAGGAAACTAGAACAAAAACCCTGCATAGCTGCCACCTCCTAACTCTGCTGACCCTAACGTCTTGTTTGTACAATTTCTCTGTTTCCTTAAACAGATGTGTGTATATGAAACTACCAGGAAGATATTTTATAAATGAATATCGATATTTCCCCTTCCAATGTAATTAGATATTCTGTTTCAATCTAAGGCCCTTATTATGCCAAAAAGGAATAATGAAGCTTTCAAACATGATGCAGCTGGGCAGATTTCAGCATTCCGTTCAGAAAGAAAAAATCAGGCCTGCCCACCCCCTAAGCTTTAGAAGGAGGCTGCACAGGGTGGGGGAGGGAGCAGCTTTAAGGAAATCTGGGTCCAAAAAAAGAAAGCACGAGATGCTAGCTGCTTATTGTCTAAAATTTAAAAAGACAAAGCAGGATTAATATGAGGGATACATTGGGACAGATGAGTAGAGCCCCCCTACTGCTTTAGAAAAAAACACACACAAAAACCAGCTAAACTCATGTGTGGTTTTATCCACTATGTTCCCATCTCTGGAGTCACAGAGAACACTAACAGGCTTACAAGGTGTGCGGAGAATTTTGATGGCACAGGAGGAGGAAGATGCTGAAACTCAGCTCCAAGGATGTTGGCGCTGCCCCAAGCACAGCAGAGCTGCTGAAAGGAGGGATCTATTTGGAACCAGAGAGGTCCTGCAGAGACTCAATGTTAATCTGATGCAGATTCAAGAGAGCTCATATAAATGGGTTGCAAAAAGATTATGTAGGAGGCCTGCTGCCCCTGAGGGTGGGCTGCAGCTACTCAGAGGGATGGGCTGTGGGGGGTTGGGCTTCTCTGAGGGCAAGAGAGCCAGGGATGGGGCAGTAGACACTCTGGACTGTCATCTGGACTCCCTGATTTGGCTGTGTAATACAGGCTGAATTACTTGACTACTCTGAGCATCTGTGCCCTTTTCTTAAAATGGGTATGAAAACTACTCCACTAGGTTGATGTGGAAATTAATTAAGAAGGACTATAAAATGCCCAGCATGTGGTGGTGATCAATAAATATGAATCCTTTCCCTAGACCTAAATTAATGTTTCATTAACTCATATGTCAAAGATACTAGAAATACTTTCTATTTTAGAAAGAACTTAGTGTATACTTTACATTCTAATTGGAAAATTGAGGGAGCACTTGCTAAGGGCATATAAACCTAGACTTCCTGATGAACTTTACATTAGAAAGTTGACTAAGGGGGATGCACCAGCCAACCCCCCTTTTTTTACCTTTGGGTGCCCAATTCTGGAATTTTCCCCCTCAGGGACCTTGATTTAATTATTCAGCACAGAGCACAGAGGAGTCATGTTCTGGCCTCCTGAGAAAGTTGGAGTGAGTAGAGCTATGCCTCTCCTGTCCTTTCTGTTCCTCCAGGAAGGGCCTGAGTGGGCATGAGGAGGCTGATATGTACGGATGAAGTGAGGATGCAACCAACTCCCTATAGAGACGTACCCACCTCACATTTCAGTTCCCTCTAGGAAGGAGTTTACAAAACAAGTGTTTATAAAAAGACATTAAAAAAATTAATAACTTGTCAAAATACCTGAGTAATAATAACATCAACACTTATCTACTGCTGACCACGTGTCAGGCACTGTTCTAAGCATGCTATATGTATACTAGTAAACTCACACCATCTGCCTCACTTTAGGGATTAGGAAGCTCAGGCCCATGAATCAGTGAATCATTCATGATCTCAGAGTTAATGTTAAGTGTCTGGGTTCAAGGTAGACCAACTCCCAGTCTGTTAACCTGTTTCATTGATTGATGTCATATAGGTTTTTTTTTGTTTTTTTTTGTTTTTTTTTTAGCGTAGGCAGCTAGTTAGATATTAACAAAAGAGAAGGGAACCAGACTTCTGTTTAAACTGGATTAACTAGGAAGCTATAGTTTCCAGACACTCCAGGGCTGCATTGCCTCGCCAAGGGGATTAACATCCCTCCATTCCCTGAGCTGGCAGGAAGAACCGGCTTTCAAATCCCCCAAGGGGACAACCACCTGGGCAGTCCCCCAGATTATGGGGTTGTGGGGAGATAACCAGTAAAGGGAAATCCCTCACCCTTAGTAGGAGCCAAGGTGGTGACCTTAAAGGGAAGGTGTCTAGTGTGGGAAAGGAGGGGATTCGATAGGGGTGGGGGAGCGCAGCACAAGCCCACGAAGAGCCAGGAAAGCAATTGCTTAGTTTGAAAGCGAGCCTACTCTTTTCCAAGCCCAAGATAATATAATCAGAGCCTAACAAAGGCCCGGGGTTCATTTGTGCATTCGTTTGTTTGCTTGTTCGTTTGTGTGCTCTCTCTCCGTAGCAGCTGTGCGGGCCCAAGTGCAGCGCTGGCCGCAGTTGGGATGCCATCAGGCCTTGGCAGCGGACGTACAGGAGGGGAAATGAGACACAGAGAAGTTCTGCATCTCTGGGTCCTGGCCCTCCTGGAGCTGATAGGTCTGGGTGTGGGCCTACCGCTCCAGGGGCTGGTTTTCTTTCACGGCGAGACAGAGCTGAGCCACCTGGTCGTGGATGAGACATTGGGCATCTGGGGATAGTCCTTTGTTTTCATTTCAATAAAACTTACCACAAATGCTCACATCCTCCTATGCGTGGGTTCCCAAAATGCTTCACTTGCTACTCCATGGAAGAATCCTGTTTCCACTAACAACAGTTTGTATAGTTTTCTTACTCAGAGAACAACCCTTTCCTAATCCCAAGCTTATTCCTAAACCCTTAGACTTATTAGTTCAGTGTTGGTGCAGGGTATTAAGTAACTGCAGTAGTTTTGTTAAAGTTAGACAGACATGAGCAGAGTAAGAACGATAGGCCAGGTACAGAATGTCACCAAGACCAAAGCCCAAGGTGCCTAGCAATAGAGAAAATAAGTGTTATAGTGTGGGACCTCTCCCCCAGGGTGACATTTCCTCCCCTAGCATATTGTTGGTCATGTGGCTTAGACCCCCTGACCTCTCATAGCACTAGTCCTGCAGGTTCAGATTCCCCTGACCTTCCTCCCTTGGCATGTTGCTAGTCATGTGTTCCCCTTAGAGGAGGTCCATGGGAGCCAGAACCTAGCTCCCATATAAGCCCTTGCATGACCACTCCCTTAAGCATTAAGCCTTCAGGACAATAAGGTTCTGACCAACATAAAATAATCTTAGGAATAAAGCCTCAGGTCTGTTGGCCACAGAGACAGTTTTGGTCAGACTAGAAATAACATCTTCGTCTCAGTTATGTTTCTGCCCCAGGCCCAGAAAAGCAGCAAAACCAAATGAAGCCACACCATGGCTGACATCAGCACCAGCTGCAAGGACTAATGACCCTCTACCCTAGCATTGATCAATCAGTAGAGACCACAACTCTTGTTTTACTGAATCCACACAGCCCAGCAGGCTCACTTCTTCTACCTCTGTGACATTCTGAATGAATTTTCTCTTACAATTCGAGTTCTTGGCTCTGAATTCTTTCTCAGCCATATTCAAGGACCAAGGTCTAATGTCACTGGTTACATATGGTGCTGTTTGCCATGAACAGTCTCAGCAAAAAGCGATTATGACTTTATTTGAAATGCAAGTATATTAAGCACTGTTGACTTTATTTTTAAGCAAAATAAGCTTTCAGTTAGGTTTATTGGTCATTATTTTTCAGCAATTTGTTCACTGGCAAATAAATCCCACTGAAATTAGTCATGTTGTGCAACAAAGAAAAATCTATTACTTTCCTTAATTGTATCTTTGATTGCAAAAACCTAACCACAGAGTATTGCACTGATACCACCCAAGGGGTAAAAATGGTGGCATGGGCTTCGGATTAAAGCAGAACCTTTGGGTGCCCACTTAAGTGTAATTTCAGGAACATGGAGAAGCAATAAGAAGACAACTATAATAGAAATAGAACAACACAGTGACCTCAATAACTAATCATTACATGACACTCACTGCATCCAAGCCTGTTGTATGTCCTTACATGTGGTAGCTCATTCAATCTGGCCTTAGGAAAGTTTGATTCATACTGCCATTTATGATTATTTTATAATCTTACAGAATCCTCAAAGTTAGCCCCATTTTCCCCAAAGCAAAACACTATATGGTCATCTGGCCTCAGTATAGGTCTGGATGTCACCATTGACTAGTAGGATGACCATGGGCCAGAGCATGTCTCTGAATCTCAGCTCCCCCCTCCTGCCCTGCAAGTGACAATACTGATAGCCCCTGTGAATGCACGTGGATTACATGCAACAGAGCAGGGAATGTGATCACACAGTTCCTGGCAGTAAATGGGTGGCATTGTTATTATCTGGATTGCCTTAAAAAATGATCAAGCTAGGACAGTTATTTAAATTTTACCAAAAAACTGATTTTTCCTTGGAGCAATTTTGACAATGAAATCAGGGACAGGTGCTATATTAATCTCCCAGGGCTGCCCTAACAAAGTACCACACATGGCATGGCTTATACAACAGGAATTTATTCGTGCTCAGTTCCGGAGGTGAGAAGTCCAAAATCAGAGCAAAATCTGATGGCTCTAGGGGTCACTCTGTTCCTTGCTTCTCTCCAAGCTCCTTGTGTTGTTGGGCATCCTTGGTGTTCCTTGGCTTGTAGCTGCATCACTCCAGTCTCTGCCTCTCCACACAGCCTTCTTCCCTGTGTCTCTGTGCATCTTCTCTCCCTCTGTTAAGGTCACCAGTCATACTAGATTTGAGCTGCTCTAAAGACCTCATCTTAATTTGATTACATCTATATAAATTCAATTTCCAGAAAAGATCAGATCCACAGGTATTGGGGTTGGGACTTGAATATATCTTTTTGAGGAACATAATTCAACCCCTAGCGGGTACCGTGAAAATTTGGTTAACCTGTCCGTGATGAGGTAAAGGATATAAATCTTCAAAACAAACCATTCTATTAGCTCTGCTGCAAAGAACACCATTTTTCTTTTTTTTTTTTTTTTTTTTTTTTTACTCTCTGTGCCACTTCTTGCTTAGTTTATTTTTTTCTGATTCAACTGTATTCTTTATCAAGAGCTGCAAAATCACAACCTAATTTTTGGAAATCTCAAGATTACAATGAGAAAAGAAAACATTGTTCAGCGATCAACATTAAAGAACACGCAGAACTGAAGACAGTATCGTGTAAGCCAATAACAATAAAAAATGTTCAATCGATTTTGCCCTAACCAACCTTGACATTTTGATATGTTCCTACTCGTTCTTTTCTGGCTGATAAGGCAGGACTGGGCTGCAGTGTTTAGAACACCTGGATGCAATTCAATCTATACACGCAGAGCAAAGAAAAATTAAGGCATGGAATAATTTTGTTCTTTACTGGAATTTGTATAATTAGTCCATAGTAATTACTTCTGTAGAAGATTTAATGCTGAAAGCCTTTCTCCCATACATTTGTATGTTGACAATATTATAAAAATCATTATTTATATCTAGGAAGCAAAGAATTGAGTGGAGTTGCCTACTTGAGAGATGGTCAGCACAGTCTCTTGACAGAGCTGCATCTTCTAGGCCATTCTGTTTGCCTGGGCATATGACTCTTACCACTTGTTACTGCAGAACCCAGGAAAGAGTGAGACCACAGTGCTCATTGCTGCCAGGAGGGAGGGATTCTGTCCCCTGGAAGCAGAGGTGGGTCAGAGATCACCCCAAACTTTCAATTTACTGATAAGGAAACCTCTGGTTCTTTGAGAACTAATCATCTCCCACGGAGTAAAAGAAAGACCTGCCACAGCATTTTGGGAAATAATGTTATGATGAATCACGAATCATCAATCCTGTTTGGTAAGTGCTGGATGAAGGTTTTATGTCTTTAAAGCCAATACTTTTGTGCACTGAAGTCATACCAACGGTCAAGCCCAGAATTAGAAGTGACGCTTCTTTAAATGTAAATGGCTACTGAGGCATTTTTCAGCTCAAAAGAAGAAGAAGAAGAAATATCTGCTGTTGGCTCCAAGAAGCCACTCTCTCCTGATGGATAAGTGTTGGGGTCAATTGCTGCCACCAGTAAGTGAGCTGTGCAGCCTATCTCATTCCTCCACCAGCAGGCAAATGAGGTAGTTAGTGAAACAGATGAGCATTTCTCTTTTGACAGCATGTGCTGTCTATTCAGTACAATTGTAATATCAGCTGGAGATCCAGGCTTCAAGTAACAAATATTCATCAGCAGAGAAAGGAGCTGGAAGATGTGTTGTCTATTTTCTAGAGGAGCTTGCAGACTTTTTTTTTCCAGCACAGGCTCTGTCACTAACAGCTCTCTCTCTCCTGGTTCACATAAAAGATAAAGGCTCTATCTTATAGATGTATGCATTGTCTGACATCAGGGGACGTGAGAATACAGCAGAAAGGGTATAGATGTTGGTGCAGAAACCTAACTTCATTACTCATGCAAGAAACATTTGTTGGCTGTGTGTTGCAGGTTGGGTTCTCTTGGAAGTGACTCTGAGATTTGTGCATAGAACATTTATTAGGAATTTGTTCTTGGGATTGACACTTATGGAAGGGAGAGGGAGGAGGCTGAACTGAGATGTATTCCTAACAAGGTACTTGGCAGACCCTATAGGGCGCTCGAAGGATGGACTAGCCCTTAAAGTTGTCCCTAGATGGGGAAAGAGGGCCATGCCTTTATCCTCCCACATTGATCAGTCATGGGATGTGGTGGCCTTGGGAAATAAGCAATTTTTCAGCCAGGTAATCCCCAAAGAAGACTGACAATGAAGGGTTGTCTGCGTGGCAGTATGCCCAGGAGCTGGGGAAAGTCTCTGCCAAAGAGGAGTCTGAATGGCACTTGGTATCTCCAATAAACCACCTGACTTTGGAAAGTCCTGTGTCCACTCACAGCCTCGGTTTATTTATTGAAAACTTGGTGATTATGATTCCTACCTCATTGCTCTTTCTTTTTAAGACACATGGCAATCTGCTCAGATTGGTCTGTGAGCTCCAGGAGGATGAAGGGACCTCATCTGAGTTTTTACCTTCAGGACAAGCAAATATCACACACACAGAGGATGTTCCACAAACACTCACACCATTGAAACTAAAGCTTATTATCCCTACTGCAAAGCACTAATTCATCATGAGGAACTATCAAGTATTTTCCCGACTCCAAAGCACTAACTCATCATGAGGAACTATCAGGGAACTGCCAAGAGCTCACATGTGTGAGGGACTAAGATAAAAGATGCCTTTGCTCTTTTCAAATATAGGAGAATTGCTGAGACTTGGAATTACAGGAGACTTTCTGTGCTTTGATTGCCCTGAATTCATGGTCAGTGACAGCTCACCATCAGTGTGTGTCGGGGGGTGGGGGGTGGAGAGTGGAGTATCTTGTTTGCATGGGATTGAACCAGGGAACCAGTGTGAATTTGCAGGCATTGTTTGTTTGCTTGCCTTTTTCTGCTTACATGGAGAAGTCCTTTTGCTACTGAGCTTATTAAGTCCGAAGCTAGAATATGGATCTGTAGCTGATGCAACTCAGTATTCAGTGATTTTTTAGTAAGTCCCTACAGTCCAAGCAGGGCAGACCCATAGGCCAGATAGAGCCCATTTCCTCCCATGAAGTAATGATGACCAGCAACTTCTGGCTTCCACCCATCCTGCTGCTGCCAATTCCACACTCCAGGATTCACCACTTATAACTCTTCATTTCCCAATTCTGCAAGTATTTATCCCACCAACATTTTATTAAGTGCCTGGTATCTACTAAGCATTGGGTCCTGTTAAGTTATTATTAAGAAAGAAAGTGTGGCCCTAACTGGTTTGGCTCAGAGGATAGAGCGTCCTGGGTTCAATTCCAGTCAAGGGCATGTACTTCGGTTGCAGGCTTCTCCCTGTCTGGGACCTGGTCAGGGTGCATGCATAAGGCAACCAATTGATGTGTTTCTCTCACATCGATATTTCTCTCTGTCTTTCCCTCTCTCTAAAAATCAATGGAAAAATATCCTCGGGTGAGGATTAAAAAAGAAAAAGAAAAGAAAGAGAGAAAGTGTGCCATTTCCTTGAAGATGTTTGTAGGCCGGTCAGGATAGACAAAACAACTTGCCAAAAGAAATAAGTTGAAACATACAAAAAAACCCTAGCTTTGCCAATAAGAGAGATTTTAGCTGGCAAATGTATCAATAGGATGGCTTATCAAGCTAAATGCTTTTTATTAAGCTGAATCCAGCTGATTATGGCCACTTTGAATATGCGTATGCAAGAAGGTCCTTCTTCTTCCAGGGGTATGGGAGATGAACTCAGTAGCTGAAGCAACAAAACACAGATGGCAAAATGAGATATGGTTAGAAGGAAGGGGGCAGGAGGCAGGAGAGGAAGAAAGAAATAGACTTGAGATAACATACAGTTAATGAATGTTCATTGGTTTGCAAATCTTTATTTGAGTATTATATTTTATAAGTTTAGCTTTAATGTGAACACATCAGAAGTCCCCCCCCCCCACCCTCAGTTAAGGATAAAGTACCCTGAGTCCTACAAAATCAGTGGTAGCAAGAGTCCTGCAATTCCATGTTCTAGTTTCTCATGCCTGTTTCCCACTAAGCTCACTTAATTAGACCAGTCGTTTATGGCACACAATATCGTGTTAACCACGTCAAGGAGAGAGCATCTTTTGAAAAGAAGAGTGACAACATACCCTTCACAGTCCCCTCTCCCTATGCCTTTGGAGGAAGCGTTGTCATAAAGCCCCCATGGAACCAAGCATAATAACTTTGAAGCTGAGCCTACATTATGCTTTATAATGAGGCCAGCCAGACTCATCAGAATGGTAATTTGAAGATGCTTTTGCTCCATCAGCAGTAATTCAGTCCAGGGCAGCCTGAGTTCAAGGGAGGGGCTCGCGGAGAACACTGCAAAGGTTCCTGGAAGATGAGAGCCCAGCAAAGAGAGAGAGTGCCCACTACTCTATAAATCCTGCTGTGGAAATGAAGAAAAATGGCTCCACATATTTCACAAATTGCCTCTTGTTTCTTCCATTAAAGAAAAGCCAACACCGACATTGCATACTGGCTTTGTAAGGAACAGAATTAAACATCATCAAATCTCAGATTCAAACTAAAAGCAAAACTTTCAGGATGGAAGTCTGAAAAATATTTTTTCCCATTAAAATAACAACTTTCATATGGAAATACAGAATCACAATTATTAGCCTGCTAAAGATATTTATAATGTATTTTGAAAGGCAATTGAAAAATGATTTTTTTAAAGCATTCAGGAATAGTAGGAGTAGAAAACATTTTTCACTCTGGGAAACTAGGGGCATATTATAGCTTTTACGTTTTGGGGCAACGTGCAAGTAAAACACACATGTAGAAAATTATGTTTTTTCCACTATGAAAATATAGTGAAGATGAATAAATTAGAGAGAGTTTCTTTTATGAATTCATTTTTAAGTGGGTTCTAAATTTCACCACTGTAATGATTTAGGGGAATTTTTGCTTTATTTGAATATACTCTAAATTTGCATAGTTAGCAGGACTTATTGAAAGTCAACTGTGAGACAGTCAGAGGTCATGCTTATACCTTTAACCCCTCGATAAAGGACCTCTTGCCCTTACAGAAGAGGAGAGTAACTCCCAATACAGCTGGGAGGGTTTCAAAATGTGTGGTTCAGTTATGGTGGACACTGTGGACAGGCTTTCAGCACACATCTAGAGTCCAGGGATTGGGAACTAAACTAAGATTTCTATTTCCTTGGCTCCTTTGTCCCCCAGTTCTGCAAATCTGATGCCCTCTTGGGAAACTCTGGCCTGGAACTGAGTTACATGAGGGAAAGCAAGGAATAGGTTCCCTGTTCGTTGGTGTTAGCTGGGGACAGAAGGCAGGAATTTGTAGCCTGAAAATATAGCTGCTTTTTAAAAATTTTTATTCAGTAGGTGGCTTCCAGATGCTTCAGCAATAGTGGTAGGAATTTCCCTGATTCTGGCAGAGACGGTGCCTTTGTGCAATCAGCAGCAGTGATGACAATTCCTTGATTTACTACGGAAGAGTACAGTTTGGTGACTAAGAGTTCTCCTAGGAGCGTCACTAGAGCCTGCTTCCCCAGCTTCCCAAATGATTTTGTAACATATGCTTCTTCATACTAAGTCCCTTTTTATTTACACCGACGGGAGTGGCTATTACTGCACGCAACTAGACCCTAATCAGAGCACAAGTAAGGAGTTGGCCAGAAATGAATTCCAAAAGACTGAAAGATTTGCCACTCTTGGTGCACACACATATTTCTTTGTACAAAGGAGGCAGATCATGAGTAGCACAGACCTTGTTTAGAGGTACTAGGGGCACATTTGTTCACAGACCTCTGGTGAAACACAAGCAATTATGGTCACAGCTAAATAAGGATGGAAATCTCCAGGCTTCTCCATGAATAGCTTGGTGGGGGAGGAGCCATTTTCTTTCTTCAAAAGGTTTGCTGCAGCCCCAGCAGACCCTCCCCAACATACACACACACACACACACACACACACACACACACACACACACACGAGTGGATGAGCAGAAACTACCTACAGTGGAATATACTACAATAGTCAAAATGAATAAGCCACAATTGCACACAGTGATAGGAAGTTTAAAAAAGTAAGTACCCAAGTTTACATAAAACATATTTTTAATAAGGAAAGACAAGTAAAATTATATATATATATATACGTTAAGAATGCATACAATCACAAGAAAACTATGAAAAGGTGATGAGGGGAAGATTAAACATAGGATTTAAGATATGTTTATTCTGGGTGGGGAAACTGGAGGCCTATAGATATTAGATAATGATTATTGTTAAAGCCTTAGATTTTTTGGGGGGGTGAGTAGAATTGTGGGTACATATTGCATTGTTAAAATAACTAACTAAATAAAGAGAAAAAAAGCCAACCATGCATAGATGAATGTAAGAGTGTGTCACGAGGCAGAACTTATGGTTAATCAATTCTTGCACCTGGAGTCCAAAAGAAGGCCATTTACATATAGCCTTGTACTGCACCTGCTCACTTCAGATTTCTACATCATGACTATTGCCATCCACTACGAAACTATGACTGCTTCAGACACATCCACAATTCTGCCAAACAGGTGAAGTTTAATTTTGTAAATGGCTTCCTCTTTCTCTGCTGAAGTATACTTTTCTGGCACAAATTCAATTCAGTCCTAGAATCAAATATTGCTGCTGCCTAAGTATACATGTTCCTAAGCCCTTCTTAAGGGTCTACACACTCCAAGACATTAGAAACCAATATAGACCAGACATGGGCTCCTGCAGCTAGTTTTGGTTGAGGAAGGACCCTCTCTTACAGTCAGACCCATGGCGGTACAGATCAGAACTAACTTCTTCCAGAGATTTAGATCACGGCCTCTTTTTTTTCTCTCTTAAGCCCTTGTTTTAAAGCAGTTTTTAAAAATTTATTTTTATTGTTGGAAGTATTATAAACATCTCCCTTTTTCCCCCATTGACCTCCTCCACCCCACTCCTACCCCTTCCCCGGTCTTCACCACACTATTGTCTGTCCATGGGTTATATGCATGTAAGTTCTTTGATTAATCTCTTCCTGCCCCACCCCTTCCCTCTGAGGTTTGTCAGTCTGTACCATGCTTCCATGTCATTGGATCTATTTTGTTCATTAGATTTCACAGTTTTATGTTTACAACAAAATTGAGAAGGAGGTACAGATATTTCCCATATACCCCTGACCCCACATGCATAGCCTCCTCCATTATCATATCACTCTCCAGAATGGTACATATTTCACCAAGGATGAAACATCATCATTACTCTAAGTCCATAGCTCACGTTAGGGTACTGCCTCCTTTTAAGCCTCCCTTAGAACTAGAAGAACCTTTCTCCAATGTGATATGGAGATTCGCACTTTATGTAATTCATACCCACTTAGCTTGTCTCCAAAATCCATGGTTAGTTGGGGGATGAACCTGTGGTCCCTTTAACACTATGTGATCCTCAGGACAATGGATGTTATGTATTCTTTTATTTTCACAAATAATTGAACGTCGAATTTGTACCTGCATCTAAGCATGGCACTATAGGACCTAAGAAATGAGTGCTCGCCTTCCTAACATGGCTTAAGGTAGGATGAGGGAGACACACATTAAGAGTATAAATTATAAATAGTGGTCTTGAAACTCTTGTTCAGGAGGGAGATGTGAGCTGTATGTGAGGCAAGTTTATTCTCACCAGCCTCACATTCCCATGGGGAAGACGGGTGATACATGAAGAGTTACTCTTAGGCCCCGTCCCACAGAGGCAGGTTCAGCAGTACTGGTGGATCTGAAGCAGGCATCCAGGCAGGGAAGTGGCTGTACCCAGGAATGCTGTCAGAGAATAGAAGCCTGGGGCAGCCTCAGGCCTTCTCTGCATGGGCTTCTCTGCAGGGCATCACTTTTCTTTTTACTTGTGTTTTCTGTTTAGGTCAGAGTCATTGTGGTATAATTTGCATAATTTCTTCACATTAGGGTACATTTCTATGAATATTTGTTAAAAGCTTACAATCATGTAACCATTACCATAATTAAGATATAGAACAGTTCTATCACCCCACAAACGTCCCTTGTGCAGCTCTGTAGTCAGCAACCGATCTATTTTTTTTTTGTCTCTGTAATTTTGTCTTTTTCCAGCAGGTCATGTAAATAGAATCATACAATACATAACCTTTGGAATCTGACATCTGTCACTCGATACAATGCAGTTGAGTTCCATCCACATGGTTCATGCATAGAGATCATTCCTGTTTATTGCTTAGTCATATTCCATTGCATGGAAGTACCACCATATATTTATCCATTCACCACTTGATGGGCATTTGGATTTTGTCACAATAAACGTTTTGGCAGTTGGAGGTTAACTACTGTCATTCCTTCACCTGAGGGCTTGCATGTAGTGACAGGGAATAAGCTGTCATTTTATCATCATTGATCCAGACCTCATCCAAAACACAGGTAAGAATCAGAAGTAGGTGAACTGGAGGCATACTTTGGGCTATGCACATATTTTATCCTTTAATCCTCACTACATCCTTATGAAATGAGCACCTATCTCCATTTCATAGAGGAAAAATTGAAGCTGAAAGGTTAAGTGATTGTCTGCATTTATCTAAATTTTGAATAGATTTGGAAAGCCTACCTACTTATTTGACTCCCTTGCATATAAGCAACATATACAATTAAACTATGAACCCAAATGAACCGACATAGGTATGCTAACTTATCAAATTAGGCAGGGATTTCCAGCCATTGTTTTGTCTAAGATAGAAAAATCATGCTTGTTATCTGCTCTCTGAGTCCTGAAAGTCAAGTGTGGTCTCAGGTTCCAATCCCTCTAAGACTTCTGGTCATCAGACACAGAGGCGGCTAAAAGAGGTCATTTCTTCAGGGGTCAATCTCATATGACATTCTAACTTTGATTGGAATATACTATTTGAGAAAAATTCAAAGTTGTTTTGGATTAAGGCTTTATTCATTATGATAAAGACCATACAGTTATTAATATGAAATTGCTAGGGCCCATTGCAGACCTTTGGAAGAGGACTTTGTAAGTAAGGGCCATGAAATGAAGGTGTCATTAACTTTACAATATATTCATTTCTCATGCTATTTGAACTTATTTTTCTTTGAACAATATCAATAGATATTTTGAGAAAATTTTAATCAAGATTAATTAAATATAGTCAACATGGTGTTGTTGTTTTTTTGTTGTTGTTGTTTTGTTTTGCTTTTACACCATTGGTCTTTTTAACACTTTTCTGTAAATAAGAAAATGTTAGCCATTGACTGTGTGGAGAAATCTGTAAGACCAGACAGACTGAAGCCAGTCAGTTGGAGTCAGTGAACTGATTTGTAGATTGTCATGGCTCAGCACGTGGGGAAGCCATAGAATATCTAATTTTAATTAAATCAAAATACAGAACAGACCTAGTAAGTAACATTTTACCAGGCCACCAACTCAGCTGAGCAAACAATAAAACAATTGACTACACTTAAATTAATTTTATTATACTGAATTTATTTTTAAGTTGAGCCTCTTCTTCCATCAATAATCACAACTTAATCTTAGTCAGTCTTGGACAAATGGCAGGCATTTTATAGTTCCCTCTCCAACCCTCCCTAGTATCTTATCTAAATTGCAGCCTGATGATGGGGATTGACAGAAATTGGAGATGATATTTGGTCACAGGTTATCAACTCTCAGCACTGACTTTCCTTGGATGCACTTCAAGGACTGTCCTTGCTCCATACCAGAATCATGGGAGAGGTATGTCTCCTTGCCTGTTCCTGGCTGCTAGTCCTTGGTCCAGCGGCAAGGCTTGGCCAGGTGTACTTTCTTTCAGGATCAAGCTCTGATCCTCTCTTTGATGAGTCTGAGAATTTGGGGGGATGATTAAGGAAAAGACAAGACTATGAGATGACAATATTGCACAATAAGATGTATTGAGTAGTATTTGGACAGGATTGAATGGGAGGAGAAGTCCTATCCAGCAGGAGAACTTTCAGAGACTGTCGCATGAGGTCACCGGCCAGAAAAAAAAAAAAAACTAGGGCAAGGGAACTTCCTGGGGGAGGGATCATGGTGGGGTGGGGAGGGAGTCATGTCTAGATGCTGCTGCTCAGCAGGTAAGTGGGGAGTCTCTGGGACAGAGAGCTCCAAAGGGCAGCAGTAGTTTGTGTTTTTCATAGTCACAGGTTTGTCATATCTATAGCTAGAAGATGCTGGGTGTAGTTTCATGTGGTATGGAAAACAAGAAGGCTCTAAGAATCTGCCTATTTGGATTCTATTGAAAGCAACTGGATGTGTAAATATTTGAGTTTGGTGCCCTCTGGCTTTGAGCTAATGGTCATAGCTGGCTATGAAGAAGTAAATCTTATTGGGGTGAATACACAGGGGCCATATTTGGCCAATTTATACAATAATCCCTACACAGCACTGGGTCATGCAACACGTTTTGAGGTTCTCCCTTCTTTACAGCCTATGGTATCCCTCACTCTATGCTTTTTTATTGGACACCATGCTGAGTGTCAAAGGGACTTTCCTGGACTCCAGATACTGAGACATGGGTTTTCTCCAGTCTCAGTTACCAAATTGATCTAGGCATTCTACAGAAAGTGTTTCGAGTGAATCAGAGAGTTGACAAGAAAGTAAGGATTTCACAGAGAACAAAATATGAGCAAAATCAGAAAACCCCTCAGCCAACCTCTGCTCAGTGTTATGGGCAATCTGATGACTTGTGAGTCCAGTCACTTCATGTTCACCCCTTGGATCCAGTACAATTACTCCAGTACCAGAGTAGAATGACATCAGAATCATTTATGTGTAGATACACAAACTATTCTTGTGCAAATATGTATTGACCATAATTATGTATAGTTGTGTTATCTGCAAGAAGTGTGATAAAGAGAATCTAGAAATTAAATCTGTCCCTGAAAATTAAATACCTAGAATTTTCATCACTATCAATATTGATATGAAAGAATAATTGATTTATTCAATAAAAGTTTACTAAATGCCTACAATATTTTATACTTAATTCTCATGAGAATAACATTTTAATGCATCTTTAAGTAAAAACTTCCAACCTAGCCCAATTGTTTTAATAGTCTTTCTTTTGTATATGAAAGTACTAATATCTGTTGCCTGTGCAGGGAGATTATTTTCCACTCAACACTGCTAATGCTGTGATCTACACTATTTTCAAAGACTTCATTATTCATCACTTTCTCCTAGTTTCTGATAAGGCTTCAAAGAGGAAAGTAATGGCAAGGCTAACATCCCTAATGCTTTGTCCATTATTCAAAATAGCAAGATAATAAATTTGTTTTATGACATACAAAATATCCATATACAAGTATATTAGTCTTTATATAAGTTTTAAAATGAAAGAAACATGCCTCCAAAGAAAAGAAAGCCAATAACCCATATGAAATATCTGGGGGCAGAATTTAAATGTAAGAGCTTCTCTTTCATTGCTAAATCCATTCCACTTCTGGAAAAAACCTAGAGCAATGATGTGAAGATGGTTTAGATTTGAATTCAGATTTTCAAGACACTTTTTGTCATAGAAAATGTACTACAATTGTTTAGCAAAATGATCCAAGCTCATAAAGAGTAAGTATCAAGCTACTAGAGTAAGAAATAAAAGTGTGGTGCATCTAGCTAAAGGTAAAGTAAATGATCTGGACTAGACTGTTAGAAAAAAGTTCACACCTTACAAATCCCATCATAAACACCAAATATCACAAATACAACTTTGCAAATTAAAAAAGCATCATGTAGAAGAAGTGAAAATGGCTTTGTGTGTGGACTTGTAGGGTTGCTGATGGCAGTATTACATTCAGCAAATGTAATAACACCAGCAAGCTTCCATCACTGGGCCAAAACTTGTCCTGGCCTCCACCCACCTCAAACCTAACATCAGTCTATGTATAGAAATGGAACCTAGAAGCCACCAAGCTGCAGTGAGCTAGGGGTTGAGTATTGTTTGTTTCAATGGAAAAGGATACTGTATAAGGAATGGCAATAGCATTATATACCAGATTTTTTATTCATAACAATACTAGGTAACAAGATTTTGAACTCTTCCTATGTTTGAGCACTAGTCTTTTATGCTATATCTAATTTAATCTTCATTTTTAACCTAATTTCACCAGCTAGATATGTCAGAAATGAGACTTGAACTCAGATCTGTGATTTATCAGCTCAAGGCTACCATTTCCTTATCACCACAGTTCCCCTAAGTTCTTACAGACAATGTGTGATGTTGCCATTGCTTCTGATAAAAGAAAAAGTCAGTATTCTTGCTAGGTAATCACACCTCAGACAGCATTATTGTTTTAAATTGTTTTGACTTCAACTTCTTCTGTTTATTTTGATAGTTCTACTATATTCACTTATTTTTCTAAGACTATTTCCGGTATATGACTTCCTTAGATCTCTGAAAGCCTTTTTCTGGGGGTAAACCCGATATTATGGAACTTACATGGCCCACCCCAGCAACCTTGTTCATTCTGAATTTGTGACTGGTCTGTTTCCCAGTTGTAAGAGTTGTGAAAAAAATATCTGTGATTTCTCCAACTTCTTTACAGCCTGACTGCATCTTCAATCCTAAGGGAAATCCATCATTTAGGAAAGGATGATAGGAGCCACTTGCCTATAATAAATGTGCTTTGTCTGTAGGCTCTCTATAAATATCTCTTCTCAATTTGCTTAGAGTCACCCACACACTGGGGTACTCAGTGTTATTTTCATCAGTCACTGTTGGGTTTTGTGATCCAAATTTAATGTCAAACAATTACTTTTCCAAAATATTAATCTACATGTTCCTAGAACAGCAGAAACAATCAACAACTTGATATACCACTAATATTATTCACTATTTTACACATTAAAATGAATGCTATTTATGCTAATGGAAATAAAATTGCTCTTATTTAATTAAAAGATTTTCATTTCAATTTGACAAAAAATGTTAATAGAAAATTTACATTCATCTCTTAAGGTTTCAATGTAATATCTTAAAGTTTCAATTTTATAAATACAATCATTTTCTGAGTACATACCATTAAATGGTTTTATATTAAGATTTCTTTCTCTCTGAATTACACTTCCATGTAAATGTAAATGTCCTATTTACATTTTGGCAGAATGAGTCTTTGGTGTGTGTTGGGTGGGGGGTGGGGCGATTGTCCTGCACACTGTAGAATGTTTGACAGGTTATCTGCCCTCTACCCACTAGATTCCAGTAACAAGCTCCAGTGTGACAACAAAAATGCCTCCAGACATTGCCATTGCTAAATGCCCTTAGGAGACAAAATATCCCCCAGCTCACAACCACTGATATATACATTTTATATATGCAGTTTTTGACTTTGGTGTTTTTTATGGATATAAAATTATAACTGGGAAAAATAAACTCTGTTATCTTCTTTAAGGTAAAATATATATCATTCCTAACTATAAAATTACTACACATGTATACACAAAACTATATTAATAAAGAATAGACCCTTGATTCAGGAATAATGCTGAGTTAGTTGTTTCTGCTGTTTAACAAATTACCCAAAACTTAGCAGTGTAAAAACAGAGCTATTATTTCAGTTTCTGTGCCAGGATTCAAGAAGTGGCCTAGCTGGGTGAGCAGTTCTGGCTCTTAGATCTCTCACAAGGTTACGGTCAAGATGTCAGCCTAGGCTCTAGACATCTCGGTACTTGCCTGGGGTTAAAGATTCTAAGACACTCACATGGGGTGGGAAAACTTCAGCTCCTGATGAGCTGTTGGATGGAGGCCTCAGTGCTACTTCACCAAGCCATGATTGATTCTTTTAGGGCTGTTCCCACACGATGGTGCTGGCTTCATCTAGCATGTGGTGATCTGAGAGCCAGAGAATGCATACCAGAGATGGAAGCCACATGCTTTCTATAATCTGATTTCAGAAGTGATATCTATCATTCCTGTTATATGCTATTGAATGGAAGTGAATGGCCATGAGCTGCCCACACTTGGTGGGAGGGGATTATACCAGAAGGTAGGGGCCATGGGAGCCAGCAAAGAGCTGCCTACCATGGTCTCCTTCATAGAAATGAGTATCAGGACCCAACTTTACTTTGCTGATAACTGATTCCAGGGCTTGGAACCCTTTTCTCATCTGAGTTAACACTCCTTCTAAGGGCCACCATTTAAAGGGCAACTCTGTTAATGAATCCTCTGAATCATTTTTGAGTCAAAAATCCTTTCTCCACCTCCACCAATCTTTGTAAGAACGCCTCCCTGTCAGAACACCCCAGAAATCACCTCAGTGACCTAGCAGTGGAGGAAAACCCTACTTTCTATCACTGGGGCAGTAGCTAAGGAGATGCTTCTTAGTTCCCCTAAGGAGTGCTGAAGGCCTAGGTGGTAGGGGATGGTCCTTCAGTTGGCATCTGATTTCCAACCCAAGCTCCACCTCTTTCTGGGCCTCTCTAAGTTTGTTTTCCTTTCTTTTTTAATCCTCACCCAAGGACATTTTTTCTATTGATTTTTAGAGAGAGGAAAAGACAGAGAGAAATATTGATGTGAAAGAAACACATCAATTGGTTGCCTCCTGCATGAGCCCTGACTAGGGCCCAGGGCTGGGGAGGAGCCTGCAACCGAGGTATGTGCCCTTGACCAGAATTGAACCTGGGACCCTTATATCCACAGGCTGATGTGATGCTCTATCCACTCAGTCAAACTGGCTAGGGTAAGTTTGTTTTTCTGACCCTCAACTTTTTCCTGGTAGAGTGGGACTGATAGCACCCACTTCTCAGGATTGTTGGGCAAATGAAAAGAAGAAAACCCATAGAAAGTTCCCAGAACATGGTAGGATGTTTTAAATGAAAGTTTTCTTATATTCATCATTTCTATAAGGGAGCAATTGTTAATGGTGCCTCACTTGTAGAGCTCTGTGTTTGTATTGAATTACAACAAAGTACAGTTTATCAGTCCAGCCTAGGTTTTAACCAGCAGTGCAATTTGAGTTACTTTGAGAAAATTCTTTGAGTTAGAAATGTTTGACTTGAAATGAGCTTTTGAATAATGCCTTATTTTAATTTGAAGACGGTCTGTGAGAGTTAGATTTGTTTCCTCCTACTTACTAATGAGTTTGACTAGAATTCCTGACAGAGTCATCCTTTCAGTCAGAGTGTGGGAAAGATTCCTGGAATAGAAAATACGAATTCTGGAAGCAGGCCTTCTACCAATTATTGGGGTCATTTTGGGCAGGTGGCTTTCTTTCAACTGGCCTCATTTCCCTAAGTTTATAATGAGTGAGGCATATGGATGAGGTAATTTCCAAGGCCATATCATCTATTCATCTTTTTGTAAACAGTAATGTTCTGGAAAAAAATCATCCAGTAGAGCAGACGACGTTTTCTAAAATATGCCTATAACATATCATGTCATTTAGAAAGGATTGCTACTCTCTGTGCTGAGGCAGATGCATAAAATGTTTTGAGCAATATTACTTTACCACTCTTCACAAATCACAATGGAAACTTTTAACCAGTCGTTCTTTAGTAGGAATTAGTGACTGTTGGAGGATTCAGGTGACCAGCTTATTTTGAAAACAAGTAATTAAAGAAGAAGAAACAAACATTTATTTCCCCCCTCCCCATTAATCGAATGATACCACTGGCTAACCAAATAGTGGATGAAGAGAAATTTTTATTTATAGAAATAGTCCAGCCAATAAATGAAGAAACTATGGCAGAATTAGAATATGACCATTTCACAATCCAATAATTAGTGAATTCAGTCAATGAACATCAATAGCAGCTAACATCATGAAGAGAGATAGTCAGATGCTGTAAGCCTCCTCTGAGAGGTCCATAGTACCACCATCGAAACACTCTTGCCATAAAAATTGAATCTGACTCTGATAGACTTCATGTAGATGTAATGATCTCTGTAAAGGAAATATAGAGGACTAAGAAGCATGTGATGAAAACAACAAAATCCAGTCTGTGGAAAATGCTACAAGACAAATTGATCTTATTTCTCTTGTAAATATATAATAAAGAAAAATATGACATGAAGAGAAAATTCTACTGGTGGAAAGTGATGTAAGATATTTATCAATTAATTATAACATGTGAATGTTTTCTGCATTCAAATTCAAACAAACTATAAAAATATATAGAACATTTGAGAACTTTATGAAGCAATTAATTATTCTGGATGGACTCTCACCAACCTCATTCCTTGTTTAGGAACTTACCACACACCAGGCACTACACTAAACCGTTAATATATATCTTATTTAATAACTTTAATAATAGTATGAGATAGGCTTATTACCCACTACTTTATAGATGAGGAAACTGAGCAAAAAAAAGGATTAAGTAATTTTTAGTAGGAGGTAAGACAGATTTTTTAGATTGTCTGCTTTTGAAGTTCAGGCTCTTTAGCATATCATGTACTATCTTAAAGAAGAGGAAGAAATTACTTCTTCAAAGATTGGTATAATTTGAACAGCAGAGAGAAAGAAAGGACATGTCATATAATAGGGAAAGAAGCATCATCAAGGTAAGACACAAGAAGAAAAAGATTTTTATGAGCTAGTGAGGAGTCTGTCCTGGCTGAGTGGCTAATTCTTCTTTGGGAAGGTATTAATATGAGGCTGGCTGAGAGGACTGACTTTCCTAAATGCTCTGAAAGCCAGGCAGGGAAATTTGGCTCCGATATAAGAAGCCATCAAGGTCTTTGAGCTAGATGATGCTATAAAAATCATGTAATTCAAAGAATATTAGAAAATATGCCAGAAGGACTGAAAGAGTAAGAGTGGAGACAGATGTAATGATACAGGTCTGAAGCAACATCCAACTGGATTAGAATAATAGATGTTTTCTTTGGCATTTGAGACTTTTTTTCTAAATTATTGCTTATAATCAATGATAATGATGAAATCACAAAACCAGTTTCCATAATTAGACAAGTAATGACATTTTTCCCTAGTCTACATCCAATAGTCTATGTTAAGTCAGATTGACTACTAAAGAGTCTCTGGTGTTCAGCGAAATGGAGGTGCTCTGGGTGCATTTTGAATGAGAGGGTTTATTTTGCAGGGTGTATAGTGTCTTATGTTCTAGGACACCAAAAGCCAGCAACAACTCCACATATAGTTTGTGCAGGGGCTAACTTTAATAATGATGGGATTTTCTAGAAGACAACCTGTGTATCTGGACCTGAATGTCAACACTGTCAGTAACCCCAACCTTCAGATTCTGATTCCCTTTCTATTTTATTAGCTGCAGTCTCCCTAGTAGCTGCACATCAATCATGTACTCTCCCTTTCCACAATAAACAGTGCTGACAAAGCCCATTCTAACTGGCATCACTTCCTCAGTGTTTAATTTTTTTAATTTTTTTTCCCCAATCTGACCACCTGAGCCTACATAAATTCCAGGATTACCACACACCCAGCCTCCTTTGCTAACACAGAGATTTGGGAGTGAGGAGGGGTAGGACAGGAATCGGGTGGAAGTGGGTAATGGGGGAAAAAGAGAACATCTGTAATACTCTCAACAATAAATATTTTTTAAAAGAAGAAAAATACTCTTTTGACTAGTATAAAACACCTCAACTAATTGTAGGAGAAAAACAACTTCCATGGTGTACTAGTATGCTTTTGGGAACGTCCTGAAGGCCTGCTGGTTCAGCAGGTAGCAGTAGGAATTCATGTTCTCCATAATCCGTAATGTGGAGGCACACAGATATCACTTCTCCAGGGCCAAAGGGGAAAGGAACACAAAGCTCTCATTAGTGGAGTCAATCCCCTGACTTTATCAAGATTCTACAGGTCTATTTCCTGTGCACATGCAAGTATATTGTTCTTTTTGAAACATGAGAAATTAGGCACAGAGAATGAATGAGATTGTGTATGGGGTGCACCCATTTCTGCCTTGAAATTCACACTCTATACCATTGTTACCTAAATCTGCCATGTCCATTAATTACACAGAGGTTCTACAAGACATATGGCACACTGATGACTAATCTGTGGTTACTCTGTGCTCCAGGGAAGTGCTGGTGCATTGTGACATCTGTGTTGCCATTTTATCATATCAACCAGGACACCTCCGTCTCTGCAGTAAGTTATTGTAGCCTCATTTCCTCACCAAGTTATTGCCAGGTGACTGTTTATCCTCTGTAGATAAACCTGCCTTCCTGTCTCCTCCAGAAAACTCCCTGATAGCACTGGGCTCTTTGAGCAACCTTTCTCAATTAAAACGTACTCAAACATTCACCTGTATATTGGTAAAAGAACAATTCTATGGGATGTGAAATTATTAACGGTGCATAGATTTCAAGCTTCAAGATTCACCTATTTGAGAATTTTCTCTACTTCGTTCTGAACTATACTCCTTTACAAGGACAATCATAAGGAACCAGTGTTGGGTGGTGACCAGGGGTGGGGCCGGCTGCAGGCAGCCAGGGAAGATGGCCCTGATCGCAGGCCAGGCCTAAGGACCATACCCACGCACTAATTTCGTGTGCTGGGCCTCTAGTATTGTCTATAAAATAGGATTTATTCCAAAATCATTAATACCAGAGAAAACAATGAAGATAATTTTCACCGTCTATTCATTAAAGGTTAGGGTTTTAATACTCCTCTTTAAACATTTTCTGAAACCTATCCAATCTTGCCTATTGTTTTGAAAAATTCAGGAGTCAATAAAAGGTCTCTTTTCCCTGGAGCTGGTGGGAATCCTTGTTAAGAGTCTTCTAATGTGCAGAAACCTGTGGTTTGTCCATCTTGGTGTCCAAGCAGTAGACAGCGAGAGACAAAATAAAATGTGACTTATTGCCTCTGGTACCCAACAGAGAAAGCAATACTGTCAACATACATCCAATTGGTGAAAGATCAACCTCAGGATCAAGTGACATATAGGTATGTAGAGAATAACTTGGTTTCTTAGATAAGGAAAAATGGCATAAATAAAAGATGAATTTAAAACATCTGACCAATCTATGGGAAGAAATTTGAAGTCTATGCTTACTACCTCTTCAGAGTCTTGGTGAGATAATCTACACAAAGAAGTGGCAAAAAAAAAATCTCAAAAATGCAAGATCAAGCTGTCCTATTTTTATTCAAAATGAAGGTGTAAAAGACACTGGGATAGTGCAAAACAAAGGCTAGAGAATCAGGAAAGGAAATTTTGTTTTCAGAAATTGTTATAATAATTTAAAAATCTATCATGTTTCAATAACTTTTCTCTCCTATGACAAGGCCCCCAAGCAAGTAGAAGACAATGAGAAATTGGACATGGGAGTCTATATTAGTTTCCTGTTGTTGCCATAACAAAGTACCACAAACTGGATGACCTAAAACAACAACAAAATATTATAATAAAAAATTATTTTCTCAGCTCTGGAAACAAGAGAGTTTAAGTTCAATAATTTTTATGGTTAATCCTCATGCATTGTGAAAGGAGTATTATTCTCACTTTACAGATGAGACATCTGAAATGCAGCTGGATTTAAGGTCACCCACCAGGACATGGCGGAGTCAGGATTTAGACCTGAACTTTTCAGACTAGACTTCCACCTCCAGAGACTTTCCTTTAGAACACTACAGTGTTTCACCTAATGTGTGTGTTTTCCAGGAAAATATAAAATTAGGCTTTCTAATCTCTAATTTATTTAAATGGTAAATTCTAGTATTTTCTCCAAAGTACATAACTTATTTCATTCCAGAAATGCAGAATTTTTAATGATTTAGGAGAATTTTTAAAATGTAGAGTTTATTGGGTAAGGACCAAGTTGAATGGTTCAATTAGAGTTGACAAAATTTTCAGTAGTATGACAAATATCATATCTATGATAACAACATGAGTTATATCATTATCTATGAAATATAAAGTATAATATGTAATGCAATATGTAATATATATGCATACTCTTTGAAAATTATAAAACAACATCCTTATTTTCATTATTATTCATATTAATAACATATTAAGAAAGCACTTTCTTTTATTTAAGAAGATCTATCATATTATCACTTCTATGTGCTAACATTTGTGGGTCTTTTTGATACTTTTTTTTCATTCAGACTGGCCATTAATTTTTTAAACTCCTTTTGTTAAGATTTTTAATCTTATTTATATGAAGCATACCTAGTCTTCAAAATATATTTCTTTTCTGATTATAAGTAGCTCATGTTAATTATAGCTATTATGAAAATAAAAACAAATTGCAAAGAAGAATCAATCATACAAAATCAAATAATGACCTATAAATACATTTTTTTAAAACCCTATTTCAACTTCTCCAAGAAAACACTCTCCTAGAAGTCATCAGGCCCCCAAGCAAGTAGAAGACAATGAGAAATTGGACAGGGGAGTCTATATTAGTTTCCTGTTGTTGCCATAACAAAGTACGACAAACTGGATGACCTAAAACAACAACAAAAAATTATAATAAAAAATTATTCTCTCAGCTCTGGAAACAAGAAACCCAATGAAAAGTGTTGCAAGGGGCAGTTTTCTTCTGAAGGCTCCAGGGGAGGAGCCTTCCTTGCCTGTCCCAGCTCTGGTAGCCCAGGCTTTCCTTGGTTTGTGTCAGCATCACTTCAATCCCTACTGCCATCTTCAGATAACTGTCTTCCCTGCATGTCTGTGTCTTCATGTGTTATTTTTCTCTGTGTGTTTAAATTTCCCTCTTCTTATGAGGACATCAGTAATATTGGTTTGGAATCCACTCTAATGAACTCACCTTACTTATATCTAGAATGATCTTATTTATAAATCAGATTATATTCATATATATTAGAGATTAAAACTTCAAACTGTCTTTTGGGGAGATATCAATCAACCCCTAATAAAGGGAACTCTGCTTTTACCATGTAGAACTGTTGGGAATATACCTGAAACCTTTTCACCTTGCATAGATACCAGTGATTGCTCCAGAATCCATTAGCTGAGTGTAAAATAAGGCTACCTCAGAGGGACTGTCTCCATCAGCCTGATAGAAACTAGTCTCAGTTTTGACTCCTGGTTTTCATCATATTGGCCTATTATTCTTTTAAAGAATCTCCTCATTAACCTACTACTCTGCAATATCAATAAATGTCAGTTTATGAGGAGAATGTACAAAGTAAAATCGCTTTACCCCTATGAACTTTCCCCCCTACCCCCTTCATTATTCTTATCTAATTGCATCACTAGGAGACAGATGAGATCTTCAGCACTTGACTCAGCCATGACCGGCCAAGTCTATTCTCTGCTGCCCCAGTAACAGCAGCCTCTGTCTCTAAATCTGTCAAATCAAACAGCAGCAGAGACCCACCCAAGTCTGAGTTCAGACTTTATGGAAGCCCGGGCACCATGAGGAAGCTGAACAGAAGCCAAGAGAGGAATTACCATGGCTTACCATTTTATCTGCAGTGTTTAGTTTTTCCAATGGACATCATCAGATTTACCTTCTCATCATGCCTAACTATCCCAAGAAAAGCCCCTTTGATCTGATATTCTTTCTTCAAGTCATGTGCTTAAAAAAGAGCAACCATGTTATCTTCACAGACTCTTACACTCAGGCCCCAGAGATGATTGAAATGGATTGTTGAAGGAACATGGCTAGTATGGCTTCTGCACCTGTGTTGTAATAAGAATGTAGGCTCTGTCTCCAGGAGGCAGGAGCACTTGAGGGAATTTAGTCACACTTCTTTACTTCTGTTTCACTTGTTTTTACATTTGCTGTATGTATATGTCAAGTGATGTTGGCTTTCTATTATTGGTAGTAATATAAAATTTTATTGAAACCTACATTTATTAAAATAAGAGAGTAGATTTTTAAAAAACACTGAAGTAAACAAGAGGCATAGCAGAGAGTGAATGAGTTTTGGAAAACAGGATAGTAGACAATGATTATTTCAATCTCTTTCTATAGGTCTATTCACATTTTTTAATCTTTCTTGAGTCTTTTTGATAGTTTATGTCTTTCTAATTTGTCCACTTTATCTAGTTAAATTTAATTTGTTGACGTTCTGTTGATCATAATTTTTCCTTCAAATCTTTTATTTCTGTAGGGTTGGTAATGATGTTCCTCTTTCATCCTTGATTTTAGTATTTGAATCTTCTCTCTCTTTTTTTTCTAGTCAATCTAACTAAAAGCTTTGTCAAATATTTTTTTTCAAAGCATCAGCTTACTCTTCCTTTTATTAATTTAGTTTTTTAAATATTCTGTATTTTACTCATTTATTATTTCCTTTTTTATTATTTGCTTTAGGTATAATTTCTCTTCTTTTTCTAGTGTCATAAGGTAGAATATTTGTTTTTTAGTTAAGCTCTTTCTTCTTTTTTTAAAATACAGAGGTTTCCAGCTATAAATTTTCCTCTAAGAACCACTTTAAACAGCACTCCCTACATTTTGGTATGTTGTGTCTTGATAAGATTGATAAGATTACAGGTACAAACTCCATGCCATTCTTACTTTAATTTTGTCAGTTTTTGCTTCATATATTTTGGTGGCTCTGCTGTAATATGCACATATGTTAACCATGGTCAAATCTTCTTGTTAGATTTGACTCTTTATCATTATAAAATATCCTTCTTTATCTCTAGTAACTCTTTTTGTTTGTTTTAATATTTATTTTGTCTAATATACCTGATTTCTTGTTGCTGTTTGCATGGTATAACTTTTTCTATCCCTTTTACTTTCAACCTACTTGTATCTATAAATTAAAGCATGTCTTCTATAGACACCATATAGCTAGACTTTATTTTTTTAATCTAGCATAATATTATAATCTCTGCCTTTTGATCTGATTGTTTCATCCATCCATATTTAATGCTGTTATTGATATTGCTGGCTTTACATTTGCCATTTTACCTTTTGTTTTCTACATACCAAGTATTTTTTTGTTCCTCTATTTCTTACTTACTGTTTTCTTTATAACTAAGTGAATACTTTTAGGGCAATAATTTAATTGCTTAATTAATTTTTTACTATATTTTTGAGTTATTTTTTTAGTGATTGATGTAGGGCTTACTTATCAAAATCTACTACAGATTTATAGTGAGTTCATTCCAGGAAGATGTGTGTGTGTGTGTGTGTGTGTGTGTGTGTTCTTCCCTTTGTTTGGTGCATTACTATTATATGTATTACATCTATGGGTATTAATTATCTATTATTATACTAACTGCTATGTAACTTTCTGTCTTTTAAAGAAGAAGAGGAAAGAAAAAAGAGGAAGAACAAAATTGTAGAGCTTTTAAATAAACAAGCTAAAGATAGCCTCTATATGTATACTAGAGGCCCGGTGCATGAAATTCGTGCATGGCGAGGGTCCCTCAGCCCAACCTGCACCCTCTCCAATCAGGGACCCCTTGGGAGATGTCTGACTGCTGGGATCAGGCCTAAACCATCAGTTGGACATCCCTCTCGCAATCTGGGACTGCTGGCTCCTAACTGCTCACCTGCCTGCCTGCCTGATTGCCCCCTAACTGCCCCCTGCCAGCCTAATAACCCCCAAACTGCCCTCCTGATGGCCTGGTCACCCCTAACTGCCCTCATGTCAGCCTGGTTGCCCCCAACTGCGCCCCTGCCGGCCTGCCTTGTCGCCTCCAAACTGCCCCCCTGCTGGCCTGGCTGCCCCCTAACTGTCCAGAAGGAAGTTGGACATCCGGAAGATGTCCAGTCACCCGGTATAATTAGCATATTATCCTTTTATTAGTATAGATTGGCCGCATGGTGTTTAGTTCTTCATGGCAGACTGGGACAGTTAGCTGAAAGCCTTTTGATACCAAACTTAAAATTGCAGGGATAATATTAAAGTATAACTCATTAAATGTTTTTACTAAGGTAGTGTTTTAAAATTTCAGTTATATTATTTTCTGATTCTCTATACCAATATAGGAATAAAGTCCAACAAGGCTTAAGGTATTAGTATCTCACTGTTCTCCTAGATACTAACTTCCTATTTGTTTAGTAATACTTTCATTGAAAGTGTGTAAAATAAACTCCAAAAGGCCAGTTCAAAAATGAACCAATCTAGCATACTGAGAATGCAGATAAATTTTTAGTAGACACCCAGGATTTTGCAGCATGGAGAAACCATTTTATCTAGAAACATCACAGTCAACCATTATCAGTCAAAAGCATTAGCTTTCTAAACTATATAAATGCTTCTGATCACTCTGATTGAGTGTATATTAAAAATACAGATATCTGCCCTGAAGAAACAAAGTTTGTTATATAAGTGCATATAACAGAAAACCATAACTTTGTGGGACAGCATGTCTGAGATGGCTCATCTGAAGATTGGAATAGGAGTTACTAGTAAGTGAGCAGCAAGCCAGGTGTATCAGGACCAACAGTGTGTGTGAACATCCGGTGGCAGGAAGGAGTGACATCATTTTTGAGGAGCTGAATTGAGGACCTGTGTGGCAGACACTCAGAGGGAAAATAATAGAATGTGATACTGCAGAAGTGTGCAGAGAGCAGAGCACCAGGACCTGCCAGCTACCCCGAGGGTTTTAATTGATATTCCACAGGAGCAATGTGTGGAATATCAGTGTATTTTAGGCAGAAAGATCACATCTCCTTATTTACATCTGAAAATGATTATTCTGGTTTTCTGTGGAGCATTACATGTGAAGGCAAGCAATAAGAGTGAGTTATTCCTGCTCTAAAAGACAAGGAAGAATAGTACAAGCTGGATTGATAAGATTACAGGTACAAACTCCATGCCAATGGAGAAAAGATTTTGGAGATTGAGAATAAAATGGGAAACGTGGGCTAGACAGAGAGCCAGAAACAAAGTGGCGACACTGAGGCAAAATTGAAATCTTTAAAAGTCTTTGCTTGAATACCTCCACTTCAGGGAAAAACAGACTGTTTCAAGCAAATACAGTGATCTGTAAATGGAGGCTATAAATACTCATACATTACGTTCAAAAGCTGCAGTAATAAAATCTCGTTGAGCCTAAATCAGAGCTACAGTTGATTTTACTTTGGTTTTCTATCTCATCTTCCTTTCAAATGTTGTGCTGGGTGAGGGACATGACTCCCACAGCATAGCATCTACTCAGAGAAGAGTCCTTCCAGACGTGATTCTCTCTGAGCCGCAATCTGATAAGCTGCTTCTATGGGCTTATCTTTCTTTTTAGAAATCCATCCCTTTCACCACCACTCTTAACTACCCTCCACCCCCACTGGTATGGATCAGGGTTGATTAAATCCGTGGGGGATTGCTAGCAGTGTTGTGTGCTCAAGAACTGTTTGTGTCAGAGTTTCACAGCCTATTGACATTATGAACAAGGTCATTCGTGGTTGTGGATTCTGCCCTGTGCATTGTCGATGTTTAGCACAATTCCTGTCCTCTACCCCTAGATGCAGTAACACCCCTTCAGTTTTGACAATCAAAAATATCTCCATTTACTCCATTTCTCCCCTGGAAATCAAAAGTATTCCTGACTGAGAATCATTGGTTTAGACTTTAAAATTAACTTTTTATTGTTTTATTTCTGTCTTTGTTATGATTTTTATTGGAATTTTGACAGAGATGACTATTATTTTAAATATTCTATTAACTTTCTCTAATCAACAATTTTTGTTTTGTTTTTTACCGAAATAATAGAATGCTTGATTCCATAATAGGAAAAATGTAGTATTTCAAAATAAATAATTGGTTCTACAAATGTGCTACTGTGCATATTATGTATTTCAAAATAGTCCTTATAAATAAGAAAAAGACCTGTTGAAATGTGAAAATATGCCCAATAAACTGCAAAGGGAGGGAAAAGCAGCTATAAAGTGATACGTAGAGAATGACACCAAATATATATATATATACTAGTATATATACATGTATAATATATACATCCATATATATATGACCCCGCATGTTTATATATATACATATATATTTATATACCCTACAAAGATATATACTGTAATATTATGGGAGATTATCTTTGGATGGTGAAATTACATATTATTTTTGTCATATATATATATATGTATATTTTGTGTCTCTCTGTGTTTTCCAACTTTCTTGCATTAGATTGTATTATATTGGCAAGGATTTTTTAAAAAGAAAACCATAAATGTTGTTCTTTAAAATGATCAAATTTGAGAACATCTTGTATTTTGTATTCAATATCTACTTACTTATGAAATCACCATTATATTCCTACAAATCACACCCGACCTGCACACAGTTCAAAGGATGTTCATTGTGATAAAGACATGCATCAACCTAATCACATCAAAAACTCAAAAGTAATAAGTTAAAGTAAAGAGAACTTTGGAACTCTTAGCACTTACATCATGGGACTACCATTTTTGTATGTGATTATGCGGAAAAACACAGTTGCTAAATTGACAAAGAAAAAAGCCTGCTATTGTTTTTTGTCTCTAAAAGCAATAGATAGTTATAGGGGAAATGCATTAAAATACAAAGAGAAATGGACAAGTTTTAAAGGTACTATTTCCTAAAAATGAGACTTTAATATATATATTATTTTCCTGCCTTGATAGTGTTGCTTGAATGTCCTATTTACAAAAGATATTTTATCTAAGAGTTCAATAACAGTGACGTAATGGACTATTTTGTTACAGAGGAAATAGAAACACAATGACATCTCCAAAAACAGTATTACCAGAGCTTATTTGAAATATTTTCAGGCAGTTTTCATTTTACAGCATTTAAGATGCATCAAAAACATTTACTATTTTTAATAATTATACATTACAGATATTAATAACATGCCAATGTTACTGGCTATAAAACTTATAATTAACAATATTTTGTTCACTACTTAGAAATTTGAAGTATATTTTAAAATTATTTGAACAGTGCTAAACTTAAAAATATGTTCAAAGAACTTTACTTCTTTTTTTCAGTATACATTCCAGAATAGATGAAGAGGCACTTGGTATTATTCTGCTGACCTTAGAAATTTTCTCAAAAGTACAATTAAATAGCCCTAAAAGTTGGCATGTTAAAGGGATTATCCAAGCTTGTCTACTCAATTAGGACATTAGGGAAGTAAATCAGATAAGACTTATATTTCAGTTTGGTATAAAAAGGATTTTCACTTTGGGTTATAGAGTAGAATCCTATATAATAAAGAGCTAATATGCAAATTAACCCTCATGCTGTCACAAGGTGGCTGCGCCCACAGCAGAAATGGAGCTCCTGTAATGAGCTATCAGCAGGGACCTGAGGCTGCTTGGCGCCAGGCAGGGACGGGGGACCTGAGGCAGCATCCCTCACCCAGCGGGGCTTGACATGGGTGGGGCTGGCTGGGGCTGGATCTCACCCCATGGGGGTGGGGCCGGCCAGGTTTGGGTCTCTCGCAATTTTGAGGCACAAATGGGTGGGCGGGGACTTGACTCTGGGTCCTGCAGCGTACCCCAGACTCTGACAGGAGGAAGATTTTCATATACATTTTACTTATTTTCTTTCATCGCTGGCACTTCTATTATAGAGAAAGGGCAAATAGCAATATTAAAATATTTCCTCTAATTAATTCCCTTTTAATGTGCATTAATTTTGTGCACCAGGCCACTAGTAACCAAATAATAATGGCTGACCATTTTACCCACCATAAGTAACAGAAAACATGTACCAGTATTTTAAAAACTGAAGTCAGAAAAAAAATTAGAAGAGCACAATTCTTTTCTGTATCTAATAACCACAGAAATCCTGGCCTGCATATAATTACTTCATCAAGGAAGGTTTGTAAAAACCCATTTGGATATCTGGATTTCAGAGCTTTAATGTATCTCTTATAGAATTATACTATTAAGTCTCTTAGAACTTATTCTCAGAATTGGTCACCATGGGTACCAGCATTTAAATTGATGTCATTAATTCTGAAAAGTGGAAAAAACCTCCACTTTTTTTTTTGTTAGACCTAAGGGTCTTAGACCATCCTGTTTTCATTTCTAATCCTTTAAAATAACTATGCCAGTGACTCTGGTAAATTCCTGAGCTTCAAACAATGAGCACACCAAGTTTATTCTGTCCATTTGGGACCTGCTCTCAGATGGCTGGAGCGGAAAGGCAAAGGAGAGAGGCTAGTGAGTGCCCCGGAGCCTGCTCAGTGCCTTGGTCTGTACAAGGGGTTTGCTGCCTGTGGCGAGTCTCTAGTCAGAGATGAAACTGCAGTGAAGAAATATTTGCAGAGTTGTAGGAGGGAAGTTAAGGAAATATAAGCCATCCCTATAAATATTTTCTCTTGGTGGTGAATTCTTCAGGTTACAAACAATCTTGGTAAATTTTTTCTTGTTTTTTTTTCTTGTGCAAATAAGTTTTCATCCATTTGCATATTTGAGGAGACACAGATCCCCTATTTTTTGTACAAATGGAGTAATAAACTGCCCAATTATTGGGAGGGATGCTTTCTCAGACAGAAGGCTAAGTAAGGTTTTCAAGAGCAATTTCAATCATTCTCCTTCCGAAACAATCACTTCACTTTCCATCTCACTCCCTCCACTATCCCCATGAGAGCCATGCTCCAGCCCCTGGGAGAGTCACTCCATTGATCCCACCACCAGTGTCATGCCACTGACTGAAGACAGTGGTGATAAGGAAAGAACGATGACTTATCTGTGCACAAAAGGGAAGTGCCCCACAATTTCCATTTTAAATATTGTTTTTCTTGATCCTGAAAAATAAAAATATCAATTATAGTATTAAATAATCAGATCAAACACAATACTAGTCCAAATAGCCAGAACCTTCTCTTACCTTGCAGTCTCTCTTCATTTCCTTTCATTCTTTCATGTGAACCATTAGAAGGATGTAAGACGGTATTAGTTTGGGAGATGACATTTTTCTTATACTCTTTTGATAAATCATTGAAACACTATAAGGATTATAGCATTTAAAAAAGAAGGATCTCTTACCCTTTAAGACAGCGAACAGGGACCTGGAGAGTATTGTGCTAAGTAGAATAAGCCAGTCAGAGAAAGATAAGTATCACATGATCTCAGTCCTATGTGGAATCTAATGAACAAAATAAGCTGATGAACAAAATAGATCCGGAGACATAGAAGCATGGAACAGACTGTGAAATCTCAGAGGGAAGGTGGGGGTGGATGGTGGATGGGAAGAGATTATTGGGGAACTACATGAGTATATGCATAGCCCATGGACACAGACAATAGTGTGGTAAAGGCCTGAGAGGGGCTAGTGGGGAGTGTAGGGGGTCAATGGAGAAAAAAGGGGGGAACATCTGTAACTTACAACAATAAAGATAACATTTTTTAAATTAAAAGTTTTATAACATATACAACAGCTTCATTTTAAAGATCATAAGCTCATTTTTATATATGGTAAGTAAAAATTTAGAAAATTTCCCAATATTTATATTAAAGAAATTACATAATATTAAAAAATCCTTTTAATTGAGGATTCCCAAATGCAACTGACTGCGGGTTCTTCTCACTCTTGTCTCCTTTGAATGTTCTGTGAATAAATGCCAATGGTTGTAGTATAAGATGGTTTCATTTCATTTAATTAACAGAGCTGGGTCTTGAGGGAATCTCCCTATTAAATCTGAGAAGTTCTGTAAATGGAGTATTTTCCAGGGAGGAGGCCAACATAACCACCCACTGACACTTTTATTGAAATAATTCCACGTTGAACAGAGCGCCCCAGAGTAATGTTAGTGCAGTTTTAATCATAGCTTCTAATTATGAACAATAAGTCACTTCAAACAATTTCTTGTGTCTTAGATATAATAAAAGGAGTAATGAACAGTCAGCAATAATTCTCAGGATGGAAGAGTTACACAGCCGGGGAGTCTGAGTCTGGTAGCTCCATAAAGTACTTTGTAGAATATTCCTCTACCTGGCTTATTAAAGATCATTTGGCAAAGAGCAGGTCCTCCTAAAAGTGTTCAGGTTATTACCCACCAATTTGCTGGGAAGTTATTAAGGCTCATGGGCGATGTGCTAAGAACACTCGGTGTTAGTAGCAGGAAGCAAGTTTTGGTTTAGGTTTAGGAATATGATACAGCTTATTGCAAAACAACCCAGGAGTGCTCCCGAAGCTCATGTGTGTTTGAAGCACATACTACCACCAAATATTCATCATGGCAATGCTGATAATGTAATCAATTATGTTAGTATCCTCTTTTTTTTCTTTATTATTTTCCAGACTCTTAACAAGTTAGAATTCCTTTTATAAAGAGAAAACAATTAATGTTCCACATCAGGAACCCTGAGAGACACTCAGGTGTTCCCGCACTCTTCAAACTGCATTTCCCACAGATTTGCCCTCCCCTGGGATTTTCAAGCCTTCCCACTCTCCAGCCCCCTGGCCCTACATGGGCAGCTTCACGTGGGTCTTTTTGCCTCTAAGTGTATCTGCCTTCACTCTCACCTTCAGCCCTGGCAGAGCAGTCCGTCAAAAATGCACTTCCTGGATAACCTATAAAGCCCTTTTTATGGTGACTTCATATTCCTCATGAGATAAAAATAGTAAAGCTCCTAACCACCTCTCACTGATCAGGCCCGTGGTTACCTTCCCAGCCATTCCTCTTCTTCTTTGTGGACACTTTTGATTCAGCAACATCAAACAGCTTATGGTCCCTGCACACGTTTTCCGTGCTGGGTCGGCTTGATGTGTCTACTCATGTCTCCTCTTCCAGAAACCCCCTCATTCACCTGGTTAACTCTTACTCATCCTTGAAAACTCTCAGATCAGGAAGTGTACCCTCTATAAAACTCTCTCTTACTCTTCCTGCTCTCACCCCTGCTTCCTACAACGCTACTTCTCTGTATTCCCCTAAATTACTCATAGTTGTCTCTGCCATTTTATCTCATTATAATGATAATTTCATGTGGCTGTCACCCCTACCAGTTATATAGGTCATTTTAGGGCAGAGAATGTGCCTGTTTGCTTACTTGTACCTGGGGTCTTGATACATGTATGGTCAAAAGTCAATAAATGTTTATTGAATGAATGAATGAATGTTGATGCTGAGCCCACCAGCAGTAGTTTAGATTTCTTTCTTTCAACTGTTTTGGTGGTAAATGTTAAAGATATTTCTTCAAGTGTGTTTAGAATCATGAACCAGAGAAGTAAAGCAGAGATATTGAAGACTGCACTGTAATGCCTACTGTAATATCTTATTACATGTGGTGTATGCCAAAATATAATATGATAACCTGGTGAGGCACTAAGACCTGACACCACAGTGAAGTAATACAGTGTATAAATACCTCACTGCACTGAATACCACAGAGTAATATGACAGTTATGTGATAAAATTTGCAGTATCAAACCATAGCTGCCTTGGTCATGATGGAATAGGCATGACTGCAGCAACAAAATGATAAATCTCCATAACATCACAGTTTTGCTTTTGTTCTGATTTGGTGAAGGTCAGGCAGTCTCCTCCAAATTCAGCCATCTAGCTTCTGCTCCTATAATGGTGGATTTATTGGTTTCCAGCCATGCAAATAGTGACAGAGAAGAGGATTGCTGGTAATGAGGCAGTGGCCATGCCTAAAATTCACTTGCATCAGTTCCCCCAGATTCTGTTGTCCACAAGCCCCTCACACAGAGTTCCAGCGAGAAGCCGGGAATGTGCTCCCAGAGGAGGAAATAAATGGGAATGGAAATGTAATCTCTCCTGACTCTGCAGCATAGGGCAGAGAACCCAGCATTCCTGTGAGGTTCTGGAGCAAAACCCCAGAAGAATTCCACTATGCAATGCCTCTGTGCCCATTGACCCTGCTCTGGTCTGCTGATCCCTGCTGATGTGGGGTCCATTCCCAGCATATACATTGGAGAGGCCATTGCTCCTCCTGGAAACTCAAAATCCAACTCACCTAATAAACAGGTGGAACACAAAGTAAATCTGCAAACCCGAAGTTACATTAGATATTTATTCCCAATATTTCAGTAGCATCCCTTCTCCTCCACTCTGCCATAATGATGCTTATTGAAAATTGATTTTTTTTTCTCTTCTCTGGGAGTAAGACATAATTTGAGTTTGGTGGAGATTGCTCAAACGATGGCATTTTACTTGTGCTGAAGGAAATTATTCCCATATCCAAATGGCTATTTATTAGAAATAGGGTCAAAACTTTAGAGCACAGCAAGTTTCAATGCTACTGACTATGAGACCCCACTTCAAATTGGGAGCAAGTACCCACAGTCTACTCAATCTCTTCTGACATCCTCTATTCTCTTATGACCATGTAGAATATATATTGTCCAGCAAACTGCCTGAGGAGTGAGGTGTGTGTGTGTGTGTGTGTGTGTGTGTGTGTGTGTGTAACATATGACCCTCTGTAGCAAATTAACCCACACTATAAGAAATTCATAGTTGAGGCAGACTGCAGACCTAAGTTAGCAGTTGTGTTTTAACCCAGTGGAAATATTAGTCATGAATATGTGTAGCTTTTAAAAGTCATTGTTAGAGTATCTTAAATGCACCTTAAAATAGAACTTCAGTTTGAATTTATTTGAACATTCTTAAGCTTGATAACATAAAATGTTACATGTTTGTGTCAATATATATAAACTAGAGGCCCAGTGCATGAATTTGTGCACAGGTGGGGTCCCTTGGCCTGGCCAGCGATTGGGGTTTGGGCCAATTGGGGCCGCGGGAGGCTCTGATCAGGGCCAATTGGGGCCAGCCAGCCAGAGAAAGGTTTGGCCAGCCAGGGGGAGGGACCATGGGAGTTCGGCTGTGGGAGTGCACTGACCACCAGGGGCAGCTCCTGAGTTGAGCGTTTGCCTCCTGGTGGTCAGTGCATGTTATAGTAACCGATTGACCGGTCGTTCGGTCACTTAGGCTTTTATATATATAGATAGATAGGCTCATGCTGCATTAAAAACTTTAATAGTCTGCATGGTCCCCTCACATGCTGCAGAAAAACAGCATGGTTGCCAAGACTGCTGAGAGTGAGGTAGCATGAGAAAGGAGCATCCAGGAGCACAGCATCATATGCTGATCCTGCCTCCACTTGGACAGCCCCTCTTCAGGGAGGCACTCATGGACACATCCCGAAGTTGTATGGAAGCTGCTACCATTTGTACCTTCTAAGCATCTCTAAGCTCATTCCATGTCTTCAAGGTGGAGCCAATTTTCCTCCCAGATCTGGAGAGGGCCTGGAGAAGGGGCAGATGTGGGGCACCAGCAGCCACTCAAGCAGCACATCCTCCTAGCTAGTTTTGCTGAAAGAAGTTCCCCAGCTTAGTCATAGGGAAAGAGAGTCCTTCTAGACTTCTGTGGAACTTTTAGGAAAACTGACTCTGTCCTTACATTGAGATTGAAAACAGACAGAATGGCATGGAGTGATAAACTTGGAGCTTCTAGAAGCCCACATGTGAGAACCTAGAGCTAAGTCATACAGAAATGAGACCTGACTCTGGCGCTGGAGTGTGAGGCCCAGACCAGTCCATACTAGCTCCCTACTTTTCAGTTGCTTGGCTTCGATTTTTTTCTGTTTTGCTTTGTGTTTTGTTTTGCTTTTGACTGACCAGAGTGAGTTATGTTGCTATCACTTAATAGCTAAAAGAGTAAATGAATACTGACTGATTTACTTCTACAACCTTGCTGAATAAGAAAGAAATAAAAATCATGGGTGTTTAATCTGCAGTATGTTAGAAAAGATTTTGTACTTGAAGAATTTATGATGACCATCCATGATAGAATGATTGATTCACGACTATTTTTATATAAAATAATAGACTTCTTTATGTGTCATGATATTTAATGTGTTTTATTATTTTATCACTAGAGGCCTGTTGCACGAAGAGATTCGTGCAATAGGCCTTCCTTCCCTTGGCTTCCAGCACCGGTTTTCCTCTGGCACCTGGGACCCAGGCCTTCGCTCCGGCCAGAGTCTGCCATCTTTGTCTTCACTGCAGACTCCGGAGTCTGCAGTCTTGTCTTCGCTGCGGCACTCCACTCCTGTAGATCCCTCCGCCCCCCGCCCTCCCTCTCATAGCAGGCATCCTGCCCCACTCGGCTACTCCACACCTGGAGCAGCTGGGCAGCGGCCATCTTTGGCCTTCTAATTTGCATACTCACTCTGATTGGCTGTGGGTGTAGTGGAGGTACAGTCAATTTACATGTTTGTCTATTATTAGGTAAGATATATTGCATTTGACTTGATAGCTAAAAATCTTGTTCCATTAGAATACATTAAATTCCAACATCGGCCAAGTTTTTTGTTTCATTGGCCAAGTGTTTTGTTTCATCAGCAATTTGGAAGGCGAGTAACTCTGGGCTTTTAAATATAGCCTCTATAAAATATATTCTTGTCGTGTGCATATTTCCAAATGTACTATACCCATGTGACCAAATACCTATTCTACGTAGGAATTATCTAAATAATATTCTGATGGCACCATGTATATTTTGTAACCCTCCCTAACATCTCCATCCATATATTGATGGGGGAACAGATTCAGGGTCCTCTCTAAGTACAGGGGCCTCTAGGAAGCCTATGAGTGGATTGCCAATGGGTTTGTGACCTCCCTGAGATTCTATGCAAGGGTGTGTATTTGTGCATGTGTGTGCATATATACCTACATGCACGTTTCAGTGGAGGCTGTCACCATAAAGTTTATGATATCATCTCTAAGTGTCAAGTTGTCCTCTCCAATTCCATGTCCCACATACATCTCAAAGTGACCATTTCCAAACCCAGCTATCCCGGAAGGACACCTGGCTCTGCTATTCATTGGCTGTGGGTTTTAGGCAAATTGTTTATTCACATTATGCTTCAGCTTTTTTCTTTTGTAACATGGAGGTGGCACTGTAGGAAGATAATACATGCGGAGTGCTTAGAACAGTCTTGACAGGCAGGTCTTAACTGATATGCTGGCTATGCCCAGTATTGTTGTTATTCTCTTCTCCTGCCCCTCATTGGTTCTTTTTCAGACTTTTCCTCCTCAGAAAATGGCACCCCCAGCAGTTCAGGCCCCACACACTCAAAACCACTTCTATCCTCTCATTTATATTATTTCTAAGATCTGCCCATTGTTTCTAAAATACACCTCCACTACACCAAGTAGCAGCCCTCTCCACCACTCTCTCTCACCTTGTCTGGGCAGAACAGAATGTTTTATTTCTCCATCCTATTCCCAGTGACTGACATGTGGTAGGTGCTCAAGAAACATAACTTGAAGTAAAAATAGAGACCTTTTGCTATCAAATTAAATCATCAGTTCTCTTTGGAGATTCCATTTCAAAGTTTCTGAATCTAGTTGCCTTTTATTATTGTCCCCCTTCATGGCTTTGTTCTCCTGGCTCTTGGCCCTCTAATGACTTTATCTCAGATTGAGTCATTATTGAAGCATTCTCTTCTCTAATCCTTCCATTCAATGCTGTCAGGGCCTATTGTCTTATCTTTCAGAACACATTAAAAATTAGGCAATAATAATACTTCCTCCATCAAACTCTTCCTGACCTTTTTCAATCATTTGTTGTTTCTACCTTCCATGAATGCTCTACCGCTTTTCCTTCATCTTCTGGTACTTAACGACTTCTGATTTATTTGTAGTCATTTCTGTATGCCTGCCTGCCTCCAATGACTGTTTGTTTCTGCCAGTTCATGCTGGCTCTACTCAAGGGATATGAGCTTAGTACCTTCTGTCAGTTGTAGTTCTATGAGGGGGTTAGAAACCAAAATTAGTGACCCTGCCAGCCAACACACAGAACTTATTTGTCCTACCTGTGTGTCTCTCATGACTTCATTCCAAATCTTGTGCTGTAGTGTGGGTACAGCTGCAGGGTAAGTTTCTTTACTAAAATGATTCATCTTACATTTGAACAACTTATTTGATAAGTGGTCATAAGTTTATAATAAAACATTTGAGAAGAGTCTGTGTATAATCTCTAAATATTAAAGAACTAGGAGCCCGTTGCACGAAGTTTCGTGCAATAGACTTTTCCTTCACCTGGCTGCTGGCACCAGTTATCCGCCAGCAGCAGTTTTCCTCTGGCCACCCGCCCATCAGAGCGCCTCCAGCCAGCACGATCAGCCACCCTGAGAGGAACTCCGATCGGGAGGTGCTCCAATCAGGCGGGTGGCCAGAGGAAAACTGCTGCTGGCGGAAAACTGGTGCCAGCAGCCACGCAATCGGCCACCCCGAGTTCCGCCACCAGCGTCTTCCCAAGCGCCGGCCTAAGCAGCGCAGGCCGTTTAAACCAGTGCGAGTCCCCTCCCCCCGCTCCTACCACCAGCCAATCGGCCACCCTGAGTCCCGCCCCCCGCACCTCCAGCCGGCCCAATCGTGGGCGTAGCGGAGTGATGGTAATTTGCATATTACCATTTTATTAGGTATGATGATTACTAATTTTAAAATAATGTTTTTTAAGTTAGAAGCTAACTATTTCTGAGTTCTCTGGGGGGAAAAAATGCTCTATATATGTCCTGGTTTAACATAGTCTAGCTTTGAACCTAGGAAAAACAACACATACACACACATGTATATTTTGAGCAACTACATTTTTTTAGAACTTAGTCCATTTCCTAAAGCATCAAGAAGTTTAGGAGAGGTGATTGTGATAGCAGAAAGTTAAAGGATTCATTTTAAATTTATTTTAAACTATAAAAATTATATCCTATCTGGTATCAGCCACAATACTGGTCATAGCAACATGTATCTCCTGAAATATTACATTATCATGAATTATAAAAGATAGCGTTGAAATAATATGAATAAGAATATTTTTATATTGGATGATGGAAAATTTACTCTGCAAAAAAAATGTTTTCAGGTTCCTCTATTATGCTTTTTCTTCCTCTTAATTCCACTCAGGATTAATTAACCTATTTTTATTCTTCTTTGTTCCTCTGCAGTAAATCTTCAATTGCTACATGTGTTTTAGACCTTCAGTGATGGAATTGTGTCTTTTGTTTTATAAAATTTCTGCTAGGACTCAAAATACCAGGACCATCAGAAATAGGCTATATAACTGAAAAAATCCATTTCTATTATTATTATTATTATTATTATTATTATTATTAAGATTATGTTGCTTAAAATATAGTTTCTCATCTGAATGGGTCACTGATTGACTGAAGGCTCTGTGAATGTTTAAATATTTAATTAAAAATGTCATTTCTACCATGTTCGTAATCTCGAACATGACAGAAATGTTGGATCACGGGTCAAGTCTTCCTAGGAACTCCATGAGCATAAACATTGACTTTGCTAAAGTCCCTGCTGTCAAATGTGGAGGTGAATGACCTTTAGCATCCAATTAAGTGCAAGTTTTTGAAGAATGTGCATAGTGATCATTCAGATGAGGCCTGAAGGAGGGGGAAGCAGGATAATAACAGAGAAGACAAGTAAACAGAGTGTAAATGACATTTGCATTTATCCAGACCTGCTGATTCAAGTGCTTTAAAGGTTGAAGTTAAAAATAGATAGTTGTATGGATAGATGGATGGATGGAGGTAGATATATAGATAGAGGATAAATGGAAGACACACAGATACAGAGCTCATAGCTCAAAATAATCTAATGTTAAAGGCAAAGTCCCAGTACCAAGAACAAACACTAATAACTGAACACTCAGGCCAGAGAATTGACTCTTTGATACTGTTACAGTTTTGATTGAATAATTTTAGAATTAATAGGGGTTTAATATAACTGTTTTTAGGAGTTGCCAACCTTGTTTAATTGAAAAAATAATCATAAAGAAAATGTGGTATATATACACAATGAAGTATTATTCAGCCATAAAAAAAACAAACAAACAATGAAATCCTGCCATTTGTGACAACATGGATGGACCTGGAAAATCAAGCTCACAGATAGAGAGAACGGGGCGGGTGGGGGGAGGGGGATGAAATAGATGAAGGGGGTCAAAGGTACAACTTCCAGTTGTAAAATAAATAAGTTGGGGGATGTAATCAGCCAGGGGATATAATCTATAGCTTGATGAATATACTTAATACTGTATTGTATATTTGAAAGTTGCACACAGAAATAGTGTTAACTATAGACATTATATTGTTGGCAGACCTCTAGAAATTAACCTTTAAGTAACTTAATGACCTTGACTTATCATGAGGGGAAAGAAGTTCTGTTTATCTTCAATATCACTGGTGTGGATATTAGAATTTTACTGATGCTGACACAAGTTCGGAGGTGGTTGCCCCATAGAACAAATCATTAGGTAATCTTTCCAGTTGTCCTAGCAAACACTACCAAAGGGAAGTGGTAATAAATTTGTGCTGTGGTAAGCTGCTAAGTTTGTGGTAATCTGCAATAGAAAATTAATGTATTTGTGAATGGGAAAATAGTTTCTTTAAATATTGCATCTTATTTTAGTTTCTATTCTTAAAGAACTCTTTAGAATCTGGGTCTTGGTACATCTAAATTAGCCCTGAAGAGAATTTAAGAAAAATCATCATCACCAAAATTATCAGCTACATATGTGGCAGGGGTTCTGTTTTCATCAGTCACATACCCAAAGGCCCCTTTCACATTCTTCCTCTCCCATCTGCACAGATTTACTTCTCATGGATCCTGCAGACCACAGATATTCCCCAGATAGAGGCTAAGGTGGTGGTCTCCCCATTGTGGCTGGCTAATGAATGGAGTTGGACTATGAGTTCTTGTAAGCCAATTAAATTCTAAATCCTGGGATTGAGTTATAAAGTTCATTTGATGACAGATACAATGTCTTATTTGTCTTATACCTTGTGCTTAATAGCACCTAGACCAGAGGAAACTCCAATAAAAGCCTTTTGAATTAAATAAGCTATGAATAGGCTAAGCCTTCAGGGGATGCACATTGTCTGCTACTTTCATAATCTGACATTTATTAAGATTTTTTAAAGTTTGTAAAGATAGTCATAATGACTAATTCTTGCTTAGCTATTGAAACAATGGCTTAGCTGCTGAATTTTTTCAAAATCTTACTTTAAAAGAGTAGCATCTTTGAGTCAAATAGGGAATGATAAAACTTTCCATTCTGTTCCTAGAACACCATTTGAACATAAAGTATATTTTGAAAGTGATGGTAATGTATCACAGATCGAAGGGTTTGAATTGTCTCAAAACCTCCCCACAGATTTGTAACCTGATAAAGGCATCCACACTCAGTGGAAACCTGTCCAGTATGTCAGATGGACTGCATAGAGGTGCGAAGAAACATTGTAAACACAACAGTAGATCATTGCACCTTAATGTCAAATTGTACATTTCCTAAGTTAAGCAGAAAACAAGTAATAAGTATTTTAGTAGGTATTTATAAAATGTAAATGCTTTGGGTGTGTTGTGGGGATTTTAAGAAAGATTAAAGTCATGTCCTTCCAAAAATTATAGAAATTTACAGTATTATAGTTTAAATAGTGTTTCCAAATATTTACATCCACCTAGAACCTCAGAATGTGAACTTATTTGGAAATGGCATTTTTGCAGATGGAATTAGTGACGTTAAGATGAGGTTAGGTTCCAAATCTAATAACTGGTAGCCTTCTGAAAACAAGAGAGGACCCACAGATTCACACAAGCAAGAAGGCCAAGGGAAGATGGAGGCAGAGATTGGAGTGATGCAGCTACAAGCCAAGGAACACCAAGATGTCTGGCAACACCATAAGTTGGAAGAGACAAGGAAAGATTCTTCTCTAGAGTTTTCAGAGAGAGAGAGCATGGCTCTGCCAATACCTTACTTTAGACCTTTAAGCCTCCAGAACTGTTTGATAATACATTTGTTTTTGCCAACCAAGTTTGTGGTACTTTATTACATCAGCCCAAGGAACTAATGCAGGTGTTAAGTTAGACAAGATAATAGAAAACAGGGGAAAATACATATGCTGAAGTCCCGCTATAATTGGGTGCTCTCCATATTTTATCCAATTCAATTCTTATAATTATCCATTAAGATAACTATTATTATCTCCATTTTACAAAATAAATAAATGAGTTTCAGAGAAATTAACAGAGTTGTTCATGATTATACAGCTGTTAAAAGTTGGAAATCAAACCAAGTAATAAACTCATGCTTTTCCTACTATTGCTGTTAAGGGAAGCAGAGAGCTCAGTCAAACATCTAAAGATACCAAAAATATAGCTAGCGGAGGGAGGCAACTCAGCTTCAGTTATTCAAGAGGGAAACTAGAAGAACATGGGCAGTCACTCAAGGGCTATTACAGTATTATAGTTTAAATAGTGTTTAACACTAGTGGTTATTCCAGGCAGGAGGCTGTGCCCTCACCTGAGCAGTACCCTCCCCCTGCCCCAGCCTCACCAGGAGTCTGAAGCTTGCTGCCTCAGACAGTGGGAGCTTCCAGAGACAATCTGAAGGCATCCAGTGTCTCATTACTCTTGGTGAGAACGTTCCTGGAGTGGTCAATCTGTATGAGGTGAGCACATGTAGAAAATATCACTGTATGGTGAATATTAACAGAGGCTGTGGGGCTCTGTGTATTCTAACATGTGCCTATTTTGATCCACTTTCTCTATACCATCTCTCTAGTGGACTGGCACTGCAGGTATCACAAAGGAGAATAAATTTTCCTCTCAACTTTATCATGGAATATGAAAGATAAAGCTACACATAGACACAGACAACTAGTTTATTATCACCCTCACATCATACAGAAAAATTGTATGGGTGTTGACTTACCCTTTGATTTCAGAAGGACCAGCTCTGTGACTTCATTAGGTCTTTTCTAGGTTTACTGGAAATCAATGCAGATGATTTTGGAATTGCCCTTTTCAATGCATGGCTCACTGTATAAAATAGGTAGCCACTCAAAAATGTACCAGTGGAATGCACATTCATGTATTCAACAATTTTCCTATTTGATTACCTAATGAAATGAGAATACTAGGGTACTAAGATTAAAGTTACCTTTCAAACTTGGAAATATTATTGAAAAAGAAAGAGGCATTTATAATGTTACGAGTAATTATGTTTAATATGTGGTTGCACATCTGCTAACATAAGCAGTTCTAACAACTCCTCAGATGGCTGCAGGTCTTAGATTGCTCTTGTTCCCAGGCCTTTGTATGTATTTTATTTCTATGAATTCTGAACACCACAGCTCAGGTCTCCGAATTTCTGCAATTAGTTCCTGGCACTGAACACTGTTAATTAACTCTGCCCACTAGACCTTATTGAAACATTAACCAAAGCTGGGTAAGGAAAATGGGCAAGCAAAGGACCTATGGATGGACTTCTCCCCGGGTGACCAAAGGCCAATGTCCCGCTATCTTAACCATTACTCTATTAAAAATGTGAATTTTATACTATTCCAGATGATTTTTCCTATAAACTTGAGTAGAGCAAAAGGGCTGATTTTGGAAACTGAGTGTATTCATAACTTTCTAAAATCTATGAAAACCATGGGTCCCTGAGGAAGAAATGGGTCCCTGAGGAAGAAATTTGCTGTATGTTCAAGAGGAACGTGTTAGTAAAATATCCTAGAAAATGGCGATTATGTCCCCAGCTTTGTCTGCTAATGGAGCAATTCTGAAATTTCAGCCACTCCACTCACTGCTTATTAAGTGTGCCCCACCCAACCCAAGTGGCTGATAATGGCCTTGATGATAGTACACTTGGGCTCCAAAAGGAAGGAGGAGAGAAGAAAACACTGCTTGGTTCCAGCTTCCTGGTCAAAGCCAATTTTAAGTAATTTATTTTGTAAAAAAAAAAAAAATCGCAGTTCCACATAGTGAGTAAAGCTCAAATAACTTGTGTTTGTCAGGAAAAGGACACTTAGTCCCAGAAATCCATCTGGAACAGGAAGTCAACCAGGCTCTTTGGAGATGTGTCAGCCACTGTCAGACTGGGGAGAGGTCAATGGGGCAGGAAATGGGCGCCAACAAGGTGCCTGCTTACCTGGACACAGGCCCCTTAATGGGTAACTAAAATCTAAAAATAGAGCTCCAGAAAGAAACCAAGCTTTGGCTCCACTTTTCATTCACTTTTTTCTTTCTCCTGTCATTCAGGCATTTAATTATATAAAGCTCTTTCTTTCCCCTACAAAAGCATGCTTCCTCTGCTCTTTATGAGCAAAGCTAGATGGGGTGGGATTGTGAGTGTATGTCCTGTGGAGCTCCCCCCTCTCAGGACTGAAGATTGGTGGCTGTGGTGAGATTGCACTTGGACTCTGGTAAGGGGGCACACCCAAGAGCCCCTGCCCCACGGGTGCTGTAGAAAGATCAACAAGTCTGGCACCCTGGTGTGGGCTGGTCCCTCTCTCTCCATTGATGTGATGAGAGTAAACACAGGGGTTTAGGGAGTCCTGGTCAAGTGGAGGTGAGCTGGGTCAGCATGAAGCCTATAGAGCTTGGCCAGGGAGCCTGTGAGTTGCTGCAGGTTTTTGAACAGATTTTTCATGCTTTTGGAGCCAAAGAGACCTGAGCTGAGATACATGCCGTTTAGTAGCTATGGGGCCTGAGAAAACTTAACCACTTGAAGCTTCAGTTTCCTCATGTATAACATGAAAGTGAATGATTCCCGATGCTCAAGGCTGCTGTGAAGATCAAATAGGAAAGCATGCTGTCTAATGCAGTGTCTGCTGAAGAGAAAAATGCATTTTCCCCTTGTATTTTGAATTAGGCTTTCATGTGGAATTTTCTTTGAAGATAAGGGTGAACTATTGAAGAGACAAAAAGAAAGATTGATATTCACGACCTTAATCCATTAAATTTATCTCAATGTGAGCTTTTCTGGTTTACTGATAGACTGTTAGAAAAGAACATTGCAGATCAGGGGCACTGCCCTCTACCCTTCCCCAACCCCCCACCCCAGCCCCATACACAGCTCTTTAAATCGAATGACATTTCCATTTATCTCTGTGAATGGGTACTCAGTGAAATAATCTCTGAAAAATCAAATAACTAAACCACACCCTGCCAAGGGTTGCAAACATCTTTCTCATTATCATATATTTGAGCTCCATCAGGACAAGGGTATGGAAGATCTCAGCCTCTAGGAAGTTATGTACCTGTTATCTTTGTTGAATCCTAAATGCTTTGGTTTAATTAGAGCCAGAAATTGATATTTAGACATGAGTTTCTCCTGAGTATAATTGCCTAATGACATTGTGTTAAAAAAAAAAGGGGGGGGTGATATCTGCTTAGAACTCAAATCCTGATCACTATCTGGTGACAACATGAAATCTAAGGGTTATCAAAAAACAGAGAGAGGCAAAACTATGATGAAAATACATTACAAAAATATGATTATTATAAGCCTTGCTTTGAGAGAAAAAAAATAATGAGCAGCTAACTGTTTTTACTTCTATCTCATAGTGTTTCTCTCCATTAAATTCTAAGTTGGAACTTCATGTCCACTAAACTGAGGGTTTAAGCATGGCCTCCCTCATTCACAGAATTTAATGTGCCCTTTATTCCCAGCTTTGATTCAGTCCACAGTAGGGAGTCCCCAGAATACCCCAAGTTCTTGGTAAAATTCTTCACCCTCTCATGGCCCTGCCTCTATCCCATGCCAGGATGGCACTGCTCCCAGAACACGCCCATACCAACCACTCCAAACCACCTGATGCTAAACTCTAGATGATGCCATGAACTCTAAAAACAAACATCTTTGGTGAAGGTTCAAGTGACAAGTGACACAACCCAATAGCAAATTTAGTTGTTATGGTGATGGACTGAAATTCAGAAAGAATCACAAACATTGTAATGAGAGAAGGGTTTTCAATTTCCTTGTAAGTTATATGTTTTTTTCTCAAAGACATGAGTGTGCTATTTTTCTAGTCCTATGGGTCAAAAACCATAACATCCACAATGATTTCTAAAGTAGACTGATCAACCAAAAAGAGATTCTTATACTGGTAACAGTAATAATCTCTCAAACCTGTTTAGCCTAACTGATTAGTATGTCTCATTGGATAAGGGCCATTTGTATGCAACTCAGAACTTTTGAAAATAAGAACTTTAAGAATATAAATGATGGTTCATTATTCCTTAAAATACCCAAGGTTCTAAAACAAATATCCTTTTAAAAGGTATGTTTATTTAAATGAAAAGCTGGTCTTCTGAAATGGATGCCAAGAAAATATTGTTGCTGATTATTGGTGCTGCTAGGAACATGGCCTGGGGGAGATGAGGCAAGTGTTTCAGAAATAAAGCAACAGCCGAAAATTAATTTTAGTTTCTATTTTCTAGTGACATATATGTGTTTGTAGTTTGCCTGGTCTTCTCTGCTTCTTCCTAAAACATAGTTAAGAAACATCATGTTAGTTCTCTTTGGAAAACTCGGAAGATAGGGTGTTATTTATTTGTTTCATGCTAAACATCTCCTCCTACTTCTAACTTAATCAACAACAATAAAGTCACTATTTATTCAGTATCTACCATATTCGAGTCACTCTGATAAGCATGGAGAATACAAGATGAAGAAGATAGACCAGGCCTCTGTTAAATTATATCAGCAACTTATGTAAGGAGAGTATGTGTCCTCCCAAAGTCCCAACCCCTAGTACTTCAGAAAGTAACTGCACAGTATTTGAAAATAGGGTCTTTAAAGAGGTGATTCAGTCCAAATGAGGTCATTAGGGTGAGTCCTAATCCAATAGGACACAGACATGTACAGAGGAAAGACCATGTGAAGATACAAGGGAAAGGCAACCATCTACAAGCCTAGGACAGAAACCAATCTGCTGACACCTTGATTTCAGACTTCCAGCTTCCAGAACTGTGAGACAATAAATGTCTGTGGTCTAAGCCCCCAGTCTGTTGTACTTTGTTATGGCAGCCCATGCACCCTTATACAGGGAAAGAGCAAAATTACCAACTTCTTTCATAGAAATGCAGATAAACGGAAGGCTCTCTATTCTTCAGAGCAACTTGATGGGTTAGTATATACATGTTTGGGGTGAAGACCTAATTCTCAGCAATAGTGATAAAAGAAAGGGATGTTCATAGAGTCATCTTTAAAGGAGAGCTGGGAGAAATGAATGATGAAGGGGAAGAAAGAGCAAGGCTGTGGAAAGCCACCACTATGAGCCTCTTACAAAGTCTAAAAGTTTCATCACAGTCAGCCAAACTCATGAAGTCAATGGCATAAGTGGGTTTCTTATGAAAACTGGTGAAATTATTGCTGTTGGATCTAGATTGATACGACACAAAACAGACAGTGGTTAAATACTAGGAGCAGAGTGAATCCTGAGAATCTAGACCCACTAGCTCTGCTGGGCATTGTGGAGAGACTGTGAATTACCCAGGCAATGGGAATGAAGAACCAACTCTAACTACAGTTTAGTCCCCTCCCCCATATAATATCTAGTATACTTAGAAGCACATAAAAAGAGCAATGTGTGTAATTAAATCCAACACCCTTTTGTATTTTAATGCAAATTGCTTATTAGTGTGTGTGTGTGTGTGTGTGTGTGTGTGTGTGTGTGTGTGTGTATGTGTAGCTGTAAATGGAGTAAAGAGCATTATCTCACATTTGACTGTGTTACATTACCCACATCCATGCTGAGGGCTGCTCTGAGGATGAGGGATAGTGGGATGGGTGAGGGTAGGAGGAAGAAAAACAAATGAAAAATCTATGTTTGGGGAAAGAAAGCCTATGTTCAGTGTTGCTAAACCTTGAACTATAAAACTAAGCTCAATCTTTTATCTTTCCCTTAACAATAGTCATATTTGGCAAAAATTGGAACATACCGGGAACTCTAAAACTACAGGGACAATTGGATAGTGGTTCAAAGGAAACAATTTTGAACTCCAGCTATCATCCAGAAAATATAGATGAGTGAGATATTTAAAATAATTTAGAGAAACATCAACTTTATAGGAAGGTTTTAGGGCTTGGTACTGCTTGGCACTGGATACAAAGAAGCCATTTAAAAATTTCTGGAATGATTATGTGACACTGGATCTCAAGAGAGCAAACATTCTTCTTGATGCCAGGTTTTTAATGCACTCAAGTATTAAACAAAGAGCATCTTGTTTTGCAAAGTTTATTACAAATGATTGCGCTGGCTATTAAAATTTGCATGATGTTTTCAAATGTGCTTGGGAACATCACAGAATGTGCAGATTTGGAGACCAGATATATCAAAGCTCACTTGTCACCCTGTGCAAAATGCTGAAAATGTTGCATGCATGGGTGGAGGGTGCCTTTACTGAACCAGCCCAGATTCAAAGGCCATCAATTCAGTTTTGATGGTAGTAAGAGTTACAACCACTTTATTCCACATGAGACTGTGCAGCCAGTTTAATAATATTCATCAACCCTAGTGGAATGTAGGAACCAGCCAACGTTTTATCCTAAGTAAGCAGGAAATGGCAAATATGATTTTCTGTGTAACAAGCAAACGTGGGTTGGATTGTAGTCTCAGACATGAATGATTTTGATTCCTCAAAGCCTTGGGCTAACCTGCCAGATGTCTGACCATCTTACGTCAGACTTTTAAATGGGTCAGGGAACACTCAGTAAAGAAATGCTAGCAGAAGTTTAGTTTTTCTTTCACAAATATTGAAAACAGCTAAATTCCAAAACTCTGCATACAGAGAGTTTGGGGTAGGGGTGGGGGGAGGCATGTGTTCTGTTTTAGGAGGGTCAGTTGGATCTTCAAACTATGATGTTGGAACTTGAGAAAAATTCTGTAGCCACATTTATGTAACGGCCTAGCTCCTTGGACTCAGAGCTAGGGTGAAGGATTTACCTCAGTGCTGTGAGATTTCCCAAGGAACATCATTTTGCTCATGGCTTTTCCCCTTTTATCCAGGTGCCTGTTCCTTAGCAGGGAAGCAAGGAATGCTGCTCTGAGAAGGAAGGGAACTCTCAGACTGCTTCCCCTCATTCAGGTTGTGTGACCTCAAGAAAGTCACTCCTCTTAGCCTCTATTTCCTCATCTTAAAATGGGAATAATTACAGTTCCTGAGACATATGACTTTCATGATGATTAAATAAAACCATGCTTGGCAAGCACTTGATTGGTACAGAGTCTGGACATAGTACATTTTCTATAAAAATTGCCATATCACAATTCTCTGTTACTAGAGGCCCGATGCACAAAATTCGTGCAAGAGTAGGCCTTCCTTCCCTTGGCTGCTGGCACTGGTTTCCCTCTGGCACCTGGGACTCGGGCTTCCCTCTAACACCCGGGACCTAGGCTTCCCTCTAGCACCTGGGACCTGGGCTTCCCTCACAGCCCAAGCTTCATCCAGAAGGTCATCCGGAAGGACATATAGTCTGATTAGCATATTATGCTTTTATTATTATAGATTATTATCAATATTGTCATTGCAATAGTCTCTTCTCCTTTTTAGTCCAATTCAATTCTGCAAACATTTATTGAAAGCCAGGTTTCTATTCTTTAGAAAGCTAGTGGGTTAGCTTTTATTCATTAGCATATATGATACCTGTCTACTTAAATTTTTCCTGAGTTCTAGCCATAGAGTCCTATAAACCCTTAGGATAGGTAGGATATAATGTTCATTATCACATTCTCTTAACATTTATTTAAGCTCTATCCTTACCAACATTTATCTCTTGGGATTTAATATCCAAAATGCAGTTGTCAGGGCTAAAAAATTATGAATTAAGACTGGGAACAGTTTAATATTAAAAGAGTTATTTTACTCAGTAATTACCCATTGAAATTCAATAGCATAAAGACATGTTATAAGAAAGAGGAAAATGAAAGGTCTAACAGCCCAGGTGTATGTTTGGATTGCTAACAGCTGTGAGGTATTAACTTATGTTAATACGATATTTCTGTCCATATATCATTGCTCTAATATAGGAAAAGGCTTGTGATTGCCTATGCCACCTTGCTCAGGCTCTATCTGAAATGTTGCTTTAGTGATTCAAGCTACAAGAGTCCCTTGTACATTACACATCTCTCTTTAATGTTTTACATGGATTCCTGAAAGATTTCCCTTGTACATTACACATCTCTCTTTAATGTTTTACATGGGTTCCTGAAAGATTTCCCATAGCCTCCTAAGTAGATCACAACGCGAACATTGGGGAAAATTGGAGATGCTCATTTCATAGCTTAGTTCAATCTTCACATTTCATTGATGAAAAATCTATGTGAAGAACATTAGACAAATACAATTTGAGGGAAATTCTAAAAATACCTGACCAGAACTGTCAAGGTCATCAAATCAAGGAAAGTCTGAGAAACTGTTACAACCAAGAGGAGCCTAAGGAGACATGACCACTAAATGTAGTGTGTCCTGCATGGGATCCCAGAACAGCAAAAGGATGTCAGGCAAAAACTAAGAAAAATCTGAATAAAGTATGAACTTCAGTTAATAATAATGCATCCATATTAGTTCATCAACTGTGACAAATCTATCTCACTAATGTAAAATGTTAATAGAAGCTAAGTGTAGGATATATGAAATTCTTCTCTACTACCTTCATAATTTTTCTGTAAATCTAAAGCTCTTCTGAAAGAAAAAAAATGTTATTTTTTTAAAAAGCTGTGTGATTAAAGGCAAACAAGTGGATTAGTTAGTGGGAGTAAAGAAAACATGTTCATGATCATTTTCGACCTAAAGCATGCTCTAATGGTTTAATGCCAGGGATTCCCACAGGTTATAATGATAACACTTGTTGTCTGGGACACTGGAAAGAGTGTGAGTTTGTTTTCATAGTTGTGTATCCATGCTCTGTTTTTTGTTTAGACTACAAATACTTGGTCAATCATTACAAATAATGTTGGCCATGCCAAGCATGATTGCCTCATAAGAGATAAATTATTTAATGTTCAGTTCCCACTGATTTTTAATCATCTGTGAGGTATCTACAAACAAAGCGAGAAACTCTAAAAATAAAATAGAGATGTAAAAGAATCTGGTTGAAATGTTGCTTTTGTTCCATGTTTTTGGGGGAGAAATTAAGGTAGAACTTGCGGAACTATATGTTTAAAAAAAGAAACCTCTATAGAAAGGTGTTAAGTCTACCTGCATTTATCATTTTTTTCTGAAGTAGGAAAATAGGTAGAGAATGGAGAAAAACAAGCCTATTCTGACCATATATGGATCTCTCTAAGGGGCATGGGTAATTCAAATGGAAGTTTACACATTCATTTAAGCAACTAACTGTCAAGAACCCACTTGATGTGAATTTCCATACTTGAGGCTGGAGGTAGTAGGCAGCTGATAGTCTCAGCTATTAAACTGCTCACAATCTGGTCAGATAGATTCCACATGGTAAGACTTGACCCTTGTCCAAGGTTAGGGGTCAAGAGAGTTTCCCAGGGTGTGCAGTTCTGCTGAATTGCAAAGACTGTTCAGAGGAAAATGAGACAAGGGAGATGGGTGCAGATCTGAGCTCAAAGTCCATCCCCAAAACTGTCTCAGACTTCAAACTTCTGCAAAGACAAAATGTAAGAAGGAAAAGTAAGGCTAGTACATAAGGCAAAAGTGCTGGGCAGTGCCCAGGTCCTCTGCTCAGACTGCTCAGCTTAGGAACTGAGAGGAGAACAATCTGTCCAGGCTTCTATTGTAAATAGATCTTGATTTCAGGTGCAGGGTAAACTGAAGTAGGCTGAGATTGGATGCAGTGTTTGAAGACTCTTGATAAAGTTCAGGCAAGAAGTGATGAGAAATTAAATAAGGTAGTAGCTGAAAGAATGAAAAGCAAGCATGTGAGTCGGCATTGAGGAGCTAGTGACCAAGTGAATATGGAACACAGTCTTGGATAACTTCCAGGTTTCTGGCTCAGGTCACTGAGACTATTACAATGGATTCATCAACATGAGAAATGGAGAAAGAGGTGTGGAAGGGAGGGTGAAGATCAAACAAGAAAATGCTGAGCTTGAAACGCCTACAATTCCAGGGCCAATTAGAATATCTTGCCCTCTGACACATGCAGCTTTAGGGACAGGAGAATAATATTGCTTCAAAAAAAAAAAAGTAAAGATGATCCTCTCTAATCCCAGCATTGGATGCCTTCAAATTCTTTATCTGTTAAACTTTTAGCAATAAAATAACTAGATGACATGGTTAAGAATCTCCCTTGTTTTTAATCTACTGTGATACTAAAAACTGTATTACCATTGTGTCTTATGTGCCTTGAAACTGGAGTGGGAAGGGCAACTTGTGGTCATCATTTTGTGCCACTCTTCAGCTCCTGATGGGTAGGGTATGATGTGATGCTACCCCACTCTGGAAAGAAGATGAAGGGATCAAGTTTCAGATTCAATAGCAGGAGCCCACTGGTTCCTCCTCTGTTTATCACTATTTATAAGTCCATGAACAATCATTCTTTAGTCCAAGATTTCATGAGAGGTAATGTATATCAGGAAAACTTCAGTTTACCACTTTGGCTATATGTGGGTCAATTATGTACATTGTTTGAACTACAATTTTGTCACCTATAATAAAACAAGAAAAAAAATATTACCTATCTCCAAGTGCTGTTTTAGGAGTAAATATGGTTACATATATACACTTTTTAATCAGCAATACAGTTTTAAAATGTCATGAGTTTATTAATATTGTTGAAATGTAAATTTCTTAGCTAAGATGATTAAGACATTTTATAATTAGTATGTGCTTTGATTTGTTATCTTTTAGAAAAGATAATCATTCAGCCTGGCCTGCGTGACTCAGTGGTTGAGTGTGGACCTATGAACCAGGAGGTCAGGGTTTGATTCCCACTCAGGGCACATGCCCAGGTTGCGGGCTAGATCCCCAGTGTGGGGCGTGCAGGAGGCAGCTGATCAGTGATTCTCTCTCATCATTGATGTTTTTATCTCTCTCCCTCTCCCTTCCTCTCTGAAATCAATAAAAATATATTTTAAAAAAAGATAATATTCAAAAAGTTTTTACTTGTAGTAGGTGTTTAGATCATCTTAGTTAACCTTTTGCAAATCTTGACAATTAGTGGGTGAAATGGAATATGTCCTGTGAGACTACATGGTGTTCCTTACTGCTTTGATAGGACAAACAGGAAACTCAATACCAAGTAGAATGCTGTGAAAGCAATTAAAGTTTGTAGAGGGTGTCAGTCCAATGTTTGAAACAGATATAACAATCTCTAACAATTGGTACTTTAATTGTCATGAATCCTTTTATTTTTACCAGCGAAAGAGCTGAATTTGTTTTCACATGATACATTTCCTATTTCTCCAGAAAAAAAAAAAGTTTGTTTTTGAATTGAGTTTCCAAAAATCATCAGGTTGGGCTGGCCTTTAACATTTTTGGAGGGTTCTAGTGGCCGTAATGGCTAAGCTAGAAAAGACTGTGTCTGAAACGTGTGTTGTATTTTTATGGATACAGTTGGCTCTTGCCACTTAATAAAAGGTGGGATAAGAAAGGGAGTGAAAGATTGGTGGATGGGCAGCAGATAGAAGATCTAGAGGAGGGTCACTAGGAGAAGGGCAGTCTCTAACAATGCAGAGTTGATAGAGCCTCGAGAGACGGGGATTCAGGACTGCTTTTTAAGGCAGAGTGCAAGCCTTTGTCAGTTGCTTCTTTGATGTTTTCTTTTAAAAGGCTGACATCATCTCCTCACAAGACATGGATGAAAGTTCTGTTTATCTAATCACATTATACTGATTTCTTTTCTAAGAAAAATTAAAAACTGGGTAGGGCAAAATGATCTTAGAAAATGTTTTACTGGGTATAATGTCACCAAAGATCAGAGACCTAGAAACCTCAGAAATAACCCCTGGAAGATAGAAGAGTTGTATGCCAAGAGAAAAATAATTTAGAAATATCTGCTCTGAAAAGGTACTGGACAGGCCTGTATGATTTACTGAACGTCCTTGATTTAAGATTCCAGAACCCCAGAAAATGCATTTCAAGGAGAAAATTAGACCATGAGAGTTAGGAGTTGGACACTGAGACATGTTGGAAATGCTCCCCAATGATTTGAGAACTCTAGAAGGGTGGCCCCACCACACCCAGGATGGGATCCCTCTAAAGATGCTGTTCTGTCCCCTCAGCACTTCACTCTGAAGACCCCGTGATGACTCCAGGACTGAGATGCTGTCTGGTGGCGTGGCCCTCCCAGGAAAGATCTACTGGAACAGCCTCACGGTCTTCCCTTAATTGGAGCCCTACCTCTTAGGGCTCCAGAAGCATCCTCACTGGACTTGGAAGGGGAGTTGATATTGATGAGTTTGGCCACAGAGCACAGCTCTATGGGGCTAAGTCTTCCTTCCCCCACTACATAATTAGATTTCTGCATTTGGTGGAGATGATTCTGCCTTTTGTTAGACTACAATGTTCTGAAGTCTGAACAGCTCATTGAGCAGGATGCATTGTTATCAAGGAAGGAAATGCTTCCCAGAGATAAATTAATTTAAAGGGAATTATCCTTACCATTGGATGTGCCAGAAAAGGCAGTGGGAGGTGGGCAGATAGATTAGAGGAACTTGAGTAATAACTTAAGCTCTCTAAAGTTAATACTTTTTAAAATGTCTTTAATGATTATTAACAAGGGAAATCAAAATTGTCCTGGGCTTTCCTTTTAAGACTTAGTCCTTAGTATATATACCAAGTCTCTGACATAGATTCTAAGACTCCTGAAACATACTGTTGAGACATTTCTATTGTCTTCATTCAAATGTGTTTGCCATGCTTTGTTTTATGCACCAAACACAGTCAATGATACTATACTCACAGATTCATCATTTCCTGTGTTCAGAAATGGATACTGGTAGAGTTCTGCCCAACAAAAGGTTATCCTAATTTGAGTCATTTCATACCATGGTCTAAGTCATTTTTTCTGAATTTGTAGTAAAGCTAAATTAATTAATAAGATAAAGAAGACCTATATTCAAGTAGTTTTTAAAATGGACTCAATGTGATTTTTTAAAAATTCTTTATTGTTTAAAGTATTACATGAGTCTCTTTTTTCCCCCCATTGACCTCTCCCCTGCTACCCCCTCCCTCAAGCACAAGCCCTCACCCACCGCCCCCCCTACTGTCTGTGTCCATTGGTTTTGCTCATATGCATGCATACAAGTCCTTTGGTTGATCTCTTACCCCCTCACCCCCAAGGTGATTTTTATTAAATTAACCCAGCCCTGCCTGGCTGGCATGACTCAGTAGTTGAGCATTAACCTATAAACTAGGATGTCATGATTCGATTCCCAGTCAGGGTTCATGCCTGGGCTACAGGGTCGATCCCCAGTGTGGGGCATGCAGGAGGCAGCTGATCAATGATTCTCTCTCATCATTGATGTTTCTATTTCTCTCCCTCTCCCTTCCTCTCTGAAATCAATAAAAAAATATATTTTAAAAATAACCCATCCCTTAAAATTCAAGATTATTAGATTTAAATCAATGTATTCCTGCTAAATATTACTACAAATATTTTAAAACAAGTTTTTGTGATTCCTATTTTAAGAAAAGGGGCATGTTTAAATGTGTAAGGGGGAGTGTGGGGTTGTGTACAGCAATAGTGGAGTAGCCTTATGGGATACCTTGAGATTTTATTATTTCATCAAGTTAAATATGCCCAGAAGTGCATTAAGTGATGCCAACTCTCCAGTTATTTTGTGTCTGAGACTTTCAAGACTCGGTGATTTAGGAGAAAAGATAGAAACCTGGGGAACCTAATTCAGATACTTCGATACAAGGCATATTTTTCCTTTGCTTGTCCCAAGCTTGCTGTCTTAATGAGCTGTGACCAGCATTGACCCCAAATATTGATTTTTCCCACCTCCTGTTTTTATCAACCACCCTTTGGAAAATGTGTCTGCAGGCACCAGCCACAGAAACAGCCCATGTGACTCTGCTGGCGGGTCTTTCTTTCCCATTCAGCATAACAAGAGAACTTGTAGCTCACCTCTGTCCTTTCAGAGCCTCACCGTTTACTGGTGTCTAAGCAAGCTTTAGATTAGTGTTATGGTTATGGGCCACTTAATGACAGGGATAAGTTCTGAGAAATACATACTTAACTGATTTTGTCATTGTGTGTACAACACAGAGTGTACTTACACAAACTTGGATGATATATAACCTACTACTGTGATTGTACATGCTATACCTTTTCAGGACTGGCGGCACTGCAGGTTTGTTTACTCCAGCATCATCACAAACACATAAATAACACATTGGGCTATGAGAGTACCACAGTACACTAGGTGATAAAAAAATTTCAGTTCCACTATAATCTTATGGGACCACCCTCATATAAGCAGCCTGTCATTGACTGAAGTATTGTTATGTGGTCCATTACAGTACATGCAAGCAATCTGAAATGAACTTTTTGTTATTAACTTTAGGATCTTAAGATTGATTCTTATGATTTTCTCTCAGTGTTCCTCCCTTACAGCAGTTACTAATAGCCAGAGGGAGAAAGCCGGGCAAATGGGAGTAGATAATCAAACAGTTTGCTTGTTGAAGCAGAAAACAATCTTTCTAGGCAAACACATTTCCTCTTCATAGATATTTATAGTGACCAGTTGTACATTGGCACATACCACACTGAAGTCTATGTTACATTGGTCTGGCTTGCTATATATGTGAAACAGAAGAAGGAAATAAATCAGTGATGGTAACTTCACTTCCCATTTGCTTTAGATCCATATAATCATGGTGCAACAACAAGAAAATGTGCAACAAGATGAATATCATTTTTGATCTGCTAATAAGATAATATAATTAACTAAATTATATAATGCCGTAAAAAAAGATAAAAATTTAGACTGAATGTCAGGAAATGTTTCCTGATAATAGGAAGTATTTGATTAATAGAAAGGCTCTCAGGAGAATGAATCATTCTACCACTCAGAACATTTCAAATTAGATCAAAGCCAGAAAAATGGAAGCGGGCTATTGTTTATATATGCATACATCCTAGGTTTTCTTTACCCAGACCATCTAATATATGAGTGAGAATATTCTATTTTAACTCTGGACAATACTTATAGTAAGCAAGTTGTTGATGGCAATGTTCTTTCAATATCAATTGCACTTTCCAGTTTATAAATTTATATAAAATCAGGTTATACTAGAGTATAAAGTGAGGAAATGGTAAAGATTACCTGCCTCTCCCTTCACATATTGAACACAGAGCATGAGAAAAAGTAGAGGACTCATAGGTGAAAGAAAGAGTCAGGGCAGAGGCAAGCACATGTTGAAGAGCCCCTTGGAGACCCTGCTCAAGCTCCTCCCTCTGTCAGTAGTTAGGGCCGCCATTCAGGGCTAGAGTGAGGAAAGATGGAGCCTTTTGGAGAGCTTCTCCAGCCAAGGATCTGGAATTTTTCTTTTGCATTATTTTCATGTCAATTAATATCTCTCTGAAGTAGGAACTGTCCAGATTCCATCCGGACATCCTAATTCTTCTTCCTTTGCATCCTAATTCTGCTTTCTCTCTGGTATAAAAAATGAATTTTGCCCTGGCCTAGTGGCTCAGTTGGGTAAAGTGTCGTCCTGTACACGAAAAGGTTGCAGGTTCAATTCCCAGTCAATACACATATCTAGGTTTTGAGTTCGATCCCCAGTCAGGGCAAGTATAGGAGGTAACTGATTGATGTTTCTCTCTCACCTTGATGTTTCTATCTGTCTATTCTGTCTATCATCTATCTATCTATCTATCTATCTATCTATCTATCTATCTATCTATCTATCATCTCTTATCTCTCTCTCCCTCCCTCCCTTTCTTCCTCTCTTCCTTTCTAAACAAACAAACAAACAAACAAACATGTTCTCAGGTGAGGATAAAAAATAAAAATCCTGATCTCAATCCTGAATGCATACAACAGAAAGTGTATTTAAAGTCTTCTAAAAAGAAACTCAGATATCTCTAGCAATAAGAGTAATTTATTGGCATTATAATCTTCTTAAAAGCTAACCTGGAAGGATCAGAAAAGAGAAGAAATGGAAAAATCTTTTATTCTTGGGGAAAAAAGTCTGCAATAGACAGTTACAAAAAATATTGACAATTTTGAACTTTTAATTCTTACATTTATATTAGAGTAGAAACTGTTTTAAAGGCACAGCAATGTTGAAGAAGAAAATGTCAGGGGAGAATCTTCCCTAATGCTATCTGGAAGATGAACACTCGATTGTTTGTCATGGAGGGAAAGGCGATGTGTCTCTACCAATGATGGTAAGCATGCCAGAGAGGAAGGAGCAAAGATAAGAAGTTCTGATGCTACAATGTGACTCAAGGCAAATAGGGCAAATTTCTGAGCTTCTATTGTCTAACCTGAATATTGGATTTAATACATGGTGTTCTTAAAATCTGTCTGCAAAGTCTTCAATACTCTCTCTTCCAAAGGCTAAGCCTGTTCCCCTTCACTGGAGTGAGGGCTGGACTTTGTGATTCAGATTAGTGCTTTTTTACAAACGGAATGTCGCATATGTGATGGTGTGTGACTTCTTAGACTAGGTCATGGGAGGCAGTTTGCTCTCTCTCCTGAATGACTCACTCTGAGGAAAACCAGATGCCATGTTGTGGGAACACTCAAGTAGCCCTATGGAGATGTCCAACGATGAAGAAATGAGGCCTTCCATCAACAGCTCTGTGAGTAAACCATCTTAGAAATGGCACTTCTACCCTAAGTCAAACCTTCAAATGGTTCCAGCCCCACCACATTTCGACTATAAATTCATGAGACCCTGACCCAGAACCATCCAGCTAAGCTAGTCCCAGATTCCTGATCCACAGAAACTGTGAAATAATAAATGTGTATTGCTTTAAGCCACTGCATTATATAGTAATAAATAACTAAACAACAAGGCAGAATAAATATGAGGATTCAATGGCATGATGCCGTGAGTTCCCTGAGACACCTACAGGGGCTTATAAAATCCACAGTGACCATAATCTCCGTGTGGTATGGCTACAGGGGCAGTGGAGTGGTTTTAAGCACTCTTGGGAAACAGGGTTATATCAAGACTGTAGCCTACAAAGGCAAGGGCTGTACCATTTCTATGCCTCCCCTATTCAATGTCTAATAAGTAATGCCATTCCTGAGACAGAGCAGCTGATTACCAAGTATTTGCTAAGTGAATGAATCAACACCTTTTGAGCAAATCATTTAAATTCTCTGAACTACAGTTGCTTTCATTGTCAATTAAAGGAGTTGAACTAAATAATCTAAAATATTTGTCCTGGTCCTGAAATAATTCTAAAATGCTGTAGGCAGAGATTCACATAATAGTATTTCTTTTTACTTCAAGATTTTTGAGCTCTTGTTATGTACTGTGTGCCAGGCATTATATTAAGTGTTATACAGGTATCATCTTATTTAATCCTCTCAACAGCACTATGCAATAGGTAATATTATTGTTCTGATTTTCAAAATAAGATATCTGTGGCACAGAAAGTGACATAACTTTCTTGAGGTGGTAAATGTGAACCGGATTTGAATGAGGGAGACTGACCACATTATAATCCAAAGATGAACCTGTTTAAAATCTTCAACTTTGTGGTGTGGTCAACTGCTCTGTCCTCATACTAGACTCTAAGCTTCCTAGGACAAGGGCAGTTCCTTATGAATAAGTGTTTTGACATTGCCTAACATATCAATAAATGCTCATTGAATAAATAAGTGAATAAATGAATGAATAAACAAACACATAAGTGGTGTGGAAATGCCTTTAACTCACATTAATTGTGATTGCAAAAATTATAGAAAAGTTAGACATTTGGGAGTTCATGAGTTGTTCACAGTTACTAGGTTACTAGGATACCTACTGAGTGTTTACAGAGAAAGCCCATCTCCTAGCCCTCTCCTTAAGCATATCCTAACCAACAGAGTGTTATACAGTCTATTCAAATAAATGAGTTATAATTCAGAGAAATGTTATAACTAAATTTTAGTGTAAAGGATAAGCAGATATCATTCATTACGTTGTAGAAAGTTCCAAAGAAACAACTCTCTGACGTGAAGCGATCCAGTAAAATTTGCTCTTAATCAAGGCTGTTGTTAGCTTGAATATGGAATTGAAGAAATTAAGGATCAATGAAAATCGATACATAAAAATTCAGATGTTTTAAACTAGCTTTGATTTGAATATTGTAACTCTCTTAGAATTAATAAATCCGCCTTTTATGGGGTAGACCACTTAAATCCCTAGGAAGGATGGCTTCCCAGTAGTATTACAATAGCAGTTGTACCACCAAGACTTTTCCTCTCTTTCAGGAATGTGAAGGAAGATACACAGAAGCCTTAGATGAATGGTTTTAGGGTGGGAAAACTATCCGGGATGAGAAAAGATCAACAAGCTGGAGCTATGTGTCAGGTGGGTTATGAGGACCAGGCAGAGGCTGGGCCCAGGAAAAGAGCCCAATACTGTGAGAAATTTTCATAGGTTTTATATTGTAGAAATGAAAACACACCTCACCCTAGCCCACACTTCATTTTTGCTCCTATTTCTATGAATTCCATGCATTTCCTATGACTTCTCTGTACCTGTTATTTACTTTGATTCTTTGTTAATGGGGTAGATTTCATCATTTAGTTTTTTGTTTAAGAGGATTTTACTTTAAGAAGTATTTTACTTGTATATACTAAGCTCTTTCTTGCTTAAATGTCTTTATTCTTCAATGATGATTCAGGAGACACTAATATTCATTCATTATTTTGTTTCTAGTGCACTTTGCAAATATTGAAACTTACCTGCAACAATCAGGATCCACCCCAACTTCCCCCTTCAGGATAACTTGTTCTCTTGCTCTTTGTCCTTGAAATTCTCTTCAGAATTGTCTTGGTGTTGAAAAGTGCATACCAATTTTTGTGAACCCAGTGTAATTTTCCAACCTGTAGATTCAGCTATTTTACCAATTTGGGGATTTTTCAGATACCTTTGAAGTTTACTATGATTTTATCCACAAGACCAGAAATTATATTAGATCATTTTAGTATATTTTACAGCTTCTCTTATTATAATAAAATATTTATTTTAATTATCTGCACTTTGATCACCTCTGATCATTGCAAATCTTGTTGGTGAATGATTTGACTTTAGTGTGGTTTTCATTTACTTTTTCACTGTTTCTGTTTTATAAATTTGGTAAAAATATTTTGTTCTTCAAATATGTTTCCTTGGGCATGCCATCTCCCTTTTCATCTCATTCTCTTGTTTATTCATATTGTCTTTGAACTACTATTTCTTTGAATTCATGTCTCATTAACTTGTCACACAGCTTGACACTATTGTGACAAATTTTCTAGTGCTCCTTGAATTTTGTTTTACTTTTGACTTCATAGTCTGTCGTTTACATGGTACCTCCTTTCTTGTAGGTTTTGAGATGAGGTGTGATGGTAGACTTCCCATAGAATTCTCTGTTATCCTGCTCAGTGTCCTCTCACGTTGCTCTGTGTGTTGAGTGCCCTGAACCAAGTTGGGCAGGGAAGATGTCCCAAAGCCTTGGACTTGGACCCCAAACAGTAAAGCATGGAATCCTTATTTTCCTCTCCCTTATCCCTTCTCACCAATTTATCCCCAGCAGCTCCTTCCGATACTCTTTGGTTAAGAAAGATGAGGATGCCTATTACATTGAGTCTCCACATATTTGGGGGAGATAGACACGGTTTGCCAAGCCAAGAGGGTGAAACTGGAGCAGAGTTAGGAGTGAACTGTGCTGTACTTTACTCAAAATCACTTTCTTTCTTTGGTTTCAAGTTTAGGGTGTTTATGGAATTGGGTTAGATTCATCTCTGTGTTCGGTGCTGTAGGTACTCTGGGATTGGGCTTCTGGTTTCTATTATGTTTTTGCTCTTTAAGTACAGAAAGAAATTGTGTAATGCAATTTCAATTCCCTACCTTAAATTGCAAGTTTATCTTTACAGCAAATCTCCTGTGTCTTTATACGGTAATATATATATTACTTTGACTTTCACTTTATCTTGGGCATCTTTATGCATGTTTAGCTTTCCTGTTTTTTTAATCAAATGATCCCTTTCGGGGACAATGGCTAATAATATAATTGCCTTGGTTGATTTAAGTAAATAGCTCTATTTTTATATTTCTTTTTTTTTAGTATAAATATAATAAATTCTCATTGTAGAGTTGGGAAATGCAAAAGTTTAGATGCAAAGGTTTATTTTTTTATATGTTAAAAAAAAACATAACTAAGGAAATAGAATCTAAATGTCCCTTCCCCGCCTCCCTTTCCCTCTCCTCGCCCCTCCCACTGTCTCTACTGAAGCTCTGACAAGGTTGCATGACCTTAACCTGTGGTGATGGGGTTGACTAGTAAGGTGTGTGAGAAAGGGTCTGTTCCTCCTTCCCCAGCCATCAAGGCTCTTGGTGCACAAACCCTGCCTGGTCCTTATCAGCCCCAACAGAACTGTTGAGTAGCAGGAGCTCCCTGTGGATTGGCAGTTCTAGTGTCATCTGTCTCATAGCTGACCTTCAACAGGCCTCCTCACTGCTCCTCAAAACTGCCACAGCCTTTCCCAGCTCCCAGCTTTGCCTCTGGTCCTTCTCTCTCACTCCTTTTTCTGCCCCAGCTCTCCAGCAGCTGCTCCTTGGCCCCTTCTCAGAGAGCCCCCCCTCGCCACCCTGGCTGGAATAATTCCTATGGGGACAATCTGCATCACCCACCTGTTATTTCCTCATCACCTGCCAGCATCTGCAACTGCTACCTTTTCAGTCTAGTCAGTAGGACTGGTCCTCAGCCCCAGCTTCCTGCTTGGCATTCAGGTTCTCATCTAGCACCTGTACTCTTCCCCTAAGCCCACCTCTGACTCAAGAGCCTTTCAGTTCTCCTGGCTCATGCTTTCCCCTGAGGTCCTGCCAGCCCTGCTCTTCTACCCCAGCTAGCTCTTCCCACTTAGGTGATCACCCTGAGGACTCCCCATCCACAGGCATCCCAGTGTCTGTGCCCATCCCACAGTGACACATTCAGATCAACCCTGACCTCCCCATGTGTTGCCAGACTCAAGTGATCCTACCCAGATAATGAAGATAGGGTGACAAGCAGAGGAGAGGCCATGGTGGCCCATTGCTCTGATTTTGGCTCACTTCTGAAGCTCTACTCCTGACCACTCACTCAGGAATAGTGTGGATGGTTGGAGTTTGAATTCTTGAAGGTTCTGTGGCCACAGAAGAAAATGTTCCAACCTACAGCTCAGCACAGCCCACTGCCCCATTTGTCCATTTCACTCTGAACTCCCCAGTGTGGGAAGCAGGTGAGTTAGCCACTCTTCTAGAACAGATCTCCATATATATTTCTTATAAAAACCTTTAGAAACAAAGCACAAGTTTTGCTGCTGTTGTAGTCAGCATTTCTTTGCAGGAGCATCTTACTGCTACCTGGGAAAGAAATGTTAATGATTGCTTTGTGGCTGTTTGGGGTGTTTTTAATTGTTCCTTTTGGGGTCCAGCCCAGGACAGGTCCTTTCCTGCTCAGGTCCAACCCCCAGAGGAGTGGGAAAGCTTCAGTCTCTGAGAGTTGCCCTAGTTCCAAGTAGGAGTCAGCTTGTCAGTTTTGCTAGAGAGAGTGACCTACCACAGAGATGAGATCAAGAATCCTGGTCTAATTGAACAGCTGGTTGGGAATCCCCATGGAAAAAGTCCTCCTTTGTTCTTTTCCCATTGACAGGCGTTTTCCTCTCATAGAGTTTTGTCTCTGTAAACCATGTTAGATGGGTTTGCCTTGACCTCAGAGGACTCAAATGGGGAGAGAAGGGGGTCACCTCCCTTCTCTGCTGGCACCAAGAGATCGGATGAAATTATTTGAAGTTCACATGAAATTATTTTCAGTTCACATGTTTGAGTAAGTCAAATAGTGTTCACTTGCCAGCAGGAAATCAGCTTCAGAAGCAAGATTTGGGTGGAAAATACAGGATCAGACACAGAAATAACAGTCAGGCTCGAGTGACTGGGAGTCCTTGCTCTCTGTGCCTGGAGAGCCAGGTCACCTGTACTGTGCTATTTATAAAACTCATTCTTAGCATAAGTCACTCTTAGTGCCTGTTGCAATTTGGGAATGGACAATTTCTAACACTGCTGCCTCTGAGCAATCAGAAAAGTCTTCCTTCTAGAGCTTTCACACAAACTATGATGGGTTCAGCAAACATGCCACTTAGAGCTGGCATTGTGTGCCTGGTCCTATACCAGGGACTGGGCATCAAAAGAAAAATACAGCTTAAGTGTCCTTACTTTTAGGGCCTGCACCACTTATCAGGTGAAGATTATTAAAGGTAACAGTAAATGATGAAGAACAAGGAATTTTTGTTTTAATCCTCAACCAAGGATATTTTTCCATTGAGTTTTAGAGAGAGGGAAAGACAAAGAGAAATATCAATGTGAGAGAAACACATCGATTGGTTGCCTCTTGCAGGGATCTCCGACCAGGGCCCCAGCGGGGAAAAGCCTACAACCGAGGTACGTGCCCTTGACCGGAATCGAACCTGGGAATCGAACTTGGGAAGCGAACCTGGGAATCAAACCTGGTACCCTTTAGTCTACAGGCCAACAATCTATCCACTGAGCAAAACTAGCCAGAGTGAAGAACAAAGAATTTTGACCTGAGAAGTTCTGTTTGCATTAAAAGGGAACTGAATGTTGAAATTCTATTATGTCATCCTTAGATTATTTTATACTGCCACTATAAATCTACCTTTTACTTCTTAGAATATCATTTTAAACACACATAACTCATGAAGTTTCTACATAAGCTATTGAAATTGTCAACTCTGTTTTAAAACAGATTATTTTGTTATTGTATCATAAATAAATAACTTTTTAGCTACTGATAACCTTAGCAATAAAAAAACTAAAATAAATAAATAAGGTTTAAAAAACTAAATAAGAAAACAAATGAGCTTGGGCAATCATTTAAAAACACTTCACCTAGTTATAATTATTTTCACCTCTCAGCAATTTCCATGGTCAGAGTTTTTAAAATTGGATGGGAGGCCCTCACCGGTTTGGCTCAGTGGATAGAGTGTTGGCCTGTGAACTGAAGGGTCCTGAGTTCGATTCCGGTTGGGGGCACATGCCTGGGTAGCAGGATCGGTCTTTAGTTGGGGGCATGCAGGAGGCATCCGATCAATGATTCTCTCTCATCATTAATGTTTCTATCTCTCTCTCTCCCTCTCCCTTCCTCTCTGAAATCAATAAAAATATATTTAAAATAAAATTGGATGGGAGGCTGCCATTCTTTCATTAAAAGTAATATTTTTAGGATTAAATATCATTACTTTCTTTGAATATTAACTTATGAACTTTTGAAAACTAATTATAGACTCACAGGCATTTATAAAAGCAGTACATAGAGTCTCATGAACCCATTATTCAGGATCTTCGAGAGGTAACATCTTATGAGTGTCAGACAGTATCAAAAGCAAGAAATTGACCTCGGTGTAAGTACAACCCTGTTAACTAGACTAGAGACCATATTCAGTTTCCAGCAGATTTTACATGCACTCAAATGTGTGTGTATATGTGTGTGTGTGTGTGTGTGTGTGTGTGTGTGTGTGTGTACGTGCAGTTCTGTATCATCTGATCTCATGTGTGACTCCACCACAGTCAAGATGCAGAACTGGCTGTCACTGAGAGGGCACTCTCTCATGATACCCACCCCACCCAGTCCCTATCCCCTGGCAACCACTAAATTTTCTCCGACTCAGATTTAATTTTAACGATCCTGTTTGGCCCACCTCACTGGCTTGAATCTTGTTGATAAAGAGTTTCAGCCAGACTTTGCTTGGCATCCAGACGAATTAAACATTAAGGGAACATCAAAGTGGGACATGGTGACCTTCTAGCAAACCGAAGAAGGTAATTCATTTACTTTGTTGTTATTGTCCTTTGTTCTAATAAAATAAACTTTGGTTTCTCCTTTCTGTGAGTTCAGTAGGTGAGATCTCCCTCAAAGACGATCTGAAAGGAAAAAGTCAATGAATAGTATATATATTATGTGTGTGTATATATATATATATATATATATGTATATATATATATATATATATATACACACACACACATATATAATATATAAAATAACAATACATAGATAATGTATAATATACTGTATATTACATATATAATAACAGTACCACTTCATTTAAGTTAAAAGCAAATCAATTTCCCATTAATTTAGCAAAACATTAATCTTAGTGATAATTAAAAAATTGATTCCATAAGCAAGAATTTTATAACATTGTAATTTTCTTAGTTGTTAACAATAACACTAAATCCTGGTCTGAACTTCAAGATTTTTCATCCAAATCACATCATATCATTTTAAAATAATTACATAAAGAGCTCTCAAGGGAATTTTTGGCATTCATATACCAAAGAACCAAAATGACATAAACATATAGAACTTTGTAATTAAATGAATGTTTTTAAAATGTTTACACTCAACTATTTGGCAAGATTACCTTTTAAAAATATAGTCATTGTTATTTATTATACATATACAGCATTATATCATAATAATGTATATTACATATTATCTATTTATGTCAATATTATAAATCATATCCTATCTAATAAAAGAGCAATATGCAAATTAACCATCACTCTGCTACACCCACAAGCCACGCCCACCAGCCAATCAGGAGCGAGTATGCAAATTAACCCAACCAAGATGGCTGCGGCCATGGAGAGAGCAGGAGGGAGGCTTGGGTTTCCTCGGCAATGGAGGAAGCCAAGCTTTCTGCACACCCTGGCTGGCCCAGGCCTCAGCTTAAGGCTACAAAGTTTCAATTATAGAAGATAAATAAATCCCAGATACCAGGGCCTCCTCTTGGGTCACTGGGGGGCATGGCCAGCCTGCAAAACAACACAGGGCCCTTGCCCAGGCTGCCCCACGCCCCAAGGGAACCCCCACCCTGATCCGGGACACCCTTCAGGGCAAACCAGCTGGCCCCCACCCGTGCATCAGGCCTCTATTCTATACAATAAAAGAGTAATATGCAAATTGACCATCACTCCAACACACAATATGGCTGCCCCCATGTGATCAAAGATGGCTGCCTCCATGTGGACACAAGATGGCTGCCACAAGATGGCCAGCAGGGGAGGGAAGTTGGGAGGGACCAGGCCTGCAAGGGAAGGCAGTTGGAGGAGATCAAGCCTGCAGGGGAGGGCAGTTAGGGGTGACCAGGCCTGCAGGGGAGGGCAGTTAGGGGCAATAAGGCTCGCAGGGGAGCAGTTAGGCATCAATAAGGCTGGCAGGGGAGTGGTTAGGGGGTGATCAGGCTGGCAGGCAGAAGCAGTTAGGGGCAATCAGGAAGGCAGGCAGGTGAGCAGTTGGGAGCCAGCAGTCATGGATTGTGAGAGGGATGTCCTACTGCCCGTAGGATCGGGCCTAAATGGGCAGTCGGACATCCCTCGAGGGGCCCCAGATTGGAGAGGGTGCAGGCTGGGCTGAGGGACACACACCCCCGTGCACAAATTTCATGCACTGGGCCTGTAGTAATAATATGTTAGAGTAACATATAATTTGGTTGTTAGATTATAATATATTATTGAACATTATTACTATATTTATTTTGTCATATATAATACAAGTGTATAATACAAATCACTATTATATGTAATATATGTATTAATTATATATTATTACTTATTATATGTCTATTGTATATATATATATATTTATATGTATATATATATAATATAATAAAAATCATTCAAAAACACATGAATACGTGGACCTCACCATATGCACATTGCATTTAACATGTAGAGGGATATTCAGGTAATGAGCTTTGCAAAGTGACAACAAGGTTGTACTTCATAGTAAGTCCAGAGCTCCAGTCTCCCTCAGGGCTTTGAGCACCTGAGCATTTGATTAATATGTACTCATTCTTCTTTTTCATTATAAGCTCCTTTAGGATCAAGTCCTATTGTTCTTTTGAAATAAATAATATCCGATCACAGTTCCCATTAGATGTATAACAAATGGGCAATCTGGAAAAATAGCTCATAGAATACTTCTATTAGAATTGGAAACAAAATCCAATCTAAAGATTGGGTATTTTCTTCTGTAAAGGTAGCAGGTTTCTAGTGTTACACGAATGGCTGAAGGCAACTTTATCTTTGGAGTTGGTTACTGTCCTTGGTGCTGAGCATAGCTTAGCCTACTGGTCCAAAGAATATTTTATTCACATACATTTTCTAATAGAAACTATTGTTCTTTGCAACTTTATTGGACTTTAAGCCATTAGATTCTTACCTCATTTGGAAAAAAACACATTTGATTTACCCTAACTATAATATAAAGTGTCTTTTAAATATTTTCTCCAATATTTATTTAGAAAATATTCAAAGACAAGTTGAAAGAATTGCATAGGAAACATCCATACAACCATCAACTAAGTTCTATTTTTTTTTTATTTTTCACTATATTTTCTTCATCATTTGTCTATCTATCTATCCATCTCTTAATCCATCTATCAATCTACCCTAATTTTTCTGCATTACAAAGTAAATTGTTGTTATTGATATGTGTTATGCCTAAACCCTTTAGCATGTATTTTATTAACTAGTGTTTTATATCCTCTCTAATAAAATGGTAATATGCAAATTAACCATCACTCCGCTACATAAGCCACGCCCACCAGCCAAGCCACGCCCGCCAGCCAATCAGGGCGAGCATGCAAATTAACCCCAATCCAAGATGGCTACAGCCACACAGAGCAAGGTTTCCCAGGTAACAGAACAAGCCAAGCTTTCCATAGCCGTTGCAGGCCTAAGCCTACACTCAAGCTACAAAGTTTCAATTATAGAAGGTAAACAAATTCAAACAAATGGCGGCAGAATGGAGCTTGAGAGAGCAGGCCAGGGTTGCTGGCGGCAACAGGGGCTCACCTGCTTAAGGCTACAAAGTTTCAATTGTAGAAGGTGAATTAACTGCCACAGAAATGGCTGCCGCCCCAGAAATGGCTGCCGCCCCAGGCTACAAAGTTTCAATTGTAGAAGGAAAATACATTCCAGATACCAGGGCTTCCCCTTGGGTTGCCAGGGGGCGTGGCTGGCCTGCAAACCACCACAGGCCCCTCGCTCAGGCCGCCCCACACCCCAAGGGAACCCCCACCCTTATCTGTGACACCCTTCAGGGCAAACCAGCTGGCCCCCACCTGTGCACCAGGCCTCTATCCTATCTAATAAAAGAGTAATATACAGATTGATCATCACTGCAACACACAATATAGCTGCCCCCATGTGGTCAAAGATCCTGCCCCCATGTGGACACAAGATGGCCACTACAAGATGGCCAGCAGGAGAGGGCAGTTGGGAGGTACCTGGCCTGCAAGGGAGGGCAGTTGTGAGGGACCAGGCCTGCAAGGGAGGGCAGTTGAGAGGGACCAGGCTTGCAAGGGAGGGCAGTTGGAGGTGATCAACCCTGCAGGACAGGGCAGTTAGGGGTGACCAGGCTGGCATAGGAGGAAAGTTGGGGGCAAACAGGCTGGCAGGGGAGCAGTTAAGCATCAACCAGGCTGGCAGCGGAGTGGTTAGGGGGTGATCAGGCTGGCAGGCAGAAGCGGTTAGGGGCAATCAGGAAGGCAGGCAGGCAGGCAAGCAGTTGGGAGCCAGCAGTCCTGGATTGTGAGAGGGATGTCCGACTGCCCGTTTAGGCCCGATCCCAACAGGATAGGGCCTAAACAGGCAGTCGGACATCCCTCCAGGAGTCCCAGATTGGAGAGGGTACAGGCTGGGCTGAGGGACAACCCCCCTCCGTGCACGAATTTCGTGCACCGGGCTTCTAGTTTCTTTATAAACACAACTGAAGAGGACCTTGCTTTAAAAACACATTCCTCCACAATATGACATGCTGCCATGAATATTACAAATAAAAACCCACCTAATACCATTTTTGATGACATATGTTGCTAGGTAAAATTCTGTGGTTATAATTTCAAGTGAACAGGCTGCCCGCACCCTGGATGCACAGAGATGGGTATGCTCTTCACCCTCCTGAGAGGGGGATCTGTGACACTCCTTTTGAGGACTCTCCTCACCACCTATGCTCAGTGTGAGGTTATTCTGGGTCTGCCAGGAGCCACAGCTCCCCTCTCTACCTGAACAGGGGTTCCCAATGTACCTCACAGACCTTCTAGGAGAAGTACCAGTCCTTCTTTCCACCTCTAACATGCCTTTCCCCACTGAGACAGGGACTCTGAGTGGCAAAGCCCTCTGTTCTACACTGAGCTTCTTCAGGTGTAACAGATGTATTTTCTTGCGCATTCCCTTTGGCATGTGGCATTTGAAGTTTATCACTGGCTTGATTTTCTATATGGGCCCATCATTAAGTAACATCTGTATTTATCTATCTTCATTAATGATCTTAACTCGTCCTTCTGGGCAACTTACTACAGCTTCCACATTAGTACTTGCTGCTTTACCTTGAACCAACCTTACGTTATTTTTTTTTTTTATCATTTGTGTGTTTATTGGAAAAACACTTTTAATTTCCTTCAAGAACTTTTTCTTTGCATTCACAAGTTGGCTGTTTGGTGCAAGAGGCCTAGCTTTCAGCCTATCTGGGCTTTCAGCATGCCTTCCTCACTAAGCTTAATCATTTCTAACTTTTGAGAAGTGAGAAGCATGTGACTCTTCCTTTCACAGAACACTCAGAGGCCATCGTGGGGTTATTAACTGGCCTAATTTTAATATCATGGTGCCTCAAAGAATGGGGAGGCCTGAGAAGAGGGAGAGAGACAGGAAATGTTTGGTTGGTTGGAGGAGTCAGAACACACATCACTCTTATCAACTAAGTTGTTTTGGCAGCACTTTGTGGAGCCCCAAATCAATTACAACAGTAACATAAAAAATCATTGATCTCATATCCCCACAACAAATATAATAATGATGAAAGAGTTCGAAATATTGTAAGAGTATGTGATAAAATGTGACACAGAGACAGGAAGTGAGCAGATGTTGTTGGAAAAATGACACCAATAGATTTGCTTGACACTGTTACCAGGCTAAAGGTGTCCCTTTGCCTGCATGCACCAAAGCCCAAACAAATGCAAACAGGAGATTGCAGCCATGAAAGTAAGGGTTCACTAGTGAGGAAAAGGTGTCAAGCCCAGGGTGACAGGTTATTGGTGCTTTCTGATAGCTTCCAGGGGATGAGTTTTACAGGGAAAAATCATTAATCCTGGTGGCTAAAGGAGTCGGAGTCCTGGGCTCTGCTGATTAGATGGGGCCAGGGTAGAGAAGTGGATCATTGTATCAGGTCCTGATGTCAGCTGTGGCATTGTTCTGTCCAGTTTCTTGAGAGTGTGGTCCACAGGGTTGTTCTGCTTTCATGGATCTGGGGCTGAAACACAACTGAAGGGAAGATGTTATCTTTAGCTTAACTAAAACTCTGTTTCTGTGGTAAACAGACCTGAGGCTTTGTTCTTTAGACAGTTTGATGCTGACCAGAATCTGATGTCCTAATGGTTTAATGATTAAGGAAGGGAGTGGACAGACAAAAAGGAGAATGGATCATATTTTAAAAATGAATTTTCTGCGTGATTACTACACAGGGTTGCCACAAAACTTCAATTTGTAAAAACAAAAAACAAAAAACAAAACCACAGTATCTGTAAGTGCAATAAAATGGAGCTCAATGAAATGAAGTATGGCTGTATTTCTAATTTTTCCTCCTCTTCATACCATAGCCATGAAGGCCAAGACTTTATTGTTCTCTACCTTATCCCCTGAACCTATAATAATGCCTGGAACAGAATAGGTTCACAGGGTATATTACATGAACAAATGAATGAATGAATGAATGAGTTAATGATTTGCTTTCCTTTGCTTTTATTTGACATAACAATGGTCCAACATTTACCAGCATTGCTAACCTTTCTCAGGAGAACAAAATTAAGGTTAGCCTGAATAATCCCTCTGAATTTCAGATATTGAGCAATGTCTATTTAGGGGCCCTGCAATTTAGGGAAAGGATCCACATTGGTAATGTGATTGTCTCCTTGACCTAAGTGTTCTTGGACAGGGGGATTTATGTCACCGCCCAGGTGGCTAGAGTGATTTTTATCTGGGCTCCACCTCCTTGTTTGGTTTGCCTAAAAGACTTATTTTATCCTTGTAGTAAAAGGCTTTGAAGTGGAAATGAAAGGGGACCTAGTAACATTAGCCACAGGACATTCTGTGCAAACCACTAAAACTTGAATGACAAGCAATGCCAATTAAAACACTGTCAGGTTCTGCCAAAAAATGTTACTAAGATGACACAACAGGAATGTGCACAACAAAACATATGTCTGCAATCTCAGAGCCTGTTAGCTTTTTGGGGAAAGAAAAATCAGAATTTTAAAACTTTAAATAATAGTCTATAAATATAACTAAACACAAATAAGAAGTAATATAAAAACAAAGAAAACACTCCCAGCCAGTGTAGCTCACTGGTTGAGCATCGACCCATGAACCAGGAGGTCATGGTTCGATTCCCGGTCAGGGCATATGCCCGGGTTGTGGACTCAATTCCCCATGTGGGGCATGCAGGAGGCAGCCTATCAATGATTCTCTGCCATCATTGATGTCTCTATCTCTCTCTCTCCCTCTCCCTGCCTCTCTGAAATCAATAAAATTATTTTTTAAAGAAAAAATAAAAAACAAAAATAAAGTATGCGCAAATCAATAACATGGGTATTGGGTATTGGTTTGGGGAGGCAAATGAGTGGTTGTTTTAAAAAACAAACAAACAAAAATCCAAAGTCATATCTCCCATAAGAGAATTTCAATTTTTAGCACTAGTGGAATTTGAAGCCCCTGGCTGTATTCCTCATTCTTCATTTGTATTTGGTTATCAGGCATCTTCAGGGAAGTAATGACCAGCTGCATCCAGCACTTATGTTGGTGAGATAGTGCTTCTGTGATTTCAGATGATGCTAATGAAGCCGTATTTGAGTTAGATTGTCACCAGCTGCCTACCAAGAATAATGCACAGAGCAGCTGAGCATGTGGACAAATGTGGCACCATTGTTTCAAGGGTGCCATGTTGGGGTGGGGACAAGGGACAGGCACCAATCACTATTTGAATTCAGAAAGTAATTACAACCTCCCACTGCAGAAAATTACTACATATAAAGACTCGACAAAGCCTTCTAATGCCCCACAGCAGCTCCAAAAAGAACTCACACAACCCATGAGGAATGTGGGCATGAAACACAGGCAGAACCCTGGCTGTAGAACCAAGTGGATCATAAAACTGAATCAGAATGAAAAGAAGTTTGTTTTGTCAACTAAACAAAAAGCATAATAAAATTTTCATAGACCTTATGCCTATTACCAATAAGCCTATTACCAAAATGTTCTTATTAGGAAAATCTTCAGAAAGAAATGGAAAATAATAGGCTTGTGTTAAGAACTTCAATATGTAACACAGGAATTTACTGTAATGGAAAACTATGTAAATCTAACTTATTTTGCCTATGTATAGATTATCTCTAAATTTAAACATATATCCTTGGGCAGCAGAATGGAAAGCTGACACTATGCAGATGAACACAAACACTTGGAAAAGGAGCTAGTTGTTGAGCTGGGTGAGTTTGAATCATCTTATGTGTGAAGGAATAGATGTCTGGGGCCCAGCAAATTTCCTAGTCCTCTCTGTTCACCAACATCTGGAGAAACTGGCCTTGAGCCACAGCAGCAAGAAAGGAGAACAAAGATCTTTTTGTACCAAACCACAAGAGTTAGAGCAGTGGACGGGGGCTTAAGTGTTAGTATCAGTATCATTAGAATATTAAGTTGACTTGTTCATCCTCTTCTCCAAATTCATGGTCCTCAGGCCCAGTTCTAATCGTGAGAACCAAATAAGGAGAGATCAAATTTTTCTTTGAGAATTTAGGGGTCAGAGTTCACCAGATCCACCTCTCTCCTCTGTGTCATTTGGGCATTTTGCTCCCATTCTTACAAAAGTGTTTACCATGTTGAATCCTAGCAGCATAGGTACTGCCCACCTCTACTCCTTGAGTTCCACAGAGTTGGGGGTGTCATTGTCCCCTTCCCCCAGCACAGTGCATAACACTCAAGAGATTCTTTGTTGAGTGAATGAATATGAAGAAAGTGCTTATTTTGCAGTCAGTCTCATGAAGGAGCATTCGCTCTAGGTGTTGGCAAATCTAAAACAGCAAGGGGGGATGACTTCACTTCTCTGCTCTGAGTGGACTTGTTGCTCAGCTTGGCAAAGACCATGATGGCTGTGATCTCTGAGACGGTAGTTCCTCCTCTGAGTTGAATACCCACAGGCCTGGACTTGTGTTCAGCAACTGATGTTTTATGTTTTGCTTATAAACTATTTATTGCTTACACTTCTTCATATGCACCCCCAAAGAGCGATACATTATTCCTACTCCCTTCTCCCTACTCTAGTCCCTTTGCTAGTATGTTTTATTGCTGTGATTACCCTTAGCTCTCATGTGAATATGTTGTTTTCCAAAAACAAGATGGAAGAGAAAGCAACATTGGGGGAAAAAAAGCAAAAAAAAAGCAGTGTCTTCTTTTTTTAAGAAAGAAATGCCAAGGAGAAGAGAAAAAATTAAACCAAACTTGTCAGCACAGTTTATACAAGAGATTACATCATATTATAATGAAGAGCCTTTGCTATAAATGAAATTACTTGGCCAGGATCATTTTCCCCAAATATGCAGAAAATGTACCCAACGGGACTGCCACCATAATATTATAATGGATGTTTCTGGGATGTAGTCTAGTGTTGTTATAAAATAGGATACAGTGTTTAAAACAAGGCTGTCTAATTGTGGGTACAAACAACAAACACCTCCCAGAACAACAGGAAGAGGGATGAAAGACCGTGGTTTTCTCCACGCCTGGAAAGAAATGTTCTCCCTATACAATTCCCATGGAATTGCAGTCTCCCCTAGTAAACAACTAGAGGCTACCTCGGGAGCATGTCAGGGAAGTGGATAGATATTACAGATGTGTATTCTCCAGTGTGCAGACTGTTTAGAAGGGAGAGTACTATTTATTTCTGTAGCCAGAAATATAGCAGATAAAAAAATTAGTATTTCAGTGGTTAAGCACATTTTTTGAACCTCAGGTGGCAGAACCTGCTTAGTCACTGAGGTGGCCACGCTGGTCCACACAAGTCTTTGGCTGTAAGATTTTGAGAAGTTGTCTTTAGGGAAGATGGCAGCATCTTGGGCATGCTCACACCTTTCAGAGTTCTTTGAGATTCCAAACAAAATTTAAACAATGGGCGCATTGACATGTCGGCATTAATCTAACATTTTAACTAACACAGCAGTTTGGAAGAGCACCTGGTGAGTAGAAATAGAACCCAAGGATGTGTCTGCAGAATGACACCCATAGTGTGAATGAATATAGACACAGAAACAATGAGCATTCATTAATATATCAAAGGAAAAAATAAAAAAATCAGGCTACAGATGTTGGTTTTCAAAAATTGCAAGGTGCAGTCCCATCTTTTCTGGTTAAACCACAAGAATCCATTTTAATTTTTAAAAGTTAGAAGCCACTCAGGTGAGCTAGATTTTCAGTGATGGTTAAGAAGGAAGGTGTGAAATCACCAGGAGGAGAGTTTTATGTGGCATAGTAATGCCCTCTGGTGATAACTCTGGTGTTGTTTAGTTAATCTGCACCATTTTTCATTCATTCATTCACTCATTCATCCATTCACTCACACAGACATGCACTTATTCACTCAGTCAATCACTCATCCAACAAAAAGCCATTGAGTGCTGCAGACCTGTGCCTCGAATGGTGTATGTAGTACTGAGTCAAGCAGACAGGACACCCCTCCCCATGGAGCCAATGCAAGGGAGGGGAGTCAATGCCATTGAACATAAACACTAAGAACATCTGGCAGGGCTGGCAAATGTGTTAGGGGAAAATCAGAACATATACGATGTAACTGGGGCACAAAGGAGCTTTCAGTCTGGTAGGAAGGATATGTCTAATGTGAAAGAAATGACTAGAAAATATGCACAATGTGGGACATGAGAACTTTATACAGAAGACTGAGAAAAAATAAAATAAAAAGGAGAGAATGGGCCAGTGTCAGGTGAAGTCAGTCAGGAAAAACTTCTTGGAGGAAGGACATTGCCCCCTCAAAGGATATAATCGTGACATTAGACATGATTTAGGAGAGCATATCAGAGGAGAGGCATTAGGCAGGTTACCTTCTGCTTACACCAGCTTGTTTACCCTTGTCAGCACCCTGTCTAGATCTGCCTGCCACCCCTGCTGGTTAAATCAAGAATATTTTCTGAGAATCCCTACTGCCTGGCTCCTCCTCTTTTGTTTGAATCCCCTGGGCCCCTAGTAGATTAATTATCCAAACAAAAGGTTTCAATTCTTTTCTAACACAGTGCAGACCACTGGAAACAAAGGCAGTGGCCTCCATTGCCACCCCCACACTCAAAGAAGAGAGCCACAAAATAGACAGGGGCTACACATATTTTGGCTGCAAGTTCACACCCAGAAATACTATCAATGGACACACAGCAAAACTTGTTGGATTTGCTCATCCCAAAGCAAATAATAATAATAATAATAATAATAATAATAATAATAAAAACCTCTGAAGGCACTGAGAAAGAGATCAGGGAGGAACTTGGCTCTAAGGGATGCGCCCTGTCCACAAAGGGGAGCCTACTCTGACCCGCCTCCTTCCCTCACTCACCATAGTGGAAGCCAGCAGGACACAAGATTTGCCTTGTTAGAAATATTTATGTCTCCGTAACTGATCTCCTATAGAAAACACACATCATTTGCCATCATAACATCCAGTTTTGTAACTACTGCTCAACAGGTGATCTCTTCTCGTATTATGACTCAGATGGAAGAAGGTTTCCCAAAACCTGTCAAAATTTGATATTTAAATTTGTGTAGCTATCTGCTTCAGGCTTATCTCAAAAAGAATATTCACGGAAGCCCAGAGGCTCTCCCAGAGGCTAATATGTATGATCTCTCTTATATTGGAATCAAAAACAAACAAAAAACAACTTACAGATACAGAGAGCAGATTGGTGATTGTCAGAGGTTGGAGGTAGAAGGTGGGAGAAATGGGTAAAAGGGGTCAAAGGTACAAAAGAGAAACAAACAAACAAACAAATGATGTAAATCTAGATCAATCTGAGCCCTGAGGATTTGCAGCGACCCTTGGCACTGAAATCAGAAAGAGATGATCTGTACCTTGTCTTCGCATCATCATCCATGCCTTCACAATGGCCCCAGGCTGCCCCACAGTGGGCACCACAGTGGGAATTAGGCCTTTTCTTATGAAGGCCTCAGAACAGGCTCATGTCCCCGGGATGGTGCCATTTACTATGACCAACGCTGTGTGTGTGTGTGTTACTACGTGTATGTATGGTGTGAGTATATGTGTCAGTGTATGTGTATGTGTGAGGTGTGTGCATATATATGTCCTTGAGTGTGTATGGTGTGCATGTGTGTGATACATGAATGTGCAAGGGTGTGTGCATAAGTGTGGGTTCATGTGGGTATGCATATGTATGTACATGACTATGAGTGCATATCTGAGTGTAAATATGTGCGTGGGTGTATGAGGACTGTATAGTCAACTTCCTGGAACAAGCACCAAAGCTAAGCAGATGAGGTACTTTGCCCCATCATTATCCATATAGGAGTTCAAAGATAGAAAAGCAAACACCAAGAACATGTGTTTACGAGGGTTATTCTTAGTCCTTCCTGGCAACAGTAAGATATCAGCAACCATGTTCTCTAGTAACAATCCAGTGAACTTTTCAGAAGGATCTTGCTAAAGTCCCTCAATTTTTATCTTTGTCTATTTTCAGATAGAGATAATCTAAGGAGAGTTTCCAGTGAAGTATAGCAATCCAGGAGGAAAAAAAACACTAGCTTGAGAAAGTTTAGATTTTTATCATGTATTAACTGTGGTCTCCACTAAGTCATGTCTCCTCTCTGTACTTTACTTTCCTAATGGGCATGGAAGGGATGGAAATGTTCCCCTTGCTTCATCCACACGGGGTCATAGGTAACATGAGATTTACATTGAAAAACGAAAAGCATGGTATTAAGTGTCTCTGAAGGCAGTGCTCAGCACTTCCTTGTAAGTTAGGTGGTGACAAGCTTCAGATTTTAAAAATGGGATCTCTTTAACGTCCCTAGAAGAAATCTGCATTAAGGGGCCTCTTGCGAAAATGCTGGCCCTTCATTCAACCTTTATTGCTTTAGCCCACCCACAGGTCTCCAAAATTACTTTCAGCAATTCTAGTGATTTATTGGTAAAGAAGGTTAATGGTGGGCAATTTTCAGTGACCACAGGGTATCATGAAATGCAATTTCTGTGAATTCAGGCTGACCACGGGAGGTAACACAAATTTGTGTTGAATTGATCAAAGGTATATTTTGAGGGACTTGAAACTTCAGCCTGAGTTGTGCCATGCTAATTGAAGAGTGTACGTGTTTACATGTGTATTTAACAGCAGACCACAAAAATGAATTTTCAAAGAGCTGAGATTGCAAAACTATGTTGGTTTCCCATCATTTAGGAAATCTTCTCCCCAGGTAGGAAGGCTGGGTCATTCCTGGGGTGTCTTGTTTGCCCTCCGGCTCCTCTGAGCAGCAGTAAGGAGGGTCTGATTGTTCAGTGGTCAGCTGATTCTTGGTGGGGACTAGTTTGAGAGCTTTTGTGGCTGCCTCTATTTCTTTGCAGGTGAGGCCTCGATCAAATGAGGCTTGAGGAGTGAAATTGATTTTTAAGCAAACCAGGTGACCGTTTTTTCATTTGCAATGGTGTATGATAGCGCTGAGAAGACAACTCTGGCCAAGAAAGGGCCAAAATGGGGAGCAAATAGCAGCAGCAGAAGGAACACTTCAACTTTGTGGCCAATGCTGTGCTCATCTTAGGTAATGGAGAGGAAACAGTGACATTTCTAGTCATGGGTGCGTGACTGTTGGTTCTGTCATTCTCTTTACTTTTTGAATTTATTACCTTGAGAGAGAGATTGAGAAGGCAAAGATGAAGAGGATAAAGGAGATTAGGGAACTATGACAACCATTGGCACAGATGTAAGTCACAGCAGTAAAACATAACCAAGGCCAGAGATGTCCTGCTCACTGGAGGTTGTCTCTAGAAGGCATTCAAAATTACAGATTCCTAGATCACAATTTTGATTCCTCTTGAACCAAAATTTCCTGGAAGAAAGGGTGAAAAATATCTGTCTTTTCAAAAAGGAGGTTCTTAAGATTAGCAGAATTTTAAAATGACCTTGTTAACCGCTCCCAGATGGCCTCCAGGCCTGTGCCTTGGAGAACCACTGCACAAATGGTGTATTAGCCCCCTGAACTGACCCTGACCCCCAACAACCTGAGGGTGCCAGTCTCTTAAAAGCTGCTGTCTAACAAAGAGGGGTTCCCAGACAGAGGTCATCCCCAGAACGGACTGGAGGCATGGTCCAGCACGCTCCTCAGCCTCTCAGCAACTCACTTGCTTCATCTATAAATAGTAGGGGCACATGCTTTATTACAGGGATTTTAAGAGCTGATGGACCCCCAGGATATGCAAGATGCTTTGCATCGTATATGAGATGAAGACTGTGAGCTCTTCTGCCCTCCGCCAGAAAAAAAAAAAATACCACCATAAATCATAACATTCACACACGGGCTATTTATCTATGCTGTTTTAATTTTTATGAACTCACTCAAAGTAAAGATGTGCTTTCTTTGTCCCTGGACTAATACCATTACCTAATTTTCTTGCCTTGCCTTTTTCAGCCAACATGACAAAGGTTACTTTGTTCTCTACAAAATGTCTTCTTATGTTATCCAACCCTTTTCTTTCTGAATATTTAAAACCATAAAAAAAAACACCCACAAAAAACACACACAGTATGCTTTGATTGAAGTTAAGCAAGTTCTTTACATTAGTAGCCCTGCAGTCATGTTGCTGATTCCACTCTAGAAGGTGCACCATGCCAACTTTCTAATAGTCTGCAATCAGATGCTTTAAAATAAGGACACTTTAAAATGCTGGGTCAGGAAAAACCCCAGCGAGGCTGAGAGCCCTTGCAACATCCTCTCAGCTAACATTGCTCTGTCCATGCCAGTATGGAAATTCACTTGTTTTCTAGGCTTTCTTCATATCTCATTAGGATGCTAAAATGTTGCAAAATCAAACCCCTGGAAGGAGTATCAGATATGCAACCCACGGAATACCAAAAAAAACCACATTATTTTGATTTATTTGCTTTCTTTCCATCAAATCACCAAACCAAGACTATCAAATTTATTGTACATGGCAATAGACATGACAGATGCCCAAGACACTTTATAAACCTTTGGGGGGGGAATTTGAAAATCTGTCCATTTTAGATTTCAGTGCACTTTAGGTTTCTGTTAGTATAATTGCAAATTACACGTCTATTCTGCCAAACTTTTAAGCTTTACTTGATTGAAACTTCTAGATGGCTCCAATTTTCTCCTCTGAAACAAACACTGCCATCTAAGTTTAACTGCCTCACTGGAGAACATAACACAATTTATAGTTTCCTGTGATGCCCTAGACAAACAAAATTCTAATTTACAGCTACAAAAAGGTTCATGACCGATGACTTGCAAACCACTTCCATTTAGATCATAAGTGTCTCTTGGTCTTACTGAGGATTTTAGTTTAACTTTGTCCTTTTATAAAACTACCTGACCAGATATTACAGACGAGTCATGGTCACTTGATTGGCAAAAGAAGAGATTGGATATAAGGCCCTGCTTTGAAATTGGCCTTAAAATATTCCCTGCTGGTGTCTGCTGGGTCACAGAGAGAGCAGGACACCATCCAAAACATTTGTATCCTCTCTGCTCACCTGAACGGTCATGCCCTCCAAGCTCCTAGGATAGTGGCCAAAAACCTCAAGTCCTCACAAAGTGGACACCAGCATCAACATCTAAGTCGGGTGACTGAATTACTCTCAGGGGGTTTCAAAACAATTGAAATCTGCCTAAGGCAAAATGAATACATAGCCTTTTCTCCTTGTCCTCTGTTTTTGTGGGTTTCATTCTGTCTCTCTCTTTCCTTTTCTGTAGAAAATCTCAGCAAAGGGGGCTCCCTTCCCTGATTCCCCACAATTGCTCAGCACTTGAAAATCTGATCTGTGCCCCACCAGACCAAGCCGCAAACACAGCGACCACAAGTCAGGACACTTACAGAGAGCCTGCTCTGTGCGGGGGCGAGAGGGGGGAACGATTCCTCTGGGCACTCTGGCTGCAATTAACCTCAGCCACCCACTGAAGCAAGGGCCAACACCCTCTTTCACCAGTTTGGGTTAGAAATATTAAGAAATGTTGTTACAGGCAGCTCGGGGCCATTCCTTGTCTCATGCTCAAACATTACAAATAGTGAAATTTATGGGAAATATAAACATGGGTTTGTTTACTAAATCCCAGGAGACCAGCATTTGGAAACTCCCTGTCAAACCTGGGAGACAAAGAAAATATACCTTAACCCCGCAGGGATCAGACAGGCGGAAAATACGACTTCTTCTGTGACATTTCTTTTTTTTTTTTAAGACTTAATTATTTTTAAGAGTAGTTTTAGGTTCACAGCAAAATTCAGTAGAAGGCACAGATTTCCCATACACCCCCCACCTCCACACATGCACAGCCTCGCACCCCACCCACCATCAGCATCCTCCACCTGAGTGGTACATTTGTTACCGTTGAGGGACCTAAGTCCATACATCAGGATCCCCCAAAGTCCATAGTTGATATGATGGCTCACACTTGGTGCTGTACATCTATGGGTTGGGACAAATGTATGAGGACATAGATGCATCAGTATACAAGCATACCTCAGACACACTGCAGGTTCGGTCCCAGACCATCATGATAAAGTAAACAGTGCAATAAAGTGAATCACACAAACTTTTGGTTTTCCCAGTGCATCTAAAAGTTATGTTTCCCTAAGTGTGCAATAGTGGGAGTTAGGTTAGGACAGTGTACTGGTATGCTATGGGGACAAACAGCCCCTGCATCTCAGTGGGTCTGCACACTCAAAGCTTATTTCATGCTCATACAAACCCTAAATGCAGGCTGGAGCAGGGAGCATCTTTCCACTCTGGCTCTTCTATAAGCAATTAGGACATTTCTGACAGGGAAATGAGCTTGGCAAATTCTACAGATTGGAAAATGGAAAAGATGGCAATAATGGTGAATAAGCACAAGATTGGTAGAAGAACCAGGCTGTGTAGAGCAAGACTTTTACTCTCAGTGCTGCCCTGTGCTTTGTAGGATGGTTAGTAGCATCCCTGGCCTCTCCCAGGGTGCAAAACTGAAAGGGGGTGTTTGAGAACCGCTATTGTAGAATATTACAAGCCTGGAAAGTGGGTTTATAGGTCATTGTCACCGCAGTGGGAACCAGCGGATGGTAATGGACAGTGTGGTGATGTTGCCCATCTGTACTTCAACAATGATTCCAGGCAGGACTGAACCCACGAAAGCCACTGAGGAAGCTGTTTTTGTTGTCCAGTCAAGAGATGGTGGTTGCTTTGCCCATGATGGTTACAGAGTGGGTAAGTGGTGTTATTGGTCAGTTTTTTGAGATATGTGATGTTGGTAGAATATACAGAGCTTGTAGTTGGGTCGAATATTGCATGTGAGGGAAAGAGAGAAATGAATTACAAAGAATCAATAATCATGATATATACCAGTGGCTTCCCAATACCTGTTTTGGGAATTGAACTGAGTTGGCTTTATGATAATGTTTAGGGAGCTTATTAAAATTACATATTCTTGAGTTTCACACCTGGTAATTCTGCTGTCTTCAACCTGGCGAGTGGCCCAGGGACCTATTTGCAATATACATACCTCTTCTGTGATTCTGAAAAGCAGTTAGTTCTGTGACTCCCAGCACCTATTGTGTGGGCTTCTACACCACTGGTGGGTCAATGTCACCCTATTTATGTATGCTGTAAGAGCCCAAAATACTATGGTTATTTCTGAGATGTGAAACCACGGGTGCTTTTTACTTCATTTTTCACATTTCTCTTTACTTGAAATCAATAATGAACACAAGCTATTTAATAATCAGAAAAAATGTCACAGAACAATATGGCTAGAGACTACAAAGAAACTTATTAAAGCCTACAGCCTAGTAAATAAAATGCTGTTTTATGTACTTCGAAAAATAGCTCAATGTAGACCACACAAAACTGCTGTTTGACATGGGGGGGGCTTATATTTAAGAAATATGTGTTAATCAGCATGTTTACTGGAATTTATATGCTGAGAAGCTTTTATTTTATAACTAGTAGCCCATTTGCAGGAAATATCCTGCAAGCGGCCGCTGCGGCCGCCGCCCCTGCACTTGCGCGCCGCTGCCACCCACCCCGCTCCGCCCTGCCCCACCCCACCCAGGCTTTCCCTCTGGCAGCCATCTTGCTTTCTGCTTTTCCTCCGTCTTCCTTCTAAGTTGTCTTCAGTCTTCACTCCTCCCTCCCTTAGCGTATGCAAATTAACCACCATCTTTGTTGGGTAATTTGCATACTCACCCTGATTGGCTGGCGGGCGTGGCTTTGGATGGTGGGCGTGGCTTGGGCCTAGTGAAGGTGCGGTCAATTTGCATATTACTATTTTATTAGGTAGGATATCTGAGACAGGATCCTAAATTGAAGTTTATTTATTCTTGAGGAAAAGTATTTGCCAATGAAAAATCTCATCAAAGGGAGATTTACGTGGATATTGAAGGCACAGTCTATGGGCACCAAATCCAAGGCAGAAGTCATTGCCTTGTGTCTTACAGAGACATATTCTATTTCTCAGGATGGGAGAGAGTCTTCAACTGACTTGCACACCTTTCTTTTCTATTTCCAAGTTTACAGAGGAGTAAACTCCCTACCTGCAAAGTGAGTCCTGGCCATGTGACTGTTTCTGGCTTGTGAAGAGCAAACGGTAACATGTGTCTCTTTCCAGGCTGAAGCTTACAGTTGCTGGTACTACCTCCCTGTTTCTCTCTTCTCCTATTGCCATGGCTGTGAGAGCACAAGTCAAAATGAGATGCCCCACTATCCAAGCAACAGCCTGAAAACCTGAGTCACAGCATGGAGGTAAGACACCCTGGTCAGGCGCTAAGACCTGTGGCAATGCAGAAACTCTTATTATGCTGCTCAACAGAGACATTGGTGTCTCATTTTTCAGTTTAGCATAATCCAGCCTATCTTAAATTATATGCTCAGTTTTGAAAATTAGGTTCTTTGTGATGAACTGTGTCAGAATTGCCTTGTAGATTCAGCGGTGATTAAGAAATTCATTGATGTCTCCTCAAGGCAGCTTGATTGACATGAATTGTGGCTCAAGGGAAGCTACTGCCAGTGAAATGGTTCAAATGTGTCTTAGAAATTAAAGTAGCAGCTTCTAATGAAATGTCCTTGATATTGAAAGAACATGAAGGAGCTTGTAGAACAAACTTGAAATACTTGGATGTCATTTCAGACTTTCCGAACCTTGTCTGTCTATGGAGTTGTATACCCACACATGTTCCAAACTTTTAGAATGTAGACTATTTTTAGGAAGAAAGAATTCCTTAAGAAATAAGTCCTATCTGATTCACTAAGATGGAGTCCAGGAACTGTGATCTGAGTGATCATTCTCTAGCATCACATGGTCTTCACTATCAAGTAAAAATGAAATGTTGAATTCTTGTTCTATTACCAAGATACAGGGTTGAAAATACTCAGGATAAAAAGGAATGTCAAGTTGACCATAGGAGTGATCTTAGTAATGATGCTTTCTATAATTTTTTTTCCACAAGGGCATTTTCCAACTCTATTGATGTCAAAATGTATTCAACATGATTATAATTATCACTAGAGGCCCAGCCTGCACTCTTTCTAATCCGAGACCCCTCAGGGGATGTCTGACTGCCGGTTTAGGCCTGATCCCTCTCACAATCTGGGACCCCTGGCTCCTAACTGCTCACCTGCCTGCCTGCCTGATCGCCCCTAACTGCCCCCCCACTGCCAGCCTGATCACCCCTAACTACCCCCTGCTGGCCTGGTCACCCCCAACTGCCCCCCTGCCAGCCTGGTTACCCCATGCAGCCTGCTGTTCAGTCATTTGGTTGTCCCTCACTAACCCCCCTGCCGGCCTTGTTGCCCCAGGCAGCCTGCTGGTCGTTACTGTTACTATGACTGTGTCCCAGACAATTTGCATATTCTTCTATTATTAGATAGATGATTGAAGTTGAGTTGTTAAATGTATCTGAAAATTTGCTTGTTATTGAGAGGCATAGTGCTAAATCTCCTTTCAAATAACTGGTTCACCTCATAGTGACCTGACACCCCAGACAGGCACCCATCCATGGAGACCAGCCCTTATATGATAATATATCTTGGGATTTCTCTGGTGATTCTCACAAGAATGGAGTTACTTTAAAGAATCAACCAATAATCATTAGACTATATGAATATGAACACCCACCCAAGTCATTTGAAAGTTATAAACGTTTCTTTAAATATGTATAAAAGGGAACATGTTCATTCAGTAATCTCTACCAAAGCCCCCAAAATACTTGATACTTTCTGGGGATTATCATGGCCTTTGTGACATATGAGTAGAACCCACATGTACTGTGCCTCTCCTGGGTGTTTTTTCTGGGGGAAGAGCCTTTCTGAACTTGGCCTTGACTACAGTTCCAATTCACTATGGATGATGCCCTGCAGACACTCAAAATTGGGACTCAGCATTTCACAAGACATTTTTGGATCTCATGGGGAAAGGTGGTAGGGAGTTTTCACTCTAGAGGTCTTGTTTGGCATAATAATTCCAGTTCTCTCTCATAAGATCACTAGTGCTGCAAGAAAATTCCAGTAGTTAGCATAATAAATGTGAGAAGTTCATCAGAAGGCTGATGGACAGCTTCATCAGGGCCGAAAATCTGCATATATTATTGCTTGCTGCTGGAACAGCCAAAGGCAGTTCCCCCAACCTGATCATCTTTTTATTGTTTACCAAACCTTACCTTTGATATGTATATCTGCTTTGCTTGATGGCAAAATGTGTGAATAAAAAGCCCTGGAGATTTGAGGAGCTTAGTCACTAGAACTAAGTTTCCATCTGGCCCTCCAAAATGCCTTCCAAATTTATATTTCGTGTCTAGTCTCTTAATCCATTTACATGCAGCTTCTTTTCCAGATTCCTGAACCCTAGTAGATGCTGGATAACACCCCGGCAACTAGGATATCAAATTCTAGAAATTCCTCAGTGTTTTTGCTACATCAAAAAAGAGAAAAGGAGATGTGAAATACGTAACTTGCCTACCTGGCAACATCAACACCTCTGGCTTACCGTCACCCAAGATGAGGTCTCACTCCACCATCTCCTCCAATAGGACTTCTGATATTTTCCTCCACAGGGTGGAGTGCTGCATAACCCCAATATCAGTTACAAAATGCAACCCATAGTGCTGAATTCTCTAGCTGTGGGTGTGACCCAAAAGGCCATGGATTCATATCTGAATTTATGCTAGCAAATTATTAAAATGTATGGAAAATTTTGGAGTTATTTATTCTTTATACTTTATCTTTCTTTATTAGAAATGACAGATAGTGACAAAGCTTATTTTTCAGAACAATATCAATTAAAAAACAAGTTTAAAATTTTTAAATTTTTACTTATCTCAGAGAACAATTACCTTAACCTTAAAATACCTCTAGGATTTTTTTTTACAACTTATACCATCTTACGTTTGTTTCAGAAACCTTTTTAAGGGTAACTATTGTGCTAATATTTTTCCATCCAAGTCACAAATATAATTGAAGGAAAAGAAAAGAAAGTCCCCTGTAACTTCCCTTCCATTATTAAACATCTGAGAGGATTATTTGTAAATTTCTCTTGTGAATATTCATACATTTAACATATTTTACATGGGGATATATTATATATACTGTTTTGTTAACTGTTTTTTACATATATATTTATTTTTCATTTAATGAATTATAGATATCACTAGAGGTCTGGTACACAGATTCGTGCACTGGTGGAGTCCCTCAGCCTGGCCTGCACCCTCTCTCATCCCCCAATCGCATCTTGGGGGATGTCAGACTGCTGGTTTTGACCTGATTCCCACAGGCCAGGCCAAGGAACCCCACTGGTGCACCAGGTCTCTAGTATGCATAGAAGATCTTTGACTAATCTCTTTCCATCATGCCCCCTCCCCCTTTCCCTCTAAGATTCATTAGTCTGTTCCATGTTTTCATGCCTGTGCATTGAGCATCTGCTCCCTGGTGGTCAGTGTGTGTTATAAGTTGAATGCTCGAATAGTTGGACTGTCGCTTAGGCTTTTATATAGAGGGACAATTTACATTATATATAGGATGGGGGAAAGTAGGCTTACAGTTGTGAGTACATGAAACAGAGTTTATTCTTGTATTATTACTTCTTCATTCTTACGTTATTTTCTAAACAAACAACTGTAAACCTACTTTTGCCCCACCCTGTGTGTGTGTGTGTATTTTTTCCTGTATATTTTAACAAAAAAAATACTGAATACTAATTAATAGAATGCAAGATTAATAAAAGCAAGGAACAGAAAGGTGGTTGCCAGGGGCTAAAAAGAAGGGATAGCGGAGGAATGGCAAAAAAGTATAACATTTCAGTTATGCAAGATAAATATGTTCTAGACATGTACTATATAGCATAGGGCCTATAGCTAGCAAGACTATATTGTATACCTAAACTTTTCTAAGAGTGCAGATTTTATGTTAAGTGTTCTTAACATACACACACAAAATGATGATAATATGGGAGATAGTTGCATGAGTATATACCTATCTCCAATCTCATGGAGTTGTATACATTAAATACATACAGCTTTTACATGTTAATCATACCTCAATAAAGTGCTTAAAATTTTTTTGAAGAAAAAATACACTTTCCAACAACAAACTAGTAAGAAGATCACAGCAACTCAGGATTAGAGGTTATATAACAACCATTGTAGAAGAGCTTCCTACAAACAAATAGTTCTCTTGTATGAAGACAAGACACTGAATAATTACAAATCTGATGGGGAGTTCTTCACCCTTCAATGTCATGGTCGTTCTTACATTGTTAATGTTTTCCAGCTTTACTCTTGTGATAAACAGAATAATGGCCATTCAGAGATGTTAACTGCTTAATCCCCAAATCTATGAGTATATTACCCTAGCGGGCAAAAAGGACTTTGCAATTAAGATTAGGGATCTTGAGAAGAAAGGATTATTCTTGATTATGTGGGTAGACTCAATGTAATCTCATGAGTGTTTGGCAGTCTCATCTGTAGTTAGAGAGAGGTGTGCTGACTGAAGAAATGGCAGGCAGATGTGATCTAAGACACATCTTGATGTAAGACTAAACCTGTCATTGCTGGCTTTGAATGGAGGGAAGGGCCCAAGAACCAAGGATGGCAGGGGCTTCTAGAAGCTGGAAAAGGCAAGAACATAAATTCTCTCTGAGGGAAAATGTTCAGAGAGAAACACAGCACTGTCTGTACCATAATTGTAGTCCAGTAAGATCCTTGTAAGACTTCTAACTTAAAGAACTGAAGATATTATGTTTATACTAGAGGCACGGTGCATGAAATTCGTGCATGGGGGTGTGTGTCCCTCAGCCTAGCCTGCACCCTCTCCAATCTGGGACCCCTCGAGGGATGTCTGACTGCCCGTTTAGGCCCGATCCCGGTAGGATAGGGCCTAAACGGGCAGTCAGACATCCCTCTCACAATCCAAGACTGCTGGCTCCCAACTGCTCGCCTGCCTGCCTTCCTGATTGCCCCTAACCGCTTCTGCCTGCAAGCCTGATCACCCCCTAACCACTCCCCTGACAGCCTGATTGATGCCTAACTGCTCCCCTGCCAGACTGATTGCCCCTAACTGCCCTCCCCTGCAGGCCTGGTCACCCCTAACTGCCCTCCCCTGCAGGCCTGGTCCACCAAACTGCCCTTCCCTGCAGGCTCGGTCGCCCCCAACTTCCTTCCTCTGCCAGCCTGGTCACCCCTAACTGCCCTCCCTTGCAGGCCTGGTCCCTCCCAACTGCCCTCCCCTGCTGTCCATCTTGTGGTGGCCATCTTGTGTCCACATGGGGGCAGCCATCTTTGACCACATGAGGGCAGCCATCTTGTGTGTTGGAGTGATGGTCAATTTGCATATTACTCTTTTATTAGATAGGATAGAGGCCTGGTGCACGAGTGGGGGCTGGCTGGTTTGCCCTGAAGGGTGTCCAGGATAAGGGTGGGGGTTCCCTTGGGGCATGGGGCAGCCTGGGAGAGGGGCCTGTGGTGGTTTGCAGGCTGGCCACACCCCCCAACAACCCAAGTGGAGGCCCTGGTATCTGGGATTTATTTATCTTCTATAATTGAAACTTTGTAGTCTTGAGCAGAGGCCAGGGCCAGCCAGGGTGGGTGGGAAGCTTGGCTTCCTCCATCACTGGGGGCAACCCAAGCCTCCTGCTCTCTCCAGCTCTGTGGCTGCCACCATTTTTGTTGGGATTTATTTATCTTCTATAATTGAAACTTTGTAGCCTTGAGCGGAGGCCAGGGCCAGCCAGGAATCTTGGCTTCCTCCATCACTGGGGCAACCCAAGCCTCCTGCTTGCTCCATGGCTATAGCCATCTTGGTTGGGTTAATCTGCATACTCGCTCCTGTTTGGCTTGTGGGCGTGGCTTGTGGACGTAGCGGAGGTACAGTCAATTTGCATGTTTCTCTTTTATTAGGTAGATTGTTTAGACCACTACATTTGTGATGTTATAGCACAATAAAAACCACTCATCTATAAAGCAAAGTGATAATTAGTGGAGTATTTTTCTATCAAGGCTTTGTGTCAATATTTTGTTCTTACTATATCAGGAACGTGTTGACCAAAATGTGCATTATTTCTGTTAAAAATTCTTTTAGCTACATTTTAGAATGGGTTTATAATTCTACTAGAGGCCCAGCACATGAAATCCTGCGCAGGTAGAGTCCCTAGGCCTAGCCTGCTATCAGGGCCATCTTCTGCTTGCTCGCCAGTCCCCAGTCCTGCCCTGCCATCACCCCGAGTTCCCCGTGGTTCCCCATTGGCCATTCAGTGATCAGAGCCTGTGGGCCAGGGGGAGGGACTGAGAGGTGGTCTAGGCACCTCATAGGGACTGGCCGATCAGTCGTTACAGTCGTTACGCCTTTATGGTCACTGGCCTTTTATTATATAGGGTAGCGTGAATTGCTTTGGACTCCTGTGCTCTGGGGTTTAAAAATACAAGAGTTTTACCAATCAGAAAATTATTTAGTTGTCTCTCTTCAACTTGGTTATTTGTCCTAGAAGCAGCTGATATTCTGATTTCCTTCACTGCCAACACCCACCCAGAGGTGACAGCCATGCACACAGTGCAAGCAAAGGGGACAGGAGGTAGCACGTTGTGTCTGAGAGACTGAGTCTCCGCAGTGTAGGTGGGAACAAGAGCAGTAAGTATCCTGGTGCCAATGGAGACTGGAGATTATAACGAGCATCATCTGTTTAGACTTTGGAGTATAAGAGAGTCAGACAGTAATTGGGAAAAAGTAGAACGTATGAAAAAAAAAATACTGCAAAAAAAACAGGACTTGTGAAAAAGAAAGACTGCAAAAATAGAACCTAGGGAAAATAAATATTGCAAGAAAGAAATGAAATGAGAGCAGTATTATGAAAATTCAGAGGAAGAGCATGTCTCTTAGAAATATTAGCACCATAAACAGATGATAATCAAGAACTGTGGAGAGTGCACTCACTAAAACCCAATTTGATATGTGCCCTGTCAGAGGAGGGGAAAGCCTTCAAGAGCAAAAGGTGACCAGGGGAGCCACAAACGAAAGGGCTCAGATAAGCCGAAAGCTCAACAATGGTGCAGATGGACTAGAGGAGTGACTGAGGCAAGGTTTGCTGCAGTTAAATCAGTGAAAGGGGGGTCTGACTTGGCAAGCGATCCTATATGAATAGGAACAGGAAAAGGAAATGTTGGGAAATGTTGGAGAAAGTGGCAGAGATGAAAGACAAGGAAGGCTTCATCCAAGCTGACGATTGTAAATTGTTCTCATAGAAGGAACTGGAACAATTACAACAGAGATGAGGAGCAGAGACTATTTTAATAATTCAAAACTATTTTACTGGACTGAATAAATGTTTTTACAGAGATTAAAGGGACTTACCCTCTTGCATATACCTCCCCTGAACAGCTCCTCTCATCAGAAATTGGTGCTTCTTTCTGTGCTAACCTTCCCTTACAGTCAGAATATTGATTATGACCCCCAAAATTTTTAAATGCTTGGGAAAAACTAAAACTCCACACCAATTAAAACTGAGTCTTCTATTGTTGAATGAGCTTCTGAGTAATTTTTAATGTATTTTTCTATGTTTTTCCATTTTTCTACAATGGCATATATTACTCACAATTAGAAAAACAAACATTTAAGTTAAAATGTAATAAAACATACTAGCCTGAGAACACCATACAATTGTGTTTAATAATAGGGACAGAAAAAGGCTGGAATTCTTTAAGTTTTCTACATTTACTAACTTTTCTATAATAAGCATGTATGATTTTTATAAATTAACTTGAAAAAGGAAACCTCATTTCAAAGCATATCTGAAATTTGGGGTTGGATAAAAAAAATACAGGGGAGTGGAACATTGGACAAGATCTGGATAAACTGTCAAAGACTTCTACTTCTCCATGAGTGAGCAATGATGTGTGAGTAAGCAAGGATCATTTCATTGTGGTGAAAAACTTTAGGGTGGCAACATTTTATTTTTTATATATATTTTTATTGATTTCACAGAGGAAAAGAGAGGGAGAGAAAGAGATAGAAACATCAATGAAGAAAGAGAATCATTGATCAGCTGCCTCCTGCACGCCCCACACTGGGGATGGAGACTGAAACCTGGGCATGTGCCCTGACCTCCTGGTTCACAGGTCGACGCTCAACCACTGAGCCACTCTGGCCGGGAAAGGGTGACAACATTTTAAATCATGACCGACTTCTTTTCCAAATGGTTGTGTGGCTCTCGGACCCCTCCTAAAACCTCCGTTGCCACCGTCACAAGGCTGCACAGGGATTTCACTATGCAGGACTTCCAGAACCTGAATTTTCTCACAGAAGAGTGAAAAAAAAAAAGTGTGGACTGACACTTTAAAGTAATTCATGCAAATTGCCAGTTTTAGGGGGTACTGGAGCCTGCTAGGAATCCCTGAAGCAGATTTGTTAAGGAGATTGATCTTATTTCACAGAATAGTCAACACCATATGTTATTCTTGCTGAGTTATTAATAAGTGATTGCATGTACCAACACTAATACAGACACCTAACAGATATTAAATGTCTACTATGGGGCCCCAACTGGTCTACACATTTTAAATGTGTGACCTTACTTAATCTTCACACAAAAAATTGTGAGGTAGGTGCTAACATCACCTCCGTTGTATGAACAAAGAAATGGAGGCAGAGAGATGTTATGTAACTGCCCTATGTTTTCTGTACCTCAGTAGTGGAGATGGGATTCAAAGATAACTTACCTGGTTTGAGTTTTAATCTGTATGATAAACTGCTTAAATCAGCCAGGGTACTCCAGAGAAACAGAACCAATATGTGAGAGAGGGAGGGAGAGAGGGAGGGAGAGAGAGAGAGAGAGAGAGAGGTCTCAGTCTCTATTCGCTCACACTCGCCACTCTCTTCATTTATCTACAGTAAGGACTTCGGATTTGAGGAAATTCTATGCTATTTAGTCTACTCACATTTGTGTAATAGAAGAGTTTTGTAAGAAAAAATAAATAAACCTGTCACCTAGTCCCTGTGTCCTGAGCCTTTCTGGGGTCCTGCAGCATCTCAAAGTTGACCAGTCCACAGTTGTCACTGGGCTCCAGGATAACTTCAGTGTCTTAAAATAGAGGGCGCTACACTTCTCCAGCCATCACAAATGGTCTGCCATTTCTAGTGTATATCCACCAGGATCACACAGGAGCCTTGGCAAATATTTTCTCGGGATGTTAGTGAGAAGGAAATGACAGATACTATCAATGACTTCTACCAACGTTCCTGCCTATGTAGGCATTTGGAAGTTCTGCTACCACTCCCTGACATAACTGGCATGCACAGTGGTGAAGAATTTCTTACCAAGATCAGCTCATCCTTTTTTGTGTTGTTCTATTTTGGGTGCTTACCCAACACAACACTATTGCATTTACTGATTTTCCCACCTCTTGGGTTTTGAACAGGGCATGAAACTTTTTTTTATCAGTTCCAATATCTGAAATGTTTTGCGATGCAACTCGGGACGCACTCACATTCTAAAATTTAAGGAAAGTGGTCCCTTCACCCTCTGCTATCAATTTTCTTGTGACAGCAGCTACTCAAAGCAGCTTTCAGAAGCCCTTTGAAGAAGCCTCCAGTCTCCAGCCTTTCTCCAGCGAGACCATCTGTATCCTCAGTCGCTGGACCTGAAATATTAACTAGCAGGGAGATCGACTTCCGCCACTCAAAAGCTCAGAATCAAGGGCCAGCTTTGAACCTTCCCTCCTCTGCTGTTAGCATTTTTTTCTGCCTTAGGCAGTTGGGATTTAGCTATCAAATTGGAAGAGCAAGATGTGGAAAGTTACTGTCAGTGCTTATGGGAGATTTGTTCTTCTCTTTAAGACCTCATCTTCCTCTTTGGTTTATAAATAGAATGGAACCTCATAAATTGAGCATCATTTTAGGATTCAGTGGAGCCCACTGAATTGTCAAAGCCATAGGCTAGTTCAAGTACTACAAAGATGGTGCAAGGCATATTGATTTTCATTTATGTCAGAGTTGCTTATTCTGGTTTTGCAGGTTCCACTTTCATGACAGGATATTCCAATTGGATATGAACATAATTTTTGAGGATGAAAATGCACATAGGGTTATTTCTTGAAGCACTGTTGCTTAAATCCACGTTGCAATTTCTAAGGAAATAACCCAAGGGCATTACAGATAAAGTGATAACCTCACTATTAGCCTTAAAATTTAGATCTCTAGCAGAAAGTATTTGAGCTCTCAGTCCTAGAGAACATATGCAGTTGGAAGATTGTCAAGTTGATCCCAGATATCTGTATAAACAGTGTGCACCTGGGTGGGAGATAGACAAACATGAAGGTATTATCAAGCCTGTTTTTCATGTAGCAAAATCAATTTAGAAATAAATGAGCTCCTATTGGGTAGTTGCAGCAGCTCAGGGACATCTGTTTTGACAATGATGACAGTGAGATGTCTAAAGGAAAAAAAAAATGACAGAAGCCTTTAGAAATGTGCATGCTTTCTCTTTGAGGCATATGATTTTGTGCTCTTGGGGAGAGTGAATATACTGGGACATTCATATTTCTATGTCCCCTCTGTCATTTTCAGAGGAAAATTTAATTCATTGGAGGAACACCCTGGAGAAGAGTCTGGCCTCAAGCAGCCTAAGGGTGAATAGATGTTCAGGCTCCACTTCCTGGCTATAGGTTGGAACAGGCCCTCCTAATTGTTTAGGATGAAAGAGAATAAGATAACAGCACATTTCTAAACAGTGCTGTTTATAAAAGGAATTGCTCAGCAACTTGAATTCCAAAGTTGATAATAACAAAACACTGAAGGAGCTAAGGCCCATTTCACTTGCTTCCATAGTTTAGCTGCTTAGTTATCTTGGTCATTCTAGTGAATGCTTCTACAGGGCCACACTCCGAAAGTTAAATTGTCAAAAACAATGCTAAAGTAAGTGGCGAATGCTTGTGACTAGTAGTTCAGTTGATACAGAACCAGAAGTTTCCTGTGCTTTGTGTGTGAATATGTATTTCTATTTAGTTTCTTGGTAACTATTTCAAATATTGATAAATGTCTATGACCATATACTTAACATATGTTTTAAAATTACTTGGTGCAGTGTATTTCAGCTTATATTGGGATTCATGTAACTATGTATTGGGGTATGTATATTGTTATGGTCTCTACTAGAACAGAGAAATACTATAGGTGGGCTGAGGGATTTTCATGATTAATTACAATATCCGGCTCATGCCCCTCAAGGGGTCCATCTCAACTGATCATGTAGCTCTTACTGTCATCCTTCAAGTATGGATTTGGAAGACCCAATATTTCCTGTGGTCCTTTGCTCTTCCCACACATGCCAGGCACTACCCACTTACTCACTCATTTATTCATTCACTCAATTATTCATTTAAGACACTCATCCAGTAAATCTTTACTGAGTACCCAGAAGCACTCTGGGTAGAAAATGTTGATACAGTAGGAAACAAAACAGTTTCCATCCTCATGACACTAGAGCCTTTTATGGTTTTCTTCCATTCCAAGTCCTTTGGCCACTTCCACATACCAGGAGTACCAATAATAATGATAATACAACCTTTTATATTTTTCCTTTTAGTGACTTTTGGCTTACAGAATATCAATGGAAGCCAAATTCATATTTGGCATTATTATCCCAACTTTGAACCACCACTTTTATTGTTCTGTGGGTTTGTGTCTTAAAGCCAAAGATCTAAAATTTAGTCTCAGCGACACTTGAACTGTTCAGTCCTTAAAATTACCTCACATAAATAGCCATTATATGTCGTATTTGTTAACATGTAAATATTCTTTTTTTTAAAGGTGATTTTTTCTGATATTATAACACTTATTTTTTCTGATAGACTTCAAGAAGAAAAATCTAACACAAGCTGACCATTATGTAACATTTCCAATGCAGCACATTTCCTGAATAAAATGCTCCCTTTTTACAGATTAAGTTTGGGTGCAGATTCTGAAATGTCCCCTTGAAAACAGAATAGCCAGGGCACATGGGATATAGATTAGGGAGATACTGGCATTCAACTTTCCTGAATTATGTTGTTATTTTTCATTTAATTTGTTTAAATGAAATGCTTGGATCTCCTTCAAAACGTGTTTCTCCTGTTGACTTTTATTAGCAGTAAAATAGATCCCAGAAGCCAAAGAGCTGAAGATTTATAATGCCTTCTGGGAGCCCATTTTGCTTTTCCACAACCCGTTCTGACAGTGTCAAATATTAGTCTTGGCAGGATGCAGACGCTGTCAGAGCAGCTCGAAGGCTTGATGGCTGTCCCATCATACATTGTCCAATGATGGCAGTGTAGAAAGTGCCCTCATCACCGAGGAAGAGCAAATCAATCAAGCTGACTTCCTCAATTGTACCAGACATAAGAGATGCACCACATTCTGGCTTGATGACCATGGCCGTGGAGGTTACAGGAAGGCAGGGTAGGAAAGCTCTGCAGAGCTGGCATTACCAACAACATCAAAAGTAAGAATGATGTCTTTGGGGCTTTTTCCCTGGACAATTTATAACATGAACTTCTTGTATTAGATGTAGTTTTCGGCAATAACTCTACCAACTTTCACATCTTGTTTTTGCCCAACAGAGACCAACTCTTAAATGACCTGGGCCAAACCTAATGAGGAAGTGAAAGTTACTGAGAGAAGTCACTAACCAGTGTCTTTCAAACTTAAGTAGAATTTAGTATTTCAACTAAATGTGTTTCTCTGGTTCTCCATATTAGCCCAGGCGGAGTATTTTCAGAAATATGCAACATTATTTTGCTAGAAATAAGTACAATTGATTATAAGATTTTTTAAAAGCACGATACAATAAAATGAAAATTCACACAGGCTGCTAATGGAAATGTAAGTTGATGCAATGATTTGAGATTAATTTGGCTTCTGAGGCAAAAGCTTTTAAGTAATTCCATACATTTTGATCCTGAATTTTATTTTTAAGATTGTATTATAGCTGCAAACTTTTTTTATTTCCTTTGCATATTGTAAGTTTGGAGCATTTCTGAATTGTTTTCTCTCTTTCAGGGATAAATAATGGAATTCCCTTACATGTCCCGGGAAACCAAAGGCCTCCTAAAGTGCTGCTGCTAAAAAAAAATCTCAGGAAAAAAAGAAGAGGACAAAAAATGTCCCCTTTTCCCTACAACTGGAGAAAAGCTAACACTAAGCTGTGAACATGCTAATGTACAGTCTGGTTTTTATAAAGCAGAAAAAAATGGAGAACATCTAGAAAATTTTCAGTTCTCATTCTCTTGTCCAATGTGATGCCTTATGCTAAAATATGTAATCCTATTCTGTTTCTGTTATGAAAACTGCCCTTGAAAATGTTTTTATGAAACAGGGACACAAAGACTTTAGCAATTATTGCTACATCCTGTGAAATGTGACCGATAACCTTGGAGTCAGAAGCTCTGTTTGTGTAGCTTACATGTGTTCTCATAACAAGACATAAACTGGCATATCTGTTTTCTGAAAGGATCAAATACGTTTCTCTATGAAGCCACAGAGGCTCATTGGCACACATCCCTTCCCCTCATAGCTGGAAGTGAAATTAACCCACAACTCTAGTAGAGTCTATAATTGAACTGAAAGTTTCAGGGTCTTATTAAAATTTATATTATCATTATCCTGGGAGGCTAATTAGAAAAGCTGATGAAAAGATGTGTGGCTAAGACTGTTCATTGAGTGTTGTTAATAATAGCTAAGAAAATCAGCTACATTTTTGATAGACACAGGAGAAGAGTTTGACTATGTAGGCATGTCAATCATATCACTATGCAGATTGGGCAATTGGGTCACATTTCCCAAATCATTGGAAATGTGTTATGTGTCAAAAAAATAAGTAAAACATAACACTAAACTCTAAATATACAGCCAAAGGCTTAAAAGTTTGCATATGTATTATGGTTTGCACCCAGTGGAAGAATTTTGGATGACTTGTGTCTTTTTCTTTTCTTTTTAAATATATTTTTATTTATTTCAGAGAGGAAATGAGAAGGAAAAAGATAGAAACATCAATGATGAGAGAAAATGACTGACCAGCTGCCTCCTGCATGCCCCCTACTGGGGATGGAGCCAGCAGCCTGGGCATGTGCCCTTGACTGGAATCAAACCTGGGTCCCTTCAGTCTGCAGGCCAACGCTCTATCCCCTGAGCCAAACCAGCTAGGGCTATCTTTTTCTTTATATTCCTCTGAATTTTCCACTTTTTCTAGAGTGAACATATTTTTTTTATATAATTAGAAAAAACTTACTAAAATGTCATGAAAAAAAACAACAAAATATAAACATCCCAATACTTTTGTGTAGTATACTAAAACTCTAGCTGGTTTTAGCACTATTTTGTCCGTATTTTCAAAAATGTCAAAGTCTAGATGGGAAGTCAGTTTATTTGTACTGACAGTGCAATGTCTGTCTTTCTCTAAGATACTCTGCCTTCTTCTGAAGGGAGCCATTGGTGAAAATCTGGATGTTTCTCTGTTGGTTTTTATTATTATTATTATTTCTTATCAAGAAATCTACACTGTTTAGAAATAAATCTCATTTTTCAAAACATAATTTATTTCTTTTATTAGTGGAATAACAAAAAATATATACCTACTAAAGACTGAAAAACTATATGAATTTAGAAATAAATCTCATTTTTAATAAATTATTTGAGAAGAGATGAAGCTGCCCACATATGCAGTCAGAGCTTATCACCAAGAAATCTATCTACTTGCTTCTATTAACTTGGTGTCTTTCCTTTATTTTTTAATCTGGTGTAGTTGGCATTTCAGCAGAAATTAGGTTCACTTCCAAAAGCGGTCATCTCATAGGCCCCTTTCAACATTTCCCCATGGGTCTTCAGAACAGGTGATGTCATGGTTCTCTCTGGAAGGAAGTCCCCAAGCTCAACAGCAGCATTTTGATGCACAGATTTTTCTCATTGAATATGTTGGGTGAATGTTTTATAATCACCTTCTGAGTGCAAATTAAGGGAGTCCTTTTGTCAGCGATGGCCAGTGTCAATGTCACCCACTGTGATGATGCACACTCTGACGCCCCTTCTCCAGACTTGTTCCTGAAGCAGGAGAGTGATAGTGGAAGATCCCAGAAGCAACAAAAACAAAGAAAAGTGATAGAAAGGCTCATGTTGGCAAAAAGTCACAATAAATGAAGGCAAGAAACACTGAGTGGGCTCATAACTAGATCTAAGATATTGGGCCTCAACAATGCCTTTCCCTTAGATACAAAATACGTTTACAAATAAAACCACCATTATGAGTCAAACTCATTCTCATTTGCAAATGGTCATAAAACACACAATTCACGGAATGCAGATTTTTAGCAATTTAGCACTCCTTGAACATGATAAAAAGTATCAAAGCAGAAATATTGTGCCAATAGTTTTACAAATGTATAAATGTTAATTATGAACAAGTTTACCTGCAATAGTGTTGACCATGCTAGGTAAGGTTTGTGGAGAAGTTAATCCTGGCTAAAGGTTATAAAAGAATCTATCATTTTAGCTCAGAAACAGAGACAATAAAAGTGCCTATTGATTTTTTTTCTTGTGGTTTTTATAATTTATGGATCCATTTCCTTTTATATCCCCAATTTGCTAAAAATTGATGGCAAGAGCAACAAAATGACTAACTAAACCTGTTTCTGGTATAGTCACATCTGTCTAGACAGTGTGATGTGTTCATCACTAAACCAGTCATAATTTGCCAAAGTTTCTGAGGACTTGGCTGTGCCCAGGTGAGCTGCCGGGAATGGACCTGGACCCAGAAGGACTTCACAAGTGCAATTGTAGGTTTTGTGCAATTCCAAAGAAAAAGTAGGCAGAGCAAGAGAAACTGCTGGTGAGAGCTTCATTTAAAGCCTGAATGGCAGCACTTGCATCTATAACCAGTTTTCTGTAGGTTATATTATAGCTCTGGTCCAAAAAATGTAGCAGAGCATACAGAAGAGGACCGTTAGGGACACAGACTGGGTACTGGAAAGCAGAAAGCAGAGGTCTGAGCAGACAGTGGGACTGCATGTGCAGGGCTCACCAGTACTCATAAGAGACCCAACTAGAGGTCATGTGGTAGGCTGGAAATGTGCCCCAAAAGATATAAACATCCTGATCTCTGGCCCCTGTAAATGTTCCTTTATATGGAAGTGACTTTGCAGATGTGATTAAGGATCTTGGGATGGAGACATTATCCATGATTATCTATGTAGGCCCTAAATGCAATCACATGTAACCTTATAAAAGAGAGAGTGGCCCTAGCCGGTTTGGCTCAGTGGATAGAGCATTGGCCTGCGAACTGAAAGGTCCTGGGTTCGATTCCAGTCAAAGGCACATGCCCGGGTTGCAGGCTAGATCTACAGTAGAGGGTGTGCAGGAGGCAGCTGATCCATGATTCTCTCTCATCATTGATGTTTCTATCTCTCTCCCCCTCTCCCTTCCTCTCTGAAATCAACAAAAATATAAGAGAGAGAGAGAGAGAGAGAGAGAGAGAGAGAGAGAGAGAGGCAGGAAATGCTGGCAGGTACCTCCCTCCAGGCCCTTACTTTCTCTCCTGCCCTGGCCATCGACCGTGGTTCAGTGTTGTGATGTCATCTTGCCTGCTCCCCTGGAGCCCTCTCTAGTTTCAACCCCACCTTCTACTTCAGTTCATCTTCTGTAATTTTACCAAAACAAAATCTAAAGTCCTTCAATGAGATTCCTTTGTTCCCATACAAATATTGTGGTCAGGGTCTTTCCTGATCTTTCCTCATCCCTGACAGGCACTTGGCATCGCTACACTAGGCATTCCAGCTACAATTCCCTGAGTGAGGCATGCCCTCTCCTGTCTTCCGGTTTGGGCCCAAGACATTCCTATTTCCTTGGTCAGAAATGTTCTTCCCCTGCCACTCTGCCCAGTGAATCTCACCTTCCTCTATTTCTCCACTCAGGCCAAGTCTCAGAGAAGCCCTTTCTGAACCCCTCTTGCTGAGGGACCGCCCCTTCTCTCCAGTCTCAGCGCACTATGACCCTCATTGCAGCCTCCCCCACCCTGCATAGACACCTCGGGTTTTATTTTTGTTTCCCCCACTGAGACCTTTCTGGGGGTCTTATCTGTCCATCTTCATCACCATTCCTGGCCCATAAATGGATTCCAAGAAGTTTTGTGCAATAAATAAATAAATACATGATTCATATAAGCATAGCCTCACAGGTAAACCGAGCCCGGTCATGACCACTTGTGTTTAAGAGAGCTGAAGGAAAACACCAAGTTAAAAACAATAACATGGTAAAGGGCAAAATCAGAGAGAAATGGAGGTAAGAATAGAGAAGCATATTGCCAAAAAAGAAAAAAATGGATTCATTTTAGAAGGGAGTCTTAAGAAGTTAAGTTGACTTTGTTCTGAAGTTAGTTTCTCTCTCTAGTCAAGGACCAAAACAGCATCCTCAATTGCTCTGTGTTGAATTAAGTAAACTGGTGCTCTCAAATCGGCAGGCAGTCCGGGAGAGAAGCAATTACAGCTCCTGAGTAGCAAAGATGACATATCCTTGGCTACTGTGTTCTCACACGAAAGTCTTTCTGCTTTCCTCTCATTAAAAAGGACCCAATTTCCCTCTTTAGTGTGCCAGATATACAGCATCCTTGTGATGGAAATAAATTAAAATGTATACCTTTCTTCACGACACTGCAGAACTGATGTGGAGATGCTGCTCAGCACGCTCTGGAGAGACAAAGGTTTGAGAAGCGTGATTCTGCATTCAAACATCACTCATGCCATTAATTGGGAATTGAGACATTTGCCACAATCTGCTTCCATTTCCTTCTAAGAACCAGCAGTTTATCCTGGTAATCGTTAAAGTCAAGGGACCCTGAGACAAGCAAAGGATACGGCTTTACACCACAGGTCTTATCTGAACACACAGTCAGCCTCTTCTGGCCCCAGGATAGGTCCTGGGTGAATGACAATGCCTGCTGGGCAGGCAGCCAAGATCGCCCTTTTTCTCAGTCGGGGATTAGAAAGAAGAAGGACACTGGGCAGAAAGCCCAAGCTGACGGCCTGTCCATGACCCCACTGTACCCAACATCTCCACTTGACCCTCTTTCCCTGCAGCTGTAAAGGCTGCCCTCATCATTCTGATAATACTACACAACCTCTAACTCAATTTTGAAACGTCTCCTTCACTGAAGAGCAGAATCCTTCATTTAAAAGATTGCTATTGGCAGGTGGTAAACAGTTCACCCCATTTCTGAAATGGCCTACGCAGAAGAAAACGTTTACATTTCTGTCTGTCAATTTTGTTTTCAATAGAATGCAAATGATAATTAGAGCAGCATAGGCCATCTCTCCTGCGGCAACCGACTCACAAGATGTGCAAGTAATGACAGAAATCCATGAATTTAAAGATCCTTTGCCTGCAGGCTGGAAAGAGGAGACATTAACCCCATTAAGATGAGAGCATTCTTTGGAGCAATTTTGACCAACAAATTGCTAAGCTCTTAGGGCCTGTTTCTTGTGTTGCGTGGTGGCGGTTCTTTGGGCTGATTTAAATGAGGCATTCCAGAAAGTGCTCACAGCTTTGCCTGGAATCTGGTGAGTGCCTGAGGCAGCTGGTGGATTAAAAAGAGTGGGGACATCTGTGCTGGAAGAATAAAGAGAGATTTATTAGCAACCTGATGTGCACCCTAAAACACAGGAGTCCAGTAAGACTGGGTACAGCATGGCTGGTGTGGCTCAGTGGTTGAGCACCAACCTATGAACCAGGAGGTCCCAGTTCAATTCCCAGTCACAGCACATGCCCAGGTTGTGGGCTCAATCCCCAGTAGGGGGTGTGCAGGAGGCACCTGATCAATGATTCTCTCTCATCTTTGATGTTTCTATCTCTCTCCTTCTCCCTTCCTCTCTAAAATCAATAAAAAATATATATTGGGGTGGGGGGAGACTGTGTACAAACCAAGTCCAAAGTGAGACATTTTCCCCAATACTTCAGAAGCCCAAATATTGTAGTGCATCTCGTCCCCTCCCATTCCACACCCTCTCAGGATCATGTGACAGTAAGTGCAGAGGCAAAAGTTCCTGCCGCCTCCCCTGCCAGGGGCTGTTTCAGATCCTTGCCACCAGCAGCAGGATGAGCATTAGTACAGTTGGCTTCCATCTGAGACATTGGGAAAGAATTATTGATATTCTAAAGTAATTAGCTTTATAACAACAGAGAGCAGAAAACATCAGGGAGAAAGTCATTTTGCACAAGCCTTTTATTCAAAGCTGTTCTGCCATGAGGAGCCTGCCAGGAAAAGGAGACAGAAATTTCAAAAATATTCTGACTTGCATTTTTGAGTCTCCTTACATTTTAATATCGGTGTTTCTTTATATGAAAGAAATGTTTTTCTATATGCAAATACATTTCCATTTTGCTAAGTGTGTGCTCTATGGATTTTCAAGAACAGGAATCTGAGAAGATGATAAAATGATATTTGTACAATGTCAAGAGTACAAACTTTTGCATCTTTGAAACGTGTTTTTCACCCAGAGAGACCTAGTGCTGCACAGGGAAGGAGGTGGGCATGTACAGGGCAACAATGCAAGTCATTCAGATTATTAACATTGGAAACACCAGCTACTAAATGGAGGAATGCATATGCTGCCTTAGGTTTACCTGGCACCACTGCTGAGAGGAAATTTCTTACCTTCTCTGGATTCTTAAAAGGTCTGAGATTAGAAAACCAGGGTGTTTTGTTCTGGTTGAGGAAGGAGCAGCCCCACCATCCCCAAGCAGCACTGCTCCCATTTGCTCTGTAAACTCCTTCCACTTTGTGGGTGTCTGACTGTGTTCAAATGAGTCCTGATCCAATTGATGAATCCAGGGTTTTTAATTAAGCAAAGATTCAGCTCCCTACCTCAGAATAATTTAATGTAACTATACCCCTGAGGGCAATGCTTATTTAAATGAACAAGGCTATGTGAACTCAAACGCCCATTTCCAAATATTATGCAACAGAGCAGTTCATAATTAAAAGAATGTCTGCTCCACATAACCTAAATGAACATTTGAATTTCTACCACAGATGCTTAATGCAAAGCAAATGGAGCGAAAATATTCAAATGGGGTTAACTCATGAAACTGAGTCATATTCCAGGAGGAAAATCAGAGGCTGTCACAGCAAGCAGCACAAGGTGTTTATGTGATGACCAATGCCAATACCGGGTCAGCAGACAATACACTGGGCTTTGTTCATGCAGCTCATGGTCCTGTCTTTGCTACAGGACCTTTGCCAGCCTTAAAACTAACACTCTCCTGTTAGTTTGTAAAGCCAAGATCTTTTCCTTAGTATCTGTGTGGCCTTGGGCAAGTACTTTGCCTGAAACTATCCAGTGGAATTACCAACCTCCCTCAACCAGTGGGAATAGGAATAAAATTAGACAGACAGTAGTATTAGTGTTATTTTAAAAGTCCATTAAAATTACTGTTTAAAATCAAGTGTGTGCACCAATAAAAATCCTCAAGAGCTTTATTTTTATTGTTACATATCTATAACTATAAAGCTTTATGTTTATGGCTACATATCCCTCTCTCTCTCTCTCTCTCTCTCTCTCTCTCTCTCTCTCTCTCTCTATATATATATATATATATATATATATATATATATATAATATCTCAAGAAGACCTAGGAAAGTTATAGTTTCATAGAACCATTAAGCATCAATCAAGTTAAAAGCTCCCTTGAGAAGAAGTCACTTGTAAAGAACTGATTTAAATTGGCACTTAGTCCCATCTCTCATAAAGCCATCCAGGCATTCAAACACACATTTAGTGTGTTTATGCTTCATGTCTCCTCCCAAATTCTAGTTCCTATAACTCTTACAGATTTTTTCACTTCTCAACAGAATTTTTATAATTTAAAATATTATCAATTCAATATTTTAAAATTAGAAAACAGTAACTCAAACCATTTGAAGAGCATCTCCAAGGCTGCATTAATGAAGAGAAAAAAAGCTCATGTTCAACCTTTGTATCAAATATTTCACATTGTTAGCCTGCCCAGGCGATATGTAGGTGCTGAGAGCTCCATGGACAAACAGACTACATGTGTGCGTGCTCCTCTCCACCACGTAGCAGCCAGAGTTGCCTCTAAAAACCACAGGTCTGGCCATTTCTCACCTACTGACCACCCTGTCAAGGGCTGGCCATTGCACTTGAGCTGCAGTCCCAGAGCAGAGCTCTTCACCATGGCCCCAGCCGCTCTCTGGTCTCATCTCTGTGTGGCCTTGGAAGACTGTGAAGAGGGAAATCCACCCAGTGGGCAGAGCTTTGGGCTATGTACTTAGCCATCCTCTGTATATAGAAAGAGAAGTGACTATAATGTGTAATATATATTCAAGACTAGTGGGACAGAGATGAATAGCCTACCAGCTAGCTAGAAAGAAGATAGGATAATGGAAGTCTGGATAGAGGAAATGTGGAAGGGCAAACAAGAGTGAATGGACACAAAGTAGAATAATCTTTGCATCACATAAAAGCATATACCACAGAAGATGTTCTTAGCAACCCAGTAGGCAAAATGACTCAGCCAGTTGATATCAACAAGCCTTTGTCATTGACTTAAATCACAATAGAGTCCTGCAGACTCTGAGCTTCTAGAGGGTGGGAGTTCTATCACATTGATTGATCTTTGTATGCCAGGTACTATGCACTATATGTAGTACATAGCAGGGACTCTTTATATGTTCATGGAAAGAATGAGGGTTGTTATTCATTCAGTATCCTACTTGTTGCTTTGTTGTTCTGTTTACTTCTGCTTTCTACTTTGAAATAAGAGAAAAACCATACAATTCTTGAAAATAACATTTAAGGTCAAAGGGATTTGTCTTCAAAAAAATGTGACAAGACTGACCTTGGTGGTGTTTTTTATGGCCTCCATGTTTAGGCCTTGGGTCCAGTAAAATGACAAGCTCCTGGCAAGCTTGGTGACGGTAAGACAGTTAAATGTCTGTTTTTCTACACATCACAAACACTGTTCAGGGACTTCGAGATGCTGAAAGTGTGGAGTAATAAATTTATATTTATGGTTTAGCAGGAATAAAACCTCAGTCTTTTTTTTTTTTCTAATAATTATATCAACCAGGTTTGGCAGCCTAAGGCTGTTTTTCTTCTCCCCAGACAAGGTCTTTCTTACATTAAGATATAAATAATGACACAGCGTTTTTAGACTGAATAAGCCCACACACACTGTAAATTTATAGTTGTTTTCCATCTGTGAGGACAATAAGTGCATCCTGATGAAGAAGAAAGAAACCCTGAATTTCTTCAACTCTAAACCTAGTCTTTTATTAAAAATAAAAAGATAATTTTTTTGGCCTAAATGTAGTTAGGTTTGTATTGAAAACCTGTATAAAAATACATCTGAAATTGAGTTTGCATTTTAATTGGATATATTTTAAAAATCGCTTTAACATACTATACGGCAGTAGTATGAACAGTAAAATTGATCATTCCTATGTACTCCTCTGGTTTGGAAAACAGGAAACTTCAGGCATGAAGGGGTATGATGAAGTATAGATGATGAGGGTCTCTCAACTGGCATGTACAATGATGTGCTCTGTGTTGTACCCTTTCATGCCCAAGTTGAATCACTTCATCTAGACCTGGTCAAATCCAGACAGATTCTACTGCATCTGGTCGCATCCAGACGGAATCCCTCACAGTATCCAGCCCAGTGGTTTGAGCAGGCAAGAGTATTTGTTAATTGAACAAAATTTCAGAACGTTGTAGATTTAATATTAATAGAGGGTGGACTAGAAAATTTGGACCAATACTTCTGCTAAGGACAACCAGAGAACTTGGACATAATTTTAAAAGTCTGCTGGAAGAGATAAGAGAAAGATGATAAGGTTGTGACATATTCAGGAGGAGAGGATCTGGACTCTACTTTCACTTAATGGCATCTTCCAAATTCTGGAAAGTGTTGGGGGTCGGGGGAAAGGCTAAAAATATAAGCAGTATTTCTGACAACCTTATAGGACAATGGGGAAAAAAATCAACTGTGAGTCATACAATCAGTGGAGAAAGGTCCTGACAAGCTATCCACAACCTAAGTTGTGATGCTTAAAAAGACATGAACTAGCCTTAGGAATGACTTAGCCAAGCTTTGAATCATTTTAAAGTCTCACACCCTGAGACTAATTAAAGTGATGCTAGAATTTAGTGCCAATGCCTGTCAAAAGCAGAATTAAATTTAAAAAATTAAGTACTCTCTGGAGTACAGAGCCATTATTCTGGGCCTCAAGGGTATTTAAACAATTCTGTATATAATGCTTTACACTCAATTAAAAATGACCAGCATGCAATCAGACCAATAACATGAATTAAAATGAAGAAACAATGAAACAATAAAAACAGATCTGCATTTTCAAATAAGAATGGGAACTAGAGAAAAGAACTAGAAACTATAAAATAAAAAAATAAAAAATATAAATATTAAAATGACTAAAATTAAGAATTCATTAGTTGGATTATCAGCATTTGACACTATAAGGAGAAAAATCAGTGAACTGAAAGATGAGACAGAAAAAAAGTCCAGAATTAAGTGAATAATTTTAAGGAGGGAATTAAAAACAGAAAGAGAATAAGTGAATATATCTAACACATGTGTAATTGTCCGACAGAAAAAGAAGATTTAACATAATGCAGAAAAAAATTTAAGGAAAGAATGGATGAGGATTTTCAAAAATTAATGAAAAAAGTCTCTGAATTCCCAAGCCAGAAAAATAAAAAGAAAGCCACAATTTCAGAGTAAAACTAAAGAAAATCAAATAAAAACATTTTTTAAATATGCTAGGAAAAAAGAGATTACCATCAAAGAAGAAGCAATAAGACTTGGAACTCACTTCATAACAAACAAAACTAGATGAAAATGCAATGATATGTTCATGCTGTGTAAAGAAAAATAAGACAACAGACTAGAAATCTACATCCAAAAAATAAATTTTTTCCAGTTTGAACTATACAGTTTGAACAATAACAACAACAAAAACATATAACTTATTACTAACAGATCTGCAAGATAAGAAATATTTAAAATGCCTTCAGGTAGAAGAAAAGTGGTTTCAGTAGAAAGTTAAAGATGCAAGAAAGAATAGAAATAAAAATCAATAAAAAGAGTAAACATATGGGTAAAACTGAAGAAATATTTAATAATAAATAATAATAACATTTAAATGTTTTAACATGTATACAATTGAAACAAAGGGCAATGGAATTATATATATATACTAGAGGCCCGGTGCACGAAATTCGTGCACTGGGGAGGGTGTCCCTCAGCCCAGCTTGCACCCTCTCTAATATGGGACCCCTCGGGGGATGTCCAACTGCAGGTTTAGGCCCGATCCCTGTGGAATCGGGCCTAAACCTGCAGTTGGACATCCCTCTCACACGGATCGCCCCAGGCACCCCCAGGGAGCGGCCACGCCCCCATGCCACGCCCCCCCGGGGTGCCGATCTCCCCAGGCAACCCCGGGGAGCAATGGCAGGGGCGTGGCCACGCCCCCCGGGGTGCCGATCGCCCCAGGCACCCCTGGGGAGCGGCCACGCCCCTATGCCACGCACCCACGGGGGTGCCCATCGCCCCAGGCACCCCTGGGGAGCGGCCACGCCCCCATGCCACGCCCCCCAGGGTGCCGATTGCCCCAGGCACCCCCGGGGAGCGGCAGCATGGGCGCGGCCACGCCCTCCGGGGTGCCGATCACCCCAGGCACCCCCAGGGAGCGGGCACGGGCGCGGCCACGCCCCCCGGGGTGCCGATCGCCCCAGGCACCCCCGGGGAGCGGCAGCAGGGGCGCGGCCACGCCCCCCGGGGTGATGATCACCCCAGGCACCCCCAGGGAGCGGGCATGGGCGCGGCCACGCCCCCCCGGGGTGCCGATCACCCCAGGCACCCAAGGGGAGCAGGCACAGGCGCGGCCACGCCCCCCCAGGGTGCCGATCACCCCAGGCACCCACGGGGAGCGGGCACGGGCGCGGCCACGCCCCCCCAGGGTGCCGATCACCCCAGGCACCCCCGGGGAGCGGCCACGCCCCCATGCCACGGCCCCCCCGGGGTGCCGATCACCCCAGGCACCCACGGGGAGCGGCCACGCCCCCATACCACGCCCCCCCCGGGGTGCCCATCGCCCCAGGCACCCCCGGGGAGCGGCCACGCCCCCATGCCACGCCCCCCGGGGTGCCGATCACCCCAGGCACCCCCGGGGAGCGGCAGCATGGGCGCGGCCACGCCCCCCCGGGGTGCCGATCGCCCCAGGCACCCCCAGGGAGCGGCAGCAGGGGCGCGGCCACGCCACCCGGGGTGCCGATCACCCCAGGCACCCACGGGGAGCGGGCACTGGCGCGGCCACGCCCCCCCAGGGTGCCGATCACCCCAGGCACCCCCGGGGAGCGGCCACGCCCCCATACCACGCCCCCCCGGGGTGCCCATCGCCCCAGGCACCCCCGGGGAGCGGCCACGCCCCCATACCACGCCCCCCCGGGGTGCCCATCGCCCCAGGCACCCCCGGGGAGCGGCCACGCCCCCATACCACGCCCCCCCGGGGTGCCCATCGCCCCAGGCACCCCCGGGGAGCGGCCACGCCCCCATGCCACGCCCCCCGGGGTGCCGATCACCCCAGGCACCCCCGGGGAGCAGCTACACGGGCGTGACCACGCCCCCCCGGGTGCCTATCACCCCAGGCACCCCCCGGGAGCGGGCACGGGCGCGGCCACGCCCCCCCGGGGTGCCGATCGCCCCAGGCACCCCCGGGGAGCAGCTGCACGGGCGTGGTCACGCCCCCCCGGGTGCCTATCACCCCAGGCACCCCCGGGGAGCGGCTGCACGGGCGCAGCCACGCCCCCCCGGGGTGCCGATCACCCCAGGCACCCCCGGGGAGCAGCTGCACGGGCGTGGCCACGCCCCCCCGGGTGCCTATCACCCCAGGCACCCCCGGGGAGCGGCAGCACGGGCGCAGCCACGCCCCCCCGGGGTGCCGATCGCCCCAGGCACCCCCGGGGAGCGGCTGCACGGGCGTGGTCACGCCCCCCAGGGGTGCCTATCACCCCAGGCACCCCCGGGGAGCAGCGGCTCGGGCGCGGCCACTGGGCACCGCCATCTTGATTTTATCAACGGTCAACAGGCCACCCGGAGTCCCGCCCTCAGCCTCCGCTGGCCCAATCATGGGCATAGCGGAGGTGCGGTCAATTTGCATGTTTCTCTATTATAAGGTAAGATAAGAGAATGGGTTAGAGATAAAGCATTCTAAGGTCCTTGCATCATCAAGCAAGAGGGTGAGACACCAATGAATGTCAGACATTAATGAATCAAGGTTGAAGGTTGCAATCTCTGAGGAAACAACTAAAACTAAAGTAGTAAAATTGTATATAATTTCTGCACTTATAGAGGGACATATAAAATCCAACTATCACTGTCTTAGTAACAATAATATGCCCCTAATAATCAAAAGCTCTGTACAAAAATGCTAATGAGAAGTCTACTACCAATTATTTTTAATGGGAAAATTATCATTCATTATACCTTAACCAGAACCCCTAATCAATGCCCTAAAATGTAGCTGAGATGCAGTAAAGCCAATTCCACCTATCCTTATCACTGAACAAGGGCTAGTGAGATTGAATTTATTTATTTATTTATTTATTTATTTATTTAATATATTTTTATTGATTTCAGAGAGGAAGGAAGAGGGAGAGAGAGATAGAAACATCCATGATGAGAGAGAATCATGGATTGGCTGGCTCCTGCAAGTCCCCGACTAGGGATCGAGCCCACAACCTGGGCATGTGCCCCTGACCGGAATCGAACCTGGGACCCCTCAGTTCGCAGGACTATGCTCTATCCACTGAGCCAAACCGGCCAGGGCTAGTGAGATTGAATTTAGTAACAAAGCCCCTCATGGCCAGCTGCACAACAGATGTGTGATGTATTTGACAAATGGTTTGCTTTTAAAAAAAGTTCACACACATGTTATTCTTAATGTCCTACTAATTTTATATAAGAAGTTTATTGATATAATTTATATTTTCTTTTGAGTTTTCAAGTTTTAGCTCCTATATTTAGGTCTAAGATTCATTTCAAGTTAGTGTTTATGTATGGTATAAAGTAGCTGCCCAATTCCTTTTTTTGCATGTGGATATGTTGTTGTTCCAAGACCATTTGTGGGGAAAAAAAAACTATTTTTCCCCATTGAATGGTTTTGATACACTTGTAAAACATCAACTGGTCATAAATTTGAAGGTTTGTGGGTGGACTCTCAACTCTATTCCATTGTTCTGTATGTCAATGTGTCAATCATATGCCAGTAACACACTGTCTTGATTACTGTGACTTTGTGGTAAGTTTTGAAATCAAGAAATGTCACTCTTTCAAATTTGTTTTTATTTTTTAAGATTTCTTTTATGTTATATGGGCCTCTTAAATTTTCATATAAATTTTAGGTCAGTCTTCCAATTTTCGCAAAGAAGCGAGCTAGAATTCTGGTAGTGATTGCAATAGATCTGTAGATCCACCACAGGAGTGCTATCATCTTAACATTGTTTTGCAATACATACATATGGCATATCTTTTTATTTACATAGGACTTCTTTAATTTCGTTCAACAATAATTTATAGTTTTCAGAGTATAAGCTTTGCATTTCCTTTGTTAAACTTATTCTTAAATATTTTATTATTATTGATGCTACTGTAAATGGGATTTTTTAAAATTTTATTTTAAAACTAGTGGCCCAGTGCATGAAATTTGTGCACATTAAAAGGAAATTAACTAGAGGAAATATTTTAATATTGCTATTTTCAATAATAGAAGTATCAGTGATGAAAGAAAATTAGTAAAATGTATATGAAAATCTTCCTCCTGTCAAAATCTGGGGCAAGCCACGGGACCTAGAGTCAAGTCCCACCCATTTGCGTGCACCTCAAAATCACGCAAGACCCAGACCTGGCCGGCCCCACCCTTGTCAAGCCCCACCAGGTGGGGGGCACAGCCTCAGGTCCCCCGTCAAGACCCACCAGGTGGGGGGACATGGCCTGAGGTCCCCCGTCAAGCCCCATGGGGCGGGAGGTGCAGCCTCAGGTTCCCTGCCCTGAGCACCACGCAGCCTCAGGTCCCTGCTGATCGCTTGTTACAGGAACCTCGTCTCCGCTGTGGGCACAGCCATCTTGTGACGGTGTGATGGAGTGAGGGTCAATTTGCATATTATCTCTTTATTATATAGGCTTGTTTGCTTCTAAGGTATAGAAATGCAATTGGTTTTTGCTTATTTTCTTGTGCCCTGAAACCTTGCAGGCCTAATTCACGCATTCACTAGTCATAATAGTATTTTAGTGGATAATTTTACTTCTTCTAGCTTGAATCTCCACTACAATGTTAAATAGAAGTGGTGAGAGCAGAGATCCTTGTCTTGGTCCTGATTATATGGGAAAGCACTGTCTTTCATCATTAAGTCTGATGCTATCTGTGGGAATTTTGTAGCTGTCCTTTACTGGAAGAGGAAGTTCTCTTTTATACCTACTTTCTTAAATGTTTTCATCCTGGAGGAATATTGGGGGTTTTAAGTGCATTTTCTCTGTCTATTGAGGGAGGTTAATTTTAATGTGGTGTTTTTATTTATTTTTCACTCTATTAATATGATATATTCATTGACGTCCAGATGTTACTCCAACATTGCATTCCTGAGATTAATACCAATTGGCCATACTGTATAATTATTTTTATATGTTATTGGATTCAGTTTGCTAGTATTTTCTTGAAGATGTTTACATTTACATTCATAAGTAATATTGTTTGGCACTCACCTATAGTTTTCTTTTCTTACAATGCCATAGTCTCCTTTTAGTATCAAGGTAAAACCAGCTTCAGAGAATAAGTTGAGAAGAGTTCCAGCCTTTTCTATTTGTTGGAAGATTTTGTGGATTTGGTTCTAATTCTTCTAGTTTGCTTGAACTCACCAGTTAAACCATGTGGGCCTAGACTTTGTGGAGAGTTTTAAATTACTGATTTAATTTCTTTACTTCTTATAGGCCTGTTCATACTTCTTAATTCTTTCTGTATGCTAGCAATAAGCAGAACTGAATATCTTAAATAAGTGTGTGTGTGTCATTAACTACATTATGAAAAGACATAATCTAATGCCAAGAAACAAATCTAACAAAATATATGTATGACTTCTTTGCAGAAAACATTATTTAAAGAAATTACAGAGCACAAAATTATATGAAAAATATATTCCATGTTTAGCAATCCTACCTAATAAAAAGGTAATATGCAAATTGACCGTACCATTGACACACCCACAACCCACGCCCACCAGCCAATCAGAGCAAGTATGCAAATTAACCCAACCAAGATGGCTACAGCCACAGAGAGCAAGGTTTCCCAGGTAACAGAGCAAGCCAAGCTTTCCGCGAGCTGTTGCAGGCCTAAAGCCTCCACTCAAGCTACAAAGTTTCAATTATAGAAGGTCAACAAATTCAAACAGAAATGGCGGCAGAACGGAGCTTGAGAGAGCAAGCCAGGGTTGCTGGTGGCAACAGGGGAAGCAAAGCTTTCTGCACACCCTGTCCTGCCCAGCCTCCGCTTAAGGCTACAAAGTTTCAATTATAGAAGGTGAATTAACTGCCACAGAAATGGCTGCCAGCCTTGGAGGGAGCAGCAGGCTTGGCTCTGCTCCAGGCTACAAAGTTTCAATTGTAGAAGGAAAATAAATTCCAGATACCAGGGCCTCCAGCTTGGGTTGCCAGGGGGTGTGGCTGGCCTGCAAACCACCACAGGCCCCTCGCTCAGGCCGCCCCACGCCCCAAGGGAACCCCCACCCTGATCTGGGACACCCTTCAGGGCAAACCAGCTGGCCCCCACCCGTGCACCAGGCCTCTATCCTATCTAATAAAAGAGTAATATGCAGATTGACCATCACTGCAACACACAATATAGCTGCCCCCATGTGGTCAAAGATCCTGCCCCCATGTGGACACAAGATGGCCACTACAAGATGGCCAGCAGGAGAGGGTAGTTGGGAGGCACCCGGCCTGCAAGGGAGGGCAGTTGAGAGGGACCAGGCTTGCAAGGGAGGGCAGTTGGAGGTGATCAACCCTGCAGGAGAGGGCAGTTAGGGGTGACCAGGCCGGCAGAGGAGAGAAGTTGGGGGCAAACAGGCTGGCAGGGGAGCAGTTAAGCATCAACCAGGCTGGCAGCAGAGTGGTTAGGGGGTGATCAGGCTGGCAGGCAGAAGCGGTAAGGGGCAATCAGGAAGGCAGTCAGGCAAGCAGTTGGGAGCCAGCAGTCCTGGATTGTGAGAGGGATGTCCCAGATTGGATAGGGTACAGTCTGGGCTGAGGGACAACCCCCCTCCGTGCACAAATTTCATGCACCGGGCTTCTAGTTATAAAATAAATTTTTATAGTGAAAACTTTCTACAGTTAATGTATAGAGTCAATGCAATCCCAAATAAGTAAAAATGAGGTTTTGGATGCATGTGTATGAGCCAAAAAGCCAATTTTTATTTAAAAGCATAGAACTAAGAATATCAAAGACACTCTTGAAGAAGAAAAAAATGCACAAGTGAGAGGACTTATTTTACTGGAAAACCAAACAAAACCACAATAGGAAATACAGTACTGTATTGGTACAAAGATAGACAAACAGATACATAGAATAGAATAGAGTCCATAAACAGGCCACAAAAACATGGACAATTGATTTTTGACCAAGGCACAGAGGCAATGCAGTGGAGAAGAGGGAGTCTTTTCAACAAATGGTGCTCAGTCAGCTGAACAACCATCTGAAAATGAAACCTGACTCCTACCTCAAATTGAATAAAAAACTCAATTTCAAGAGGGTTGTAGGACTAGATGTGAACAAAAAACAAGTATGCTCTTAGAAATTGCTAGAGAGGAATGTCATTATGATTTCAGAATAGAAACATATCTTGAAATAAAATACAAAATTCACTGACTGTAAAGGTAAATATGGGTAATTTTAGCTAAATTTAATACTTTCTATTAATAAAAAGCACAAATTTTAGAAGGTGAAAAGACAATCCAAAGAATAGACAAGATATTTGCAACATTTGTAATCAGAAAAGGTGTATATTTAAAATAAGGGATCTCCTACACATCAATATGCAAAATAATAGATATCCCAATACAGAACAGGCAAGTGAATTGACCAGACATATGCAAAAGAGGAAATCAAATTTCAAATAAACATATTGTAATTTATGTGATCCAGATAAATTACAATCATGGAGATGCCAATTAAATCTACAATGAACTAAAACTCTATCTCCCAGAAGAGCTAAAATTCAATATCATGTTTCAGTGAGGATTTGGGCTAAGATGTATTTATCGTTAATACATTTGTAGGTCCAAAATAGATAAAATTCTCATTCATTTAGTGCACACTTTCCTTTTTACATGTTTTTTTCCTTGCTACAATAAGTTTTTTATGTGAAAATCAATTTGTTTGATTTTAGTATCCATGCATTTTAGGTAAGATTTATGAGGACATAGTATAAAATTTTTAGACAAGAGTTAGAGGAATATGAAAAAATAATTCTAAGATGTAATACTTCACAATTAGGTCACAGCCTCTATTTTTCAGGGAAATTTTCCAACTCTCCACATTGGTACTTTTCCACTTACACAAGGCCACTTTGCTGGTTCATATTTAAAACAGAGCTAAAAGGATAGAGTTTCCTTCTCTCACAATATCATATATTGGAAAAGTGAAATATAAACGATTTACCTGCAATATTTTAAAACCACTATACATGCATGTTGCCATTCATAAAGTTCTTCCCAGAGAAGACAGATAAATCTAAGATGTCCTGTGGCAAACTAGGATTCACAGGGCCATGAATATTTAAGTGGAATTCAAGAAAATAATTTATGCTCATCTACTCCTTCCCAGTAAGAGGAATTTAATGTTTACCTTTTCATCCTGTCCTTGAAGAGATTGCTGGGAGGGAGGTGGTTCCTCGTGCCTATGCCCCTACCTGGGGAATTTTTCTTTTGGCTCTTGAGTTGTGTGATGACCAGCCTCTGAAGACCAGAAAACTAATCAGCCCCCCATGATTCTAATGGCAGACCTGAGGGAGGCGCTGGCCATCTGCTCCTGTAGCTTCGGAAACCTCCCAAGTGGCCCAGACCAGATGGGATGGTGCAGCCAGATGGCTGGCAACTCCCTGTCCAGGGTCTCTAATTTTAGTCCTGACATGGATGTCAATTGCTTGTGGGTGCTGCCTCTTCCCTCTTTAGGTGAGAAGCTGAGAAAGGACATTGAAATTGGGTCTCAAAAGAACTGTTGGCCCAGAAAGAAACTCACTACACATTGATTCATTTGCCTGTCACCATAACCATTATTGCTTGTCTCTTTTTCGGTTCTCATAAGTGTATTTCTAATAGCACATGATCTCACTCATCTAGGGGAAATAATGAACAACATAGACTGATGAACAAGAACAGACCCAGAAACAAGGAGGCATGGATCAGACTGTCGGGCCTCAGAGGGAGGGTAGGGGAGGGTGGGGATAAAGGGGAGAGATCAACCAAAGGACTTGTGTGCAAGCATATGAGCCTAACCAGAGGTTAAGGACAACAGGGGGGTGGGGGCATGTGTGGGGAGGGGTGTGGGATGGGAATGGGGGGACGAGGACAAATATGTGATACCTTAATCAATAAAGAAATTTTTTTTAAAAAAAGGCAAATAGGCTGACTCCTTGGGAAAATAGATTCCAAACTATTCATGACAGGCAGGCCACGGAGCTCTTCAGGCCCAATATGAAGTTTCTCTTTAGTGGACATGACTTTCCTCTGGGGGCATTTGCAGTCAACTCCCAGTGCCATCTGAGGACACCAAGGTTTCCTTCTTCCCACTTTACTCCATTAACCACTGTAGGCCTTCCCAATTCCAAACATGGTCCAATTCCTTTTATTTTCAATTCCTTTAAGAAGACACTGTTAAAGGTAAGAGAAACAGGCATAGAGAGGAAAATCCGCATTCTACTGCTTACACCCCCACGTCCTCTACCTAACCTGATGCATGTGCGTGCACACACATCCACACACGCACACACACAAGCAAGCAAACAAACATGCCTTTTATCTTCATCAACAAAGGGAAAATCACTGAACCAGAAAAAGGAGTCCTGGTGATTTTTCATTCTTTTTATTTCTTCAAGAAATAATAATTTTTTAAAAAAGCTAGAAAATAAATAAAATCTCCCTATACAGCTCTTTCCTCCAAAGATACGTTTTTTTTAAAAAAGCATAACTCAAAGCTATAAATAGTCAAGTACAGCAAGTCTTCCCTTTTGGAAAGTGCACGTGTACCAACTGACATTTTAACTTACTCTTTTCTCTGTGTCTTTTATGTTTTGCCAGCCTTCATTTTATGTGGTGGTTGTTGATGTCTCCATATTGCTGTATAGTTAATCAATGGTTAAATAATAATCAAAACATCATTATATTTAGCAATTATCCCAACACTCTAAGACATCTTAGACGCACTACATAGAGTTTGAGATGTTCATTTCCTGTGGGTTGACTCATTTGCCTCCCAGAATTTTTACCACATAATGTTCCATATAAATGTGCTCATTGGAGTGTTCTCAAAACCTAAATTACACTATTCATATGGACTAAATTTATAATAGCATATATTCTTCAATTTCACTCCCTAATGAAAATCGATTAGTCAAAGCCAGAGAATATAAAAAAGCCATTTAAGAAAAAGCCTCTATGGAAATATCAAGTGTATATACATATCCATTTGCTTCTGAAAACCTAATATTTCCTAGTGGAAAGTCATTACATTTAAGTTTAGAATTATTCTAACATAAGTCATGTTAAGCATATAGCTGAACCAAGATTATTTTCTCTAATCATGTTGTCCAAAAGACATTATTCACAGTGAGGACCTTAACAATAATGATAATACACTAATAACAAAACTGAGAGAAACATGAAATAATGTAATGGTCTTCAATGTGCAACTTCAATTGGATAGTACCTGACAAGATGACATTGTAAACTAGAAGTTTTCAAAAACTTGACCTATTAACAATTTAAATACAAGGGTAGGCAAATATAGGTTTATAATTGTGAGTATGCAAAACAAGGAGTTTATTTATTTTTTTATTGTTGAGAATATTACTAGATGTCCCCCAATTTCCCCTCTTGGTTCTCCTCCATCTGGCTCTGGCCCCACCCCAGACATTCACCGCACTATTGTTTGTGTCTATAGGCCATGTATATATGCATATAAGTTCTTTGATTAATCTCTCCCCACACTTTCCCTCTGAGATATGTCAGTCTCTTCCATGCTTCCATGTCTCTAAACCTATTTTTGTTCATCAGTTTATTTTGTTCATTAGATTCTACATATTATTGAGATCATGTGATATTTGTCTTTCTCTGACTGGTTATTTAACTTAGCATGATACTCTCCACCTCTATCCATGCTGCCTCAAGAGGTAGGATATCCTTCTTTTTTATAGCTGTATAGTATTCCATTGTGTAAATGAACCACAGCTTTTTTATTCACTCATCTACTGATGGGCACTTGGACTATTTTCAGATCCTAGCTATTGTAAATATCACTGCTATAAACATAGGGGTGCATATATTCTTTCTGATAGGTGTTTCAGGGTTTTTAGCATATATTCCCAGAAGTGGGATCCCATATCCTAGGACCTTAAGTCTGGTCATGAATGATTTCTAGGGCTCAACCTCTCCTTCACCTGTGCAGCCTGGCCTTCAAACCAAGATTCACCTCTTGAGCCCTATATTTCCACATGGTGATAATTAATATTGAACTTCACCTTATTTTTTCTCCATCTCAGTTAAGAAAAATTGGATTGTTCTTGTCACTCTTCTCAAATGTGAAACACTCTCTGGGGTGACTTTAATAATCTTTGCCACTTATTTGAAAACAATCATTCTTAATTTTCAAAGGAACAAGAAAATCAATGTAACAGTTCTACAAAATAGGCAAAAGTGAGGTCCTGTTATAGCCTAATTATTGATAAAAATTAGGAAAATGACCAAGGGTTTTTTGATGGCTTTTTAAATGTTTTGGCAAAATCAGCTTAGAAAGTCATATTCAAAAGCATAAATATAATAACTAAAACCCATGGAGACTGATAATATTTTCAGAGTCATCAATAGAAGTATGAAAAGAAAATCTAGGAACCAATTATCGGCCACTCTGTAGGGCTTAGATCTCTGCCAGTCCCATGTTGGGCTATTCGAGGTTGTCAGCAGCATCGTTTTCTGGCTTTATATCTAGACAGATTTTGGGACTAGAATACCTGAGCTTCCCAAGATTCTTGTCCAACAAAAGACAGGACTATAAAGACCATACTCTGTCTGCTGATGCCTTCCCCAGGCAAACTAGTGTGGTTTCTCCTCAGGGACTGTGACCGACAGGTCATCTCCAGCAGCTATCTAACCAAGGGTTTTATCGCAGATGCTGACGAGCCTCAGGGAACGCATTCCATGCCCCGACTTTGCACATTCTGAGCATCTCTGCTGCACGTTAGAGTTAGATTGCCTTGGCACATCCTGTGTTTGAAGCCAACTGCTCACCCTAAAACTTTCTGGTCAGATGGTATTTGTATTCAGAATTTACATTGTTGGAGTGTAAATCATAATTGCTGGTCAAGTCGAATGATTTAAAACTGCAACTTATGTGGACATAAAAACATATCACATTTGTACCTGCACAGGCAGTATGTACAAACAGTATTAGGAAAAATATTCTTTGCATATCAGCAACAAATTTAGACTCAATAAGTATGTACTAGTCTAGCTATATGGCTCATTTTAATTTCCAAAAAAGTCTGAAGTTTGTATAATTTTATTAGAGGCTTTCTAATCAGTGCACAGCTCTGTTGCCCAGTTTTGAATCCCAGGCCTCTCTCTTGTAGACATATGATCTCGGGAAAGAACTTTATCATCTCTGAGCCTCAGTTTGATTTTCTTTAAAAGGTGGATAAGTTTGTTTTGATTTAATACAGTAAACTTTACAGATGAATTTGATGAGTAAATGAAAGGTCATGTTTATCACATTAGGGACTACTATCCCATGTATACATGGCAATGTGCCACGGGGAACTCAGCACCACAGGATACTCTCCAGAATCTTTCTGATGTACCTATTTTAGTCAATGATAAGTAATAAATATTTATTTGCTTTTAATTAAAGACAGATGCATTATGAAGTAGACATTTTAAGATAAAACATGAGCTTCCAAAAGATTTACCTCCTGCAGCTGACTCCTTTGGCTACAATGCAAGACTGCCACTCAGTTTTCTGGCACCATCCCACATTTTCTTATATCTGTGATTTTTATCATCTTTGCCAGTGATGACTACCTCCTACCAGTGTGGCTACCCATGGAAATCCAGCCCCACTTCAAGAACTACAAAACTTTCTATTTTCTGTGACGACTTTCTTGAATCTGCCACCATATGCAATTTTCCCTGCCATGAATGACCAGAACGCTGTATTTATAATAGTTGTCCCATACTATATAATAATGTCTGTGTGTGCATTAGCACTCCTTTCTTTCCTTGTTAGACTGTCAGCAACTTGAGTTCAAATATTATTCCCAACATTTTACATCTTTCTTTCCTCCCCCAACCAAAATGTCTAGCATGGTGCCTTTCATGTCATTAAATGTTTGTTGAGGTGGCTACATCCCATACCTCCATCAAGAATAAGTGCTAGCCTATCTGGTATGGCTCAATGGTTGAGTGTCAACCTATGAACCAGGTGAATCAGGAGTTCACAGTTCCATTCCCCATCAGGGCACATGCCTGGGGTTTTGGGCTCAATCCCCAGTGGAAGACATGCAGGAGGCAGCCAATCAAGGATTATCTCACATCATTGATGTTTCTGTCTGTCTGTTCCTCTTCCTTCCTCTATGAAATAAGTAATAAAATATATTTTTTAAAAATAATAACTGCTATATAAGTGAAATAAGCCAATCAGAGAAAGACAAATATCAGATGATCTCACTTATCTGTGGAACTAATGAACAAAATGAATTGACCAACAAAATAAAACCCAAGACATGGAGGCATGGAACAAACAGACTGGCATGTGTATAAGTGTGTGTGGTGCAGGGGGTGAGGGGGTAAGAAGAGATAAACCAAAGACCTTATATACTTATATGCATAGCTCATGGACACAGGCAATAGGATGGTAAAGGCCTGGGGAGGGGAGGAACTGGATGGAGGAGGGGAAAGGAGGGGAAATGGGGACCTCTGTAATACTGTATATATATATATATATATCTGCCATAGGGCAGTTAGAAGTCATTCACCCACTGTCACAATGACATCAGTGGAAAGATGACCACATCATTGGGTTATTGACTTCAACTCCATGAACGTACCAAGAACAAGCATTTTACTTAATCCTCCTACCACAAACTCATAATTTTCAAGTAAGCTCAACCTGTTTTCCCTCAGGGAGCCTGTTAGCTTGGCTCAGCATCAGCCAGAGGAGTGGTTCCATAAGGTAAAGAACACCTTTACTGAACGACCCATTTACAACAAGGTCTGTTCAGACCTCAGCATGAAAAGGAAAACTAAACAGTATTGTTGGAATGTCAATTGACAGCTAATTTCATATCTAGCTGTTCCCTGAAGATTCTACTAGCCTCATTTTTGTTTTGTTAAGTTTGTTTAGAGATAGTTTGTGTCAGGCTTTATAGCAAACAACATAAGAACATTAACTAATATTTAAAACACTATTTCCTGAGTACCTAGTAGATACCAGGCACTGAGGTAAAAAAATAATAATAATAATAATGAGGAGCCAGAAATGATCTGGATGGACTTTATCCATAGTCAGCAGTGCAATTGGGACCACTAAAGAGGAAATTAAATTCAGGGCAATGAATGTTATGACAGTGGAAATACAGTTTGTCAGGGAATATATATGAACTAGATTCGATAGGCTTTGGCTATTGCTTGTCAAGTACAAATGAAATCTAGGGAAAAGCCCATCCTTTTGTATTGACTCCTCAAGGGACACTAGAAATAAAGCAGGTTCACCTGAGGTAAGGTTGAGGTGAAGAAAGATGGTCTCCACTCAGACTTCAGTAGCACCTCCATTCTGTGCCAACATTCACACATTCCTTTTGCACAAAAATACTGTGTGGTTCATTATAGTTCTGGGTCCTACCTGGTGTGTAGTGTTTATTATTTAGATGTCTACAACTCTTCTCTGCATCACCCTCCTGTGCCCGATCACTGGGTCAGGCATGCTGGGCACTCAGCAGTGATGGATGGCAGACTCAACAGAAGAGAAATCTGAGAAAGCAGCTCAGTAACAATTTCCAAAGCAAAGAGGTGGCTGAAGCAGGGTTCTCTCTTTCCTTATAACTAGGCTAAGAAGTGGATTTCATCATTACAGATTGAGTTTAGGCAATGGGAAAATCATACAGACCTAGGAAGCACCTTGTCTGGTCATGTTATAAAGTGTACCTGATGCAGAGCCTAAAACACATGCTGACAATCAGAGTAACACCCTGAAACCCTGAAACCACTCATACCTTCCCATGTTGCTGACCCTGCACATCATTGGTCCATGTCTATCTGCTGGTCAAACACAGAAGGGAACAATGACAACATTCAATGCCACCATCACTCTTCTGCAACCTGTAGAAGAATGGCCCTCTGTTTGGAAGCAAGAGGAAGGAGAGAGCTTCAGTTGGATGAATGAGATGTAGAGTGTGGTTTTGACTCCTTGGGCTCATTAATATGTTCTGGGGAAAGGCAAACATACACATATTGAAAATACGAAGCCACACATGGTTATATACCTGAGTAAAAATTCTCCAAGATTTAGTGAGGAGAGGAGCTCATAAGACTGTACGAATGTGTAATTTTTTTTTCTTTTTTTGGTCTGATGTGGTCTTCAGAGAACTTTGGAGGCCATTTAACCAGGCAGCCCCAGACCCACACAAATTTTTTTCTGAATACCTGCTTGCTCTTATTTCATGATAAGAGCATTTGTTATGATCAGCCTGTGTTTCTTCTTTTTTAAAAATTTTTTCTCTTTCTTTCTTTTGCAGCCTGTTTCTTTATTCTTTTTAGCATTTCCTTCCCACACTGACTATTGTTTTCCTCTTTTACTTGCAATAAATACACCCCAAGTTTTCGTACATATTCATTCCACACCCACTGCACCTGTCTTCTCCAGGGAGTCACCTGTCATCTCTGAAGTGTTGTCACTGTCATTTCCTGTGTTTTATGTGGTATGTAGTGCATTGTTATTCAGCAGTGAGACATTAAGGGAGATGGAAACTGGGCTCTGTTTACCTGTTTTAGAACAGGGAAAAATTAATTGTATACCTAAGGGTTCATCATTTACTGTATTCTGCTGTTTATGAATGTATTGCAGATCAGGAGCTGAAGGTAAATATTGAGAAATTAACATAAAGTAAGGTTTCTTATATTGCATATAGTTTGAAAGTATGTTATGGATAAAAAGAAAAGGGGGGCCACATACTAAACCCGACTAGCTCAGGGGTGGCCCTTATGGTGGGCCTTTAAAAACTTAGAAACTGAAAAACAAAAAAAACAGAGTGGTCTGAGCATACAGATTTCTAACCAAACATGGATCATGGGGGGTAGTCACACCCTAGGCCTGTAGCTTCCTTGACAAAGGTCGATTTTTACCTTAAGTGAGCCTGTCTATTGTCTTTGTGCATCTAAGATAACATTCCTTTGAAATGTCACAGTAACCTTCTTTTCCAGAGCTCTCAGGCACGACACCAGCACCAGACCAGGAGACCACAGAACCCTTCATTGTTATCTCATTGCCAGAACACTATCCCCATGTGCTGTAAATGTTAACTATCCTGTACCCACCAAAGTAAAAGTATGTGTCTCTCCATTTTTTAATCCAATTTCAGAGATTTGCCCACATTGCTTTTTCCCACCCCCTTCATTTACAACCAATACATTTTATGTAACCCTCCTTATATTCTAATGTACAAAATAAGCTGCAAAACTGTTAGTCACAAGAGCATTTCCTCAACCCACTGAGATTTTGCTTCCCAGAAATTGTCCTCAGTTTGCCTCAAATAAACTCTTCTAAGACTTTTCTTAGGCTGGACCTTTTTTCATTGGCAATACATATCATATATAATATATGTGTGCGTGTGTGTGTGTATATATATCCCCAGGATCTTCAGGGAATATGTACACACACACACACACACACACACACACACACACACATACATAAACCTTATATACATGCAGAAACCATGTACCTTAAAGGAGCAGCTGGACCATCCACTCACAGAGATAGAAGTGATCAACATTCCAGACAAGAACTATTAAAAGTACATTACACAGAAATGTTTTCCTTCATTGGGCATCTTAAAGGAAAGATCAATCTGCACAGGATGGTCAGAATCTGACCAAAAAAAAAGTAATTAAAGACTGACCCAAGTGATTTCCTTGCAGTGAGATCCCATAAGTCTGAAAGTTCATGGTCAACTCTGAGGTTTACTTCAGAGAGCCCATCTGGAATCATGGCTAATGCATGACAGTGAGTCGGCTCACCCGGCCTCCACAATGGCATTTTGTTCCTTGAATGTCAATTTTCCCCCACAGTCTAAAATGGGGACAATAAAACCTGCTGCTCTTTTATTTCCTGACACATTTATAGAAAGACACTTAACTCTTAAGAAAAGGTCAAATCCTATAGGCTAGAGGGCTAAGAAAATATCATGGTCAGGCAAGGTGTTAACTTGTAGATTATTCAGAGTTTTTTCCAAAAAATTCAAAATAAGTAAAACAAAAATTGCTTGTTGAAGTACTTTACAGGCCAAATTCATTTTCCAGACTTATCTATGTCTGCATCAATACTGGAAATAAACTCAGTGTGCTCTTATAAGCAATTAATATAAGAATTATTCCCTTTTCTACTGCCCAATCCTGACCATGGTATACTAAGCAGTAAAACCAACATCCTATTTAAATTTCCAATTGGATTATTTTATGACTAGCAAATTATAAGCTCAGAAAATTACTGTAAAAAAATCAAGTATAGGACAAAGAGGCTGGCCAAGTATAAGGAAAGGTGGTTTTTTTTCCTCCTTAAGACAAAATTTTGTACTTATAAACTGATTTTTCTGAAATTACTGAAACAAAAAATGAAATTGTGCATTCCTTTCCTAAATGGATCTATGACTAAGCCAAGTATAGAAGAATCTTTTGAAAAGAGAACATTAAAATGTTAAAATTAGGCTTTGTGTTTTAAGAGTACTTTGTTTGTGACTTTGATATCATTGTGATTAACCCAGTTATTAATAACTGAAAAAGAACAAAGGGAAGGCCAAATATAGGCCTGCCATCTGTGTAGCATTGCCAAGAAGCGGCAAATCCACTGGTCTATTCCCTGAAGATCCTGGGGAAAGGGACTGCACAAAGGAATAATAGACACATGCCCACTAAAGTCTGAGTGACATAGAGTTTCACCTGGGAACAGGTCATTGGCCAGAGTAGTCGTGGCCACTACAAGCATCAGAAGATTTGAGATACATGAGCTCCTAAACAAAGGAGTTTCCATGTTTGGAGCTCTTGCTCTCTTGGGACTCTTGTTACAGGGGCCTGTTCTTCTGTCTCCCCTGTTTCAGCCCACATGGCACACAGCTACATGGACCCCACATGCCAGAGGCTAAAACCAACAGTAGTTAGCATATTAATGCAAAAAGACCCATTGGAAGGCTAATGAACTTTGATATTCAGCAGGGCTGAAAATCAGCATAATATTGCCCTGCTGTTGGCTCAATGGCTCAAGGCAATCCCTAACCTGATAATACTTTTACTGTTTACCAAACTTTACCTTTGATGTGCCTGTATGCATTCCTAAAGGGCAAATGTGTATTCAAGTAAATAAAAAACAGACCGGGCAGAAGTTGGTGAGCTTCTCCACCTGGCCTCCCATGCCTTCTAAATTCATATTTCTTGTCTAGTGTTTTCATTTGTGCACAGCCCCTTCTTTAGATCCTGAAGCCTAGCCGTGCTGGATGCAACACCCACACACAATGGACTAATGGATTGCAACTACTGTAATGCTGTACTGGACTCAACTTCACCAGAAACTTTGGATGCTGGCTTTGCTTCTAGCTCTGCTGAATCCCCAGCTGCAGCTCCTCCAGAACTTGTTTAAAAGAAAAAGGACTTTGCAAACCAAGGGATGTAATTCCATGCAAATAAAGCTTTCTACCACATCTCATCCTCACATGGGGGACTCCAGAAATGCTTATTCCAGTGGTACCCCAAAAACCTCACTGACTAGCAAGAGAGAAAGACTACCTATGCATTTCTCTGATAATAGTTTGACTAATAGTTTGACTAATACTTTAAAATAAAATACATTTATTTATTTTAAATTTCCCAGGAAGAACTTGAAATGCAGATTTGTGATGGAGCATTTTGTACCCAATGGTAAAGATCACCTGCTAACTTAAGGCACTGGGGAGAAAAGAGTAATTTCTTTCTATTCTCCTTCATTCTCCTTTGGTCTTTCTTTTCTAAGTTTTAACACATTTTCCTGGGTATCAAAAATCCCATTCTGGTACCTGACTACCATTGTTTCAAACAATTTATGCCCATTTGTCTACACTGGAAATGTCCAAAGTGGATCTAACTCTGAGTCATTAGAAAGGACAAAATATTTAAAGACAAAATCCTTAAATTTCCTGTGATCCAATCTTTCAAAGTAACATTTAATAACAGAAGCAAATTCCAATACATAACCAAACTACTTATATTAAACTAGTTTTATCTAAAGGATTATACCTTCTCTTTACTCTTTCTCTTTAACCACATTGAAAAATTCCCAAATTAACATCTGGATCTATTATTCACTACTATCCCTTCCCAATCACCTCTCCATCTTTCTGATTCACTTGAAATTCAGTGCAGACTTCCATGTGTAGCTCATAATCATTTCTTCTCCCTCAAGACAATCATCTTCCTGAGTCACTTTTCAATGCCACTTGGAAAGCCCATCTAATATGTTTGCCTCAGAGTTTTTTGGGTTTTGGCTCCAATGGTCTTGTTTTCTATTTTACCACAGTGATTGATTCCCATAGTCACATTCTATATCTTGTTATCACTTGGAAATTCTTCACATCTGAAAATAGGAACTTCAAGATATCACAAACCCAACTTCTTCCTCTTGACCTCTCTTCCCTCCAATCCATGTTGGTTTGTAAATCCTAGACAGCTAACAATTTTACTGTTTCTAGTTTTACTTCCTTTTTTAATCTAACCTACACCTCACAGTGTCAGTATCCTCAGCTGATTTCTTCATGTCCTTTTGTTGAATTTGCCTAACAAATGCTGCAGCCTGACCACTTATAGTCTGCTTGTGGAGCTGAGCCGTACTGCAGATGGCAAGCCAAGAAGTGGGCTCTCACCAGGACCCATCCTTGACACACCTTGAGCTTGAACTTCTAACCTCCAAAATGTAAGAAAATAAATTTCTGTTGTGTAAGCCACTCAGTCTGTGGTATTTTTTTATGTCATCCTTGCATATTAATACACAGGGTATTATTAAAAAGAAAAAAGGAGAGCAGACAACCTGTTAAAAACAATGATTTGTAAAATGCTAAATTTCAAACCTGGCTATATATCAGTTGGACCTAGGGAACTTTTACAGGTATAGTTCCCAACCCCAAACCCTGGAGACTCTCATTCAGCACTTGGAGATGAGGAAGGGTTGCAGGGTCCAGGAAAATGTACATGTACACGCCCAGCTGCTTCGAGCAGTGGTCTGCAAAGCAGATACACAGCAAAGAGGGTTTGTGAGATGGGACACTGTGAGTTGTGATAATTATGTGTTCTTTTTCCAGAGGCAAAATATTCTTTAGAGTTCGATTCTTTGCCTAAGGCCTCTGGTGTATATAATAAGGAGTGACAGGCCTTTCAATTCAAATACAATGTATAGAATGGTAGAATAATGGGATAAAAAGTTTATATAACCATCCAGACAAAGCCAAGAGAAAGGGATATAACAGTAAATAAAAGATGGTAACAAAACTCTGGGAGTTGGAGAGCAGATGGGTAAGTATAACTTTTATAATAAAACTAGAGGCTCAACCTGAGGGAGGGGTGTCCCTCAGCCTGGCCTGCACCCTCTCCAATCTGGGACCCCCTCGAAGGATGTCCTACTGCTGGTTTACAGGGATTGGGCCTAAACTGGCAGTTGGACATCCCTCTCACAATCTGGGAATGCTGGCTCCTAACTGCTCACCTGCCTGCCTGCCTACCTGATTGTCCCTAACCACTCTGCCTGCCGGCCTATTCACCCCCAACTGTTTTCCCGTGCCAGTGTGCTCGCCCCAACTGCCTCCCCTGCCAGCCTGCTTACCTCCAACTGCCCCCCTGCTGGCCTGCTCACTCCAAACTGCCCCTCCCCGCTGTCCTGATCATCTCCAACTGATCACACTGATGGGGTGAGGGACTGAGGGCTGTTTTCAGGCTGGCCACACCCCCTTCAGGGTGGGGGTCCCCACTGGGGTGCCTGGCCAGCCTGGGTAAGGGGCTGATGGCTGTTTGTAGGCTGGCCAAGCCCCCCAGTGGAGACCCTCACCCCATTGGAGTTTGGCCAGCCTGTGTGAGGAGCAGAGGGCTGTTTTCAGGCTGGCCACGCCTCTGGCAATCCAGGCTCCAAGCCCCTTCTTTTTTTCTTTTCTTTCTTTTTTTTCAGCGCCTCCTTGAGTGGAGGCCAGAGTCGGCTGGAAGCAGGTATCTAGGATTTATTTATCTTCTACAATTGAAACTTTGTAGCCTTGAGCAGAGGCCAGGGCCAGCCAGGGCGGGCAGGAACCTTGGCTTCCTCCATTGCCAGGGGCAACCCAAGCCTCCTGTTTGCTCCAGCTCTGTGGCTGCCACCATCTTGGTTGGGCTAATTGGCATACTTGCTCCTGATTGGCTGTAGGTATAGCTGAGTAATGGTTAATTTGCATGTTTCTCTTTTATTAGTGTAGATGGAGAAAGTATAAGTTAAGTGCCTACAATGGAGAAACACCAGGCATACATTATGTCGTGTCATAAAATGAAGAAGATCCAGGATCATAACAACATCTGCTCTCTAAGTCATTGGGAGAAGCAGAGCCCCCATCTCCACCCCAGCCAAATGCTGAAGTTTTCTTTCTGGAGAGGTTGAACCACAAAGATTCTAACCTTGAGGCATCAGCCCCTCCAAGGGCAGGTTGCCTTCCTGAAGACAAGTGGAAGTCCAGAGCACCACTCTTCAATGGAAGTCTCTGAGACAATGGAAATGTTCTATATCTGAGCTGCCCAACTGATCAAGAACCAATTCTGAATCTTGAGCCCTTGAAATGTGGCTAGTGCAACTCAGGAAGTAACTTCTGTTAGATTTTAATTCATTTAAAACAGGGCAGCACAGGTCTAGAAACTGTAGGTTGGTGTCCAGTGCCCTTAACCTCACCCAGAGCCTACAGTGACAGCAGCCAGCTTGTGACCCACCCAGGAGAGAACTGCAAATTTCTCCTGGGAAAATTGACCAGCTCAAGAAGAAACATCTAGAGACAGACATTTGTGGGTTCTCCAGCAAAACACAGGCCTCTATTAGGCAAGGTGGGAACAGGGTGGAGGGGGCAATGGGGGGAAAGCGGGGATATTTGTAATACTCTCAATAATAAAGATTTTTATAAATAAACTAGAGACCCAGTGCATGAAATCTGTGCACGGGGGGGGAGGGATGGGGGGGGTGGGTGTCCCCCAGCCCAGCCTGTACCCTCTCCAATATGGGACCCCTCGAGGGATGTCCGACTGCCGGTTTAGGCCCGATCCCAGGGATCGGGCCTAAACGGCAGTCGGACATCCCTCTCACAATCTGGGACCACTGGCTCCCAACCACTTCTACCTGCCAGCCTGATCACCCCCTAACCACTCGCCTGCCAGCCTGATTGATGCCTAACTGCTCCCCTGCTGGCCCAATTGCCCCTAACTTCCCTCCCCTGCCAGCCTGGTCACCCCTAATTGCCCTCCCCTGCCGGCCTGGTCACCCCCAACTGCCCTCCCCTGCAGTCCTGGTTCCCCCCAACTGCCCTCCCCTGCTAGCCTGGGTCCCCCCAACTGTCCTCCCCTGCAGGCCTGGTCACCCCCAACTGCCCTTCCCTGCTGGCCATCTTGTGGTGGCCATCTTGTGTCCACATGGGGGCGGCCATCTTGTGTGTTGGAGTGATGGTCAAGTTGCATATTACCTCTTTATTATATAAGATAAAATTAATTTAAAAAGACCACCTGCAGGATGGCCCCATTGAGAAATGAACTCACATTGTGTGTTTAATCAGGTTTTTATCAATTCCCTTTCAAATCAAAGTGGGCAACTGCATCATCAGTCATTTGAGGAAAGCCTCCAACATGTAAGAAAATAATTTTTTTTTAAATTAGTGAGGAAGAGCCAATAATGGGAACTCAAGGAAAGCTGACCTGGTACAGGGAACATAACACATTTCCCACACACTAGTAATCTCAGAAAGAAAAGAAAATGCAGGGCATCCATGAAAGGGCAGGATGTGGAGTGGGGGGAGCATGATGTTATCAAAGAACAGCCACTACAAAGGCCAGGACATTAAAAACCAGGGGAGAGAATGTTTAAGAGGAATTAAAAGGTGAGGAAGGTAGAGGAAATCTCCCCATGAAGGACTGGGGTACATTAAGAACAGACACTGTGCAAGAAGAAGCCAACTCCAGGAGTCAAGGAGACTCTGAGCCTGTCAGGTTTCGTTGAAATGCATGGAGATCTCGGCCTCCCACGGGCAATACCATTGCTGAGGCACAGTGGGTGGACCAGGAGCTTCAAGGCAAATTCTCTCACCCTGTGGAACTGAGGAACTGTAGCTGGCATCTGGATTTTACTTAGAATGTAGAGCAATTTAGCCTGGGAGCCCAGGCACTCAGAGCCCCAGGGAGTGGCTCCAAGTGTGGCCCTGTGGCCTGACAGCTCCATGTTTCAGGATGGCTTAAAGGGCCTCCTGAAGTAGGCAGATGACAATGAAAGTTTTCTAGTTTAGAGCAGCTTCAAACAAACATTTATTTAGAATAAGGAGATAATGAGCGATTGTTTTCACTCCTAGATCACAGATGTTGTTCATTAGAGTATGTCAATCAGAAACAACTCTTTCATATACATGAGCTCATTTTCAAGAATTCCCAAGGATTCATTTGAATAAAACTGAAGGACTTTTTTATAACCCAATTTTGCAATCTCAGGAGGCCATTGATGAGGAATGTGGAGGCTGGGTGTCAGTCCCACACTGAGACACTTCAGCTGAATGCTGGCTTAATAAGCAGCCTTTTCATTTAAGTACCTTGCAATCAATAGAATGTTTTTCTAATTGATTTTTGCCCTGGGTTTACTTTCTGTAAAATGTGAATCAAGTCAAGTAAAACAACCTCCACATTTTAAAAATATGACATAACGTACCTTCCTGAATTAGGCTCATTGCCAGCATCTCTAACATAATCGATACTACTAAATATCTAGAGAAGTAACAGAAAATCTGAGTTTAAATCCAGCTGTAATGTTTTCTAGCTAGGTGACCTCGAATGAATCACCTGACCTGAATGTCCCAATTTCTCCTTCAGGGACGTAAGCACAGGTGACCAAGGGTGCCTCAGCCAGTTTTTAAACTGATATGTACTACCTAAGGTACTTACTTAATATTGACCGAGCATAAATTACACAGGAGACAGACATGCAATGCACGAATTATTTATGGTTTATTTACCAGAATTTTGGTAGTTTCTAGATCTCGGCAGGTTACCTGGGGATCTGCGCCGACAGACACACACACTGGACGTTGGACATTGCAGCTGCGGCTCAGCATCTTGTTTGAGGCCTCAGTTTCCGGCTCACTGTTTGGACTCACAGTCCACAGCAGAGCTTGGGCAGATTGCCGGAAGGGGGGTGGAGAGTGACCGTCTGTGGAAGAGCAGAGCAGCCTCTCTGATCTTCCTCTGGTGCTTCTTTTTTTATGTGCCTAGATGGGTGTCTTCAGTGTATCTTATCAGCGGGTCCCAGGAGCCTTGCATATTTAGTTTTATATATGGGGAACAGATCACTTTATCTATTTTTTACATACAGGCTACTCAGGGGTGTTTATCAACCTGTTTACATTATATTCAATATTTTTTAACATCATACTTTAATATCACACTGTAATTCCACACTTTGATACTTATTCTATATTATTCTTATCACTATTACTATAACATTGAATGATCTTTGGTTTCCCCCTCTGATACATGTGGTATTGTTCTGTAAACTGAAGAGCAGCATAAAAATGAAGATGCTAGTTATCGAATAGAAGCCAGGGTGCAGAAAAGTCATGCTTGTACCCTAGTAGTGTGGATCTATAAATATTAATTTATTAAGATTTAGTTGCCCAAATAAGAGCATATCAGAGTCACTTGTTTAATACAACACATTTTATTCAACACATATAGTTACTACATTCTCCAAAGACAGTCATCAATATTAGCTTTCTGTTTCCCTGCTTATTGAAGTTTCACAGAAAATTGCTGTTGGTGTTTTATATAAAATCAGCATAGCACGGCCGGCATGGCTCAGTGATTGAGCGTAGACCTATGAACCAGGAGGTTGTGGTTCCATTCCCAGCTGGGACACATGTACCAGTTGTAGGTTTGGTCCCCAGTGTGGGATATGTGGGAGGCAGCCAATTGATTGTTCTCTCTCATCATTGATGTTTCTATCTCTCTCTCCCTCTCCCTTCCTCTCTTAAATCAATTAAAAATATATTTTAGCCCGGCTGCAGTGGCTCAGTGGTTGAACATTGACCTATGAACCAGAAGGTCACAGTTCGATTCCCAGTCAGGGCACATGCCTGGGGTTGCAGGCTTGATCCCCACTTGGGGGTGGGCAGGAGGCAGTCAATCAATGATTCTCTCTCATCATTGATGTTTCTATCTCTCTCTCCCTCTCACTTACTCTCTGAAATCAATAAAAATATATATTTAAAAATATATATATTTAAAATCAGCATAAAGTCTCGTCCAAAAACTATTTAAATAAATATGGCATACTTAACACACACACACGTGCACACATGCATATGCAGTCACCACATCCACAGAGTACTTCTTCACAAAATGTTACTGATGTTAGATTCAGCCTGCTGTAGTGAGTTCAGAGATTTGTTAAACTGAGGAAACTATTATTTATTTCCCCAAAAAATACTCCTTGAAGTCTATAATAATGCACTGACAAACTTTGGAAGTGATCACTGTTGCAAAGTTAATAACTACTATAAAGTTATTTATAAGGGTCTTCAAATTAAATTAAAATCCCAAGAGTATTTTTATAGCACCAAAAAATGAACTTGAAGCTCTTTTGAAAAAATAAACTAAGGTAGATAATTTAGAAGATACTGTAAGATTAATGAAGGAAACTTTCCATACTGAATATTAATAGTGAATATAAAACTGCAATAAACAAAGCAGAGTAGGACTAATAAAATGTTAGGACAAGTTATGTAAGAATGCCTAATTACTGGGTAAGGTAGATTTACTCTAATTTTTTGTGATTTCTACTTTATTCAATACTAAGGATTCTCCATTATTGCATTGACCATAATTTTTTAAACACAAAATTTTGAGCCATGGTCTGAGTGCATTTATGAGGATAGTATTAAAAATAGGTACTTGAAAAACCTGTACAAATGATCAATTTATTTACAGACAGTAGTAAAGGAACCTCAAAGATATCAAATTACTCCAGCAATTTTTGGACAGGAAGTTAATTCCAGATTATTTGTACTCAGCATATCCACATTATAAATCTCTTGCTCATCAGAAAGCTGCAAGTATGATTGATGAAAAAGGGGCAAAGATAAGGGAATTCAAATTAAATGTTGTGTCAATTTTTCTTTTTCACATTGGGAAGATGAGGAATTGTTTAAGACAATCATAATTTAGCAATGAGAGAGATGTCTTTGTTTTCATTAGAAATCTAATTTCCAGGACTATATTTTCAATATGTGAAGTAAAATAGTATGTGAAATCATAAAAAAAATTAAAGCTGCTTTAAGTTAAAATATGCGGATTGACCATCATTTTACTTTTTATGCTCTTTTGAGCCTTGACCGTCACACACACACACACACACACACACACACACACACACACACACCACAACACATTTGGCGCACTCTGTCAAGATTTTTTTTCCATGTTTGTGGTGATAAATAACAATATCACAGAATTCTCTGACTTATTACAAAATATTTGTTACCATCATCAAAAATATTTTGGACCAATAAAAATAGAATGCAACAGGCCCTGGTCAGATAGCTCAGTCAGTTGGTAAGAGTGTCATTCTGATACGTCAAGGTTTTGGGTTCAATCTCTGATCAGAGCACATATAAGAAGCAACTAAGGAATTAATAAATAAGGGGAAAAACAAATTGATCTTTCTCTCTCTCTTTCCCCTCCTATTTTCCTCTCTCTCTCTCTCTCTCTCTCTCTCTCTCTCTCTCTTTCTCAAATCAACCAATAAATACAATAGAATGCAATATTGAATAATCCTCAGAAGTAATCAGTCTTGGGAAGGACACAAACAAACAGAAATGCCATTGTTGGCTCAGACAGAAAGTTTTGTTTTCTGAATTCTTACTAAATCACTGATGCTCTATTTTTCCCTCATAAGTGCCCCAGGGGTTTCAGTAGACACAGCCTCATAGCCCCAGAGGAGAAATGTTCTCTTTCTTAAATAGGAAAAACCCTTCTCAGCCTAGAGAGAGAGTTTTTCCATTCGAATACATGGGAATTCATTTCTCCAGTCTCTCCCATTACTCTTCCTAATGGACTGAGCCTCATTAGATAGAGCTAAGACAAAAATCATCTAAAACAAAAAGCTAAATTTTCATCAATTAAGAGAAAATGGGGACTGTGACCCACAGAGAGCTTCCAAGAATTTGCTTCATTTCTTTTTCTTTCTTTTTTTTATTGTGGTAAAAATACTTAACTTAAAATCTACCTTCTTATCAAATATTTATGAGTACACTACAGTATTCTTAACTATAGGCACACTATTGTACAGCAGATCCTTTGAACTCATCTTGTGCAACTAAACTTTATATAAACCAACGTGGGAAGTTGAAATGCAGTCCCCTTCCCCCTCTCTTATCCCCTGGCAACTCCCATTCTATTCTCTGTTTCTCTAAATGTAATTAATTTATATAGCTCTTGTAAGTGGAATCATGTCATATTTGTCTTTCTATGACTGACTCATTTCGCTTAACATAATGTCCTCAAGTTTTATCCATGTTGTCAAATATTGCAGTATTTCCTTCTTTTAAAGGCTTAATAATATTCCCTTGTATGTATACACCATATTTTCTTTATCCATCCATCCATAGACAGACACTTAGGTTGTTTCCCCATCTTGGCTATTGTGAATAATGCTGCGATGAACATGACAGTGGAAATATCTCTTTAAGATATTGATTTCATTGAATATATATGCCCCAAAGTGGGATCACTGGATCATATGATAGTTATTTTTTTGATTTTTTGAAGGCCTTTTATACTGGTTTCCAGAGTAGCTGCATCATTTTACAATTTTCACCAACTGTGTACAAAGGTTCCAATCTCTCCACATCCTTGCCAACAATTGTTACCTTTGTCATTTTTTTTATAATGGCCATCCTAACCAATGTGATGTGATATCTCATTGTGATTTTGATTTTCACTCCCTTGATGATTAGTGATTATGAATATCTTTTCATATGCCTGTTGGACATTTTTATGCCTTCTTTGAAGAAATGTCTATTCAAATTCTTTGCTTATTTAGGTCAGTTTCAACGATCAGCTTTCAGATTGTTGCTTAAAATCTTGATTAATTCATGTTTAAGAAAAATAAGGTCAACACTAAGGAATACACTGTGTATCACAAATGTTCATGGGAATGCAAATTGTGCAAATTAGGTAATAATAACAAAATATAACAAAGAACAAAGTTGTGAACCAAAGATTCAGGAATTGTTGCCTTAACCAGGTTTGTATCTGCTAGTGCGGACAGAGCCAAGAATTTATGAAGCCTCTGACTTCTTGAGCAGCCACACAGGTGTTACCAACTATTTATACTTTCTATTAAATAGCAAAGCATAAAAATTTTCATTACAGTGTCTGGCACTGCCAAAGGTTCAGGGTGACCAGCATCTCCCAGGACAGAGCTATGAAAGATGTGTGGATGTGGATGTGTCATTTTAGGCCTTTGAGAAGAAGCCACTAATAAATAATTACACCTGCAAAAAGATTATTAGGACAAATGCCTGGAAAGGATAAAGGAGAAGGATCAGGAGTAGGCATAGACAGCTTTCAAATCGTGATGCAGGTCTGATACCCATGAGAGGAGTGAGAGAAGGAGGGACTGGGTAGAAGTCTCAGATCACGATGAAGTACTAACAGAGCCTGCCTGGGCAAATGCAGAGTTCCTGAACCTATACTGCCCAGTAGAGAAATCCCCCATTGGGCAGGGATGGCCAGTTTTAGTACATCATTCTCAGTCATTGCCTAGAATCTGCCCAAGGGGAGTGTGGCTGGCATGACCCTTGTAGTGACTGACCCACAGGCATGTTAACTGGAGGTTTTCTAGCTATATTCCCTAGGCAAGTTCTCTTGAGGGTAATATAAATGGGGCCTCATAATGGCCCTTCTCACTTCTCTCTCCTTAATTCAGAGCCTCTGCTATGAGATGCATCTGTTGTTTTTGCCACTCACCATTCATTTTCCTGACTTCTGGTCACACCTGATTGTCCTTGGGGAAACCACAACGATGTTCTACTCTATTTGGTTTGAGTAAAACTAACTCTCTGCTCTCCTTCTCCTCCTACAGGTCTGGTCATATGACTTTAAACAATCTTTCAAACTTGGAGGGATTGATGAAGAGATGCATACAGCACCCAGAGCCATTGAAATCATCCCAGGGCCATTACTGGGATGTTGAAAACAGAGAATGTATCTTTCTTCTGGGGTTGCTGAAGGAATAAGAATCAACCTGGAGCTACTGGCTGATCTTGACATTACAAGGCAGAATCTGCCTGAGAATAAAGCCAACAGAGAGAAAAGTGAAGGCAAAGGATGTGACATATGATTTCTGTTGAGCCCCTTGGTCCAGCCATGCCTGAATGTGGGATTTATTGTGGATTCTTTAATCAATGATTCAATGTCATCTCTTTTCTTTTTACGTTAGATTTTCTGTCATATGCCACCATGAGTTTTGACTGATATACCTATTTTCACCAATAGCTATCGTGGACTGGACAACAGCCAATATTTCTATCCTTTTGTAGCAAATTGAGAATATGATTGCATGCAGCATAAAAAATTCTACTGGATTAAATTGTTATTGCCTATGAAATTAGTGAAAAAGGAACATTACTTAATGAAGTTATCTAAATCAGTCTGGATCCAGATATCATACACTCAATGTAACATCATTTATTATAAGGAATTGTTAGTTAGGTACAAAGAACTGTTAACTAGGTTACTAAAAAGGCAAAAAGAGATCACTAAGGTGGCCTGCAGGTAGACACTGAAAAAAGCAGCTATCATCATTTAGGCTGGGGGGGCGGGGCGGGAAGAGGTTGGAATTATTAGAACTCAGAAGCTTGGAGAAAGGGCCCTGTGGAGCTAAAAGTCACATCTCCGAGTGTCTCTGAACTTGGAGGGAGTGCTCCATTGGCCTGGGACTCAGACATGCAAAGAAGGGGCATCTGTTGGCTGGTGTCGCTAAGGAGGATGCAGTAAGACACACTCAGCAAGTCTTCAAAAGATACCACAAACTGGACCCCATGCTTTCTATGGGAACAAGCTGCCACTGCCAGAATAAAGACATTTGGTGGGTTAAAGGAAACAAACAGAAAGGAGTAGGTCTTGTCTTCCTCTTCTAGTCTCTGTTTCTCTATAGGCAAAGCCTATCAGCAGTCCATCTGGCAAAGAACATGGTTTCCAGGGCACAGCTCAGAAGGATGAGTTTGGAACTAAGAGTCAATAACTTAATAACTGGCACAGAGTCAAACAGCCAGTGGGTCCAGCTTTACTAGGACAGAGACCAGGCACCCCAGAAAGATAAATGACAACAGGGACCAAGGACCCATGGGCATAGATCTCCACAATAGTAGCCTCATGCTTGACATTTCAAGACATGCCCAGAAAGATTATTTAAAATGCTGTAGAAAGCATTTGTAAGACTTGAGAACAAGATCATTTGACCTATCAGTTTAGTGATGGGGCCCCAAAGCTTTTGAGCTCTCACTGGTTAGACCCTGACTGCAACCTGAACGTGTAGACCTCCGGTTTTTAGTACAAACTAAGATTGTACTCCTGGGTTCAAAAATAAAATTAAATAGGAAGTCACATCTTTTTAATTAAAATGTTTAAAATATGTATTAAATAACATATAATACTATTAACACATAACCTACTGTAGGAATGCTTTAAAAGGGGAGAGAGATATAGTCAACAACAGTGATAAGTTTGCATGTGACAGATGATTACTAGAATTAGTGGGGTGATCACATTGTAAGGTACAAAAATGTCAAATCACTATATTGTACACCAGAAACTAAAATAACTAATATAATATTATATACCAACTACAAAAATAAAAATTAAAACACTTTTTAAAATCTAACCTAGTTTAGTTACTGAATTCTTACTTCACCATAGTGGACTCCATGGTGAAGAACAATAAGTGGAAAACTCAGAACATTTTTGTTGTTTCCAGTACATTGATAATCAGGCCACAATCTGATGATGATGAACCAGGCACCATGTGGGGAGAATGACCATGTACCTGACTGGTCCTTAGAGCAAGTCCCTGATTAAAAGAAACCTGATAAAGCCCATTCACACAGCAACCCTCCGCCCCCTCTCCTGGGCTTCCAAATGCATTAAATCAGTAAATGTGGGGATATTGTTATGCCATCTGAAACAATAACTTCTTTCTGCAATGACTAATTTTCTCATTCAAATGTCTTTATAGGACAGTGAACTCCAGCTCTAAGTTCCTCCCTTGCTAACTCAAGGGCCCAGTTTTTGCTGAGATTTCTGTGATCTAGACCACATTATTTGGAGAGTTCTGTTGACTTTCATTTCAATTACAGTAGCTGTCAAAAATTGTTTTCTGTGGTGGTCAGTTATTTTTGTATCTAAACATTGCAATTTTGTTACAAAGAACTTACAGGGATGTGAACTTTGTTCTAGTCTGCTTCGTGCACGAGAGCTGAGAAGACACTGCTTGTTACCTGTGATGCTGAAATTGCTTATTCAATGCTTTGGGATTTTTAAATCATTTGTCTTCCAGTGTTTGAAAGTTTGAATTTTTCTCAGCTCAAACATATCTCTATTTTAAAATTATAAGATTCCTCAGGATTTCCTGAAGACTCAGTCACATTGCTCATAAATATATTCTGGAACAAAGAAATAACACCTCTGGGAAATTTTAGTAAACATCATCAACAACCATCATCACTAAGCGCATACTTCAGATAGGGCGTTGGCCAAACTCTGGACTCTGATATAAGGGGCTCAGTTGTCACCACTGAAGACACAACCGTTCAGCTGACAAACTGAGGAAAAAACAGTTTAGTGTCAAAAGAGCATAACCCTGGGTACAGGGGCAGCTGTACTAACAAAAGGACTCCACTGGGGAAAGACATTTAAGAATCGACTCTGCTTTCTGTCTTTGAGTAATGCAAACCAGCTAATCTTTAACTTCAAACAAGATGTATTTTTTTGGAAATTATCTTGTTACAATCAAAATATTATTTGATTGTAAACTCTCCTTGAGAATAGAAATACAAAGGAGAGAGAGAGAGTAAGAGAGAGAGACAGAGAGAGAGCCCATGCAAGAAGGCAACTCATCTGAGTCTCTTGCCCTTTGCTTCCAGAACTTTACATCAGAAGATTCTTGTGTTACTCCCACCTAGAGGGAAATCCTCCCCTAGATCTATAGGTTCTGTGAATCTTTGTTTCTGTTCCTTGTGGGTGTATGCAGGGGAAACAGACATCAAAGGATGAGTGAAAGAGAAGAAAGACAGGCAAATAAATTGAGATAAATTATTACCTCACAATATTACCTGCCATTCTCACCTATAGGTCATCAGATCGTTTGTCTCTAAAACTTGTGAAGTTCCTAGAGACAAGGAAATTTTCATAGGTTTCTTGTGGCACCATGTAGGCATCTGTGAATATCCTATGCAGACATTGCATCAAATTCATTAAAGCAAGTTTTAATCTAAAAATAAGCCTTCTCCAAAACTTCAGGGACTGCTGGTCTGAAAGCTCCTTCTTGTCTGAAATCTTCCATGAAATGAATTAATTTTGCTCACTCAAAACTTGCAGCCAAATCAGCTTCCTTATTCAAGACAGCAGTAGCCAGGCACACTGGGAGAGCAATTTTGTAAATGAATTGGCAATAGACTTATATTTCCCCACAACATATCCATCATAAATCTGGATGAACCAATTCGGGAAATCATAGCTCAGTCCAGTAAGGCAAGTCAAGCAACTTCTGGAAGTGCAGTCTTTATTAACCTAGAGAGGAAGAGCCTGCTCCTCCCTAGACACCCAGTCAGCCAGGGCTGCAGAACTGTCCTCTTGGACTTGCTGCACAAGCAGTCAACATCACCCAATCATGCTCCTTTCAGCAACTCATTTGCTGAAAACCAGACCAATTCAGCTTCCCCTCAGCCTCCTCAAGGGGGAGGCTCCAAGAGTCACAATTAAAAATCAATGTGCTACTGCCTGTGGAAACAACCTCTACTCCTGCCCAAGAGCCAGAATCAAGTAGCCATTGTCCCTGCTTCTGATGGGGGAAAAAAGCTAGTTTATGGGCTAGAGCCTTCTTCTCAGCCACCATGGGCAATGAGAACATGAGAAACATCTGTCAGGAGGGACACGGAAAGTGAATTGGGGAAATTCAAATTTCTGGACTTTTTAAATCTAGATTGTGTATATAATGTCCTTTCTCAGTCACTGTTGATGTAGTCAATAGGGAGTTTCCCTGCTAGTAATATGAAAATATTTAAATTAAAATGTAAAGGCAATCACACTTTGCAAAGTAGTTACTTATTCATCTTTCACATGCATTAACTTCATGAGCTTTCAAGACGACCCTATGTGAGAACCATCTCTCTTTTGACAGAGGAAAATGACCAAAGAAAATGCTAGAATCCAAAATTATTGACTGAGTTACTGGAGGGGCCCAAGAAAATCAAGGGGTTACTGGGTGGGATGGTTGTTGTGAACACTGTCTCTAAAATTCATGTGGTTGTGTCCAGCGGGTGCTTCAGAATGTCCTGAGCATAGACCGCAAAGCAGCACTGTGTGGGTGGCATTCTTGCTCTGTTTTCTGAATTTTACTACTCAGTTATTTGGGTTGAATTACAGTAATGATTCCCTAACAACACAGCCTTAAAACTAAGAATTGTGATCTTTGACAAGGGTCATCCTCTTTTTGAACTGCAGCAAGAGTCATGAAATTGATTAGTAGCCATGAGGTAATGTGGGTCACCAAGATGGCAAAACATCTAATGTTCAATGCTAATGTTGCTGGGACCTACTGCCGGAACCTGGCCCGGACTACAGCCTGGACTGACTACTTAAAAACAAGACAGAGGCTGAGCTCATCAAGAGCATCTGGGACCTGAACTGACCCCTCTTCTGATGCAGAAAAGACCTAGGGAGGCACTCGGTTAGGTGGGGCCATGGGGGGCGGGGGGAAGGGGCGGGGTGCGGAGGAAAGGTCCTATCCAGTCAACCAAGCACAATTTCCACAGTGAAAGGCAATAGCAGATCAGAGTCCAAGCAAGCTATCAGCAGAGAGGGTCATTCTGATATGGAAAGTGGCTGACAAAATGCCATGCAGGGAAATACTTAGACACAGAGACCCACAGATCCTCAAAGCACTTGGTAGTAAATGACTGGGCTTCAACAGGAAAGGACCCTGAGTACTACATAAGTTATTTGAAAAAGCCATAAACTCAGGTTTGACAACTATGGCTGCTGTCAAACCACAAGCATGAAGAAGGCTTAGCTCTTGGTGTCTGAATTAAGTTGTCAATCTAGGTGCAAATGTCTTTATGGCAGAAATAGCTGACTGTCCCTCAAAACTTGTGTCACTGAGAAATAGCTTCTTGACAAGGGACTATGTCTCCCAGTCTCTTTTATATACAGAAGGAGCCACATGGGTAGCCTTTGCCAATCGAAAGTGGGGGAAGCCCTGTATGCCCCTTTCTGCCCAAAGGAAGAATCAGAGGCCTCTCCTTCACTCTCCTTTCCCCACTCATCAGCATGGAATAGAGAACTAACTACAGCTAGATGAGCCTTGGAACCCTGAACCACCACAGAGAGGAACACTGTCTTCATATTAGGAACAATGCATTGGACTATTGGGGAATAAGGAATAAATATTTATTGTGTTAAGATGCTTAAATGTAAAGGTTTATTTATAGCAACTGACTTTACTCAAATTACTATGGCCATGATAAGACAAAAATAACTGACTTGCCTGAGACACATTCCCCAACCCCTCAGCTGCCTTCTCCAAACCACCACAGCAGAACTTCAACCATGAGGACTCAGTGTGTTTCTATCCCTCAGATACACCATGATTACCCTCCATTCAGTGGTAACACATGTGAGTCAGCCATTTCCCAGCCAGAAAATCTGCTGAGAGCCAGGGCTCAGGAGGACTCTAAAAGCTGCCATGCTGCTCTGCCCTCAGCACCCTCTCTGCACCTTGAAACTCTATTCTCTGATTTCATATCCCTTTCTGCAAGTCATCTTTAGGTCAAGTTTAAGTCCCCTGCACTCTGCCTGTGACTTCCTGCCATGCTTCATGGTATTCAGTCTGTTTGACCCAAACCCTTTCTTCTCTCACCCTGAGCCTGACAGAGGCCATGCAGTGCAGTGGGAGAGCTCAGCTTTCAGTTGGGGAGTCCTACATTTGAATCCTAGCCAGTTACTCTCTGTGGGACCTCAGCCAAGTGTCTAATGTAATTAAGTCTCAGCCTCCTCATCTCAAAAACAGAAAGTCATTATCCATTGAAGGTGATTGTCGGGCTTATGTGTGTGTACAGTGCTGGCCTAAAGAGGTGCTCAACCAATGCAGTGTCAGCAGGTACTTATGAGAACCTCCTATATCCCAAGCTCTTTGTCAGATGTTTTCTGTAAACTATCTTAATCCTCTAAATGAGGCTCTCAGTCGGTTATCTTTATCCTGTTTTGCTAATTAGAAATTAATAGGTAGCATGTGGCTCATTCCACGTCACACATCTGGCAAATAGAAGGTCCTGAACTTGAGCCCCATATCCACCTCCTGGTCCAGTGCTCCTTCCACTACACTGTTTATTTTTAAACTTGGACTTCTAATTTGGGCCATGTCCATGGTTTTATCTGACAACCTGTGCCCTCCCGCCATTTTGAAGAAAGCTAAGGCTTATAGAAAGATCTTTGAATCTGAAGTTGACAAATCTGATTTTGCTACTTAACCTTGTATGTAACCTTGAACAAGGCTTCTAATTCTGTGGCTTCAGTTTCTTCCCTCAAGAAATGAGGTGAACCCGGCCTGTGTGGCTCAGTGGTTGAGTGTAGATTCTTGCATCAAGAGGTTACCATCGATTCCCGGTCAGGGCACATGCCTGGGTTGTGGGCTAGATCCCCAGTAGGGGGCCTGCAGGAGGCAGCCGATCCATGTTTATGTTTCTCTCTCATTGGTGTTTCTATCTCTCTCTCCCTCTCCCTTCCTCTCTGTCTCCAAAGTCAATAAAAACATAGTTTAAAAAAAAATAAATGAGGTGAGTAGACCAGATGGGTTGTGAAGAATATGATCTCACAATTAGAAGTCTGGGTAGCTTGCCAGTTGCTCAACACAACAATCCTGCTAGTTTTCTATTCTGGCTTGACCTAACCCAAGCCACTCATAACTAAATTTGATATTATCCTAAGGTTGTCCCCTAAACCATGACCAAAATCATAGGTCACCAGGCCTGAGATCAATCCATGCTTATGATGAAGAATTGGTTCGAATTCCTCTCTGTGTGCCTGTGGCCCTTGTTATAGGACAACACATTTTGCCATATGTTCTGGTTATCTATTGCTATGTAACAAACGACTCCAAAATGTTATAGTTTAAAACACTTATGTGGGTCAGGAATTCAGGAAGCATTCAGCTAGGTCGCCTTTATTTGGAGTTTCCCAGGCAATAGCAATAAGATGTTGGCAGGGCTATAGTCATCTTATGGTTCCACTGTGCTGGATGTCAAGATGCTCACTCAGGTGACCATAAATCAGGAACCTCAGTTCCTCTCTGTGGAACTTTTTGGGCTTCCTCAAATCATGGTGGCTACATTACAAGAGGTAGTCTCCTAAGCATTACAGGAGAACAAACATGGGAGCCATACAATCTCTTCCAGAGTCCCAATATATCACTTCACTGCAGTCTGTTGGTCAAGCAAGTTGTAAGACCAGCTCAGATTCAAGGGGAGGATAAATCTATTCTACCTCTCAAGGGGAAGAATAACAAAGAATGTGTGGCCATCTCTACCTTCCACACTGTCATTGTTGAAGAACATACAGATATAGCTACCTAAAGCTACCTTAAGGATAACCTTTTTGCATAAATGACAATATATTCAGCATGCTTCAAAACCTAGAAGATATCACCTTTGTCCATGTAAATGAATTCCTACCACATCCAGACAGTCCCTGCTGATGCAGAGGGACTGGAGCCAGCCTCCTTGCTGGAAAGTGGATTTCTTCTAAGACAGTGACCTTCTCCTCCACAAAACCCACTGGGCCCCATATATACTTGCCATTTCCAGTCAAGGCAGCTTTATAGATTTCTACACTGAGCCTTTAAGATGTGGCTTCCAAGAGGAGTTTCAAAAGGCATTATCCACCCTTCCACTTCCTCCACCAGGATACTCATGTATTTGATAAAAGGAGAGTGATAAATTGGGCACCTGAATAAAATATTAGGTGTTAAACCACTTCCAAATTTATTCCAGAAACATTTGTTACCTATGCTTTAAATTTTGGACTTTAGGTGAAGACACACTTGGTCTAAAGATGAGAAAGGGGCCACTGGAAGGACCATCTGTTGACAAAGGTGGAGGCATATGTGTTATCTCTCCTTTGTTCCATCTCAGAGTGAGAGGTACCTATGATCAGGTGTTAAATATAGGAATGCTTTGACTGAACAGGTTATTCATTTTCAGTGTATTCTGCCGTGGGACTATAGATTTTGATTTCTGGAATCCATTCAATCCTGACTCCATTCCACCTAACAAAATTGGGGCAGGGCTAATATGTACCTCCCAGGGTTGCTGTAAGAGTTAAGAGTTAATATATGTTAAAGCACCAAGTGCCTAGTACACATGTTGGATGAATCTGAACAAGACTACCAGCTTGTTCTCTTGGCCATTAGCTTGGTCCTGCCCTTAGTACCAGTGATGTGAGTCCAGTTGAGTCCTTTCTCTAGTCCTGGCAGATAGCCCCCAGGTCCACTTTGATCATGGTCTTTCAATCACTGCTCTGGGGGCATGTATGCTCCCACAAAGTTACTTCATCTTGTATTCCCCCATTCTGTATAGTTACTATTGATCTGTCTCATATCCATAGACTCAGTTAAAAATATTGGACACATTTGAGTCTGAGACTTATCACAGATATAACATGAAAACTGCCAATGACCAGTATCACTCCCTGTTGAACATTTCCTTTGTGTATATGCTGTGTTTTTCTTTTTAAATATTTGCATAACATTTTAATATAATAAGACATTCCTTCTACATTCGTGGTCAATATTGACATTATGCTTAGAAGCAGTATCTTTACAAAGTTATCTTAGAAATCAATTCAACATTAATAGAAAGTGTAGCCATCAGGCATTTCTAGGGCTAGTCTAATTTCCCATTGAATGTTCTATTTTTGCTGTCCATATCAACCTTGTAAACACAATCATGTATGAGTTTGCACTTTATGAGAGGTGGGTCTTTAAAATATAATTATCATCTTTCTAAGTCCTTCTGAATTTCTCTATAAAAGTATGGCCTTTGAGGAAAAACTGAGGATACATTTGGTCATCTGGCTGCACAGTGCTTCCCAAACTTTTTAATTTTTTAGAAAATTATATTTGTCCATTCCATTAGCATAAATATTAGGTCTGAGGCTCCAATAATTCCAAAGGCCGAGGGAATGTGGGAGTCATTCTCTGTCCTCAGAACCTGGCCTCAGAAAGACCCCAGTAAGTACTTGTTAAATTCAATTGGATTCAATCACTTTTATCAAAACCATTTAAAAGTTTGAAGAAAAGATACAACAAAGCATGAAATTCACTCTCTAGGAAAGAAAAGCATCCCTATAGACATTTCAGAAAGTACAATCAACAGAGTAAATTGCAAACATGTTTTTGTTCTGGAAAAGACAAGGGAGGGGAAGGCAGCATCATGTCAACTCAAGCTCTGCAGATGTTGGATAATTTTGGATCTCATTTATTCACAGAGAAAACAAAATGTGGCCTCATTACAGTCAAGAAGGGGGTTATTTGAGGCTAGCAGCTGATGCATACTCAGTAAACAACATACACATACAAAGGCATGTACATAAATATGGAGATCTATGCCAAAAATAAAAACTGAAACTCTTCTCCCATCTGTCCATGCCTCAGAGAAGAAGTGGGTGATCCCTGGATTCCCCAAAGCTATCTCCCAGCACAACAGGCACAGACACACACAGAACAGTCATTATACAGAAGCAGGACTATGGACTATTCCTTGTGATTACACAGCATTATAACCAGAAGCATGATTCTCTTAGCACAGCATTATAACCAGAAGCATTATTGACTAAAACAACTGTATAACACACACAGCCACAGGGAACATTAAGCGTGGGTACTAGGGAGGAAGCCTGGCATCATTTGCAGTTAAGTTTTTCTGGGGGTTCCCATCAGACTCCTCATGTGCTGATGCAGCAACCTTGGCCATGTTCAAAGAATCGAAGAGGACCTCTCACCCCATGCACCCAATGCACTGATTCCAAAACGCACTTCTGTGCAAGTGATCTCTGTGTGGAACAAGCTTGGATTTAAATTCTTGCTTAGTTCATCACTAGTAGCATGGCCCAAGTTAGCTAATGTGTCCGTTTCCTGATGGGAATAATGATGTTACCTGCCTTATATGATTATGTGAGGAGTAAAAGGGCAAATGCACATACAGTGCTAGGTACATGTTAAGAATGACAAAGATGGTAGTCACTATTATTGTTACACAAATTCATGTCCCTTGGGAAATTAACAAAGCACAGCATTAAAGGTAGTAGAGAAAAGGAAATCCTCAGCTACCACATTCTTCATGCTTACCTACTGGTTTCCTCATTTAGCCACTATCCTTCCTTCCTTGAAGCCCATGTCTTCCCCACCATTATGTCCCCTATAGATAGTAGAAGCCAAAGGAAATACTTGTATCATTAATTATATCTCCCTGTCCTTGTTCTACCTTTCTTCATTGTGCCCATCTTCTCAAGAGAAAAGGGGAAAAAAAAACAGTTGTAGAAGTCCAGATAAAAGTCCAAACCTGATCCACAGTCTCCTAGAGATAAAGCCTGTAAGCACCACCCTGTTTCTTCTAGGTCACACCAGTACATAGGAGCCCAACAGTAAAAGCAGGAAGAACTACAACCACTCCTTTCCTAAATAAATGAAAGGCCCTTCAGAATTAGTCTCTCAAGTCCAGTGGCTTTGATGGTAAGTTAACTGTTGGAGGCCAACCCCATATGGCTGTGTCATCTCCACTTCCTTTTACTTAGCTGAAAGTGTTTAATCTACACACAGTGCTACAAATTAGGCAAAGAAACAGGCCAAAGTCAGTTGACTTGCCCCATAAGACATCTGGTAAGTGAAAGAGGTAAGACTCAGTCTGATTCTTCCAAATGCAAATCAAGAACTTCTCCCACCATCCCCCTCCCCCAATGTCCCAACTCCTTGGCCCTGCATGCTGCTCACACTACCCAACCCATGGTGCTTACCCCCCACCCAATAGCTCTTAATGTTAGTCTGACCTCCTTTCATTCATCCTGCTGGCTACCTGGCCTCCAATTATAGCTGAGAATGGGATGGGGTGCTTATGGACATCATTTGAAGTTAAATATCAGATCTCAAAGGCCTGATTAAGGGAAGAGTTTTAAAATGATGTGAGAACAGTGGCAGGTGTAGTCTATTTTGTCTCCTTACCTTTCTCTTTGTCTTGATAACTGGTTGATTTCCTCTTCCTGAATCTCCACCTGCAACTCCCTGCTTGCCAGCCAAGTAATTCAGGGTGCAGGATGGGAAATCTGAAGGGTACCATGGTGCTTTCTTCTGCTGCCTCAGACCTAGGGACTTTTTCCTAAATTATTTTATCATAGAAGGAGCCATTATAGGAATACATCTGGAAGAAAGGAAGGAGGGAAGAAAGGGAGGAAGGAAGGAAGGAAGGAAGGAAGGAAGGAAGGAAGGAAGGAAGGAAGGAAGGAAGGAAGGGAAAAGAGGAAGAAAAAAGAGAAAAGGAAAGGAAAGGAAAGGAAAGGAAAGGAAAGGAAAGGAAAGGAAAGGAAAGGAAAGGAAAGGAAAGGAAAGGAAAGGAAAGGAAAGGAAAGGAAAGGAAAGGAGAGGAGAGGAGAGGAGAGGAGAGGAGAGGAGAGGAAAGGAAAGGAGAGGAAAGGAAAGGAGAGGAAAGGAAAGAAAGGAGGAAGGAAAAAAGAAAGAAAAGAGGGAAGAGAGAAAGAACATTGAAAAGAAAACCCTATTCATGTCCCAGGAAGAATTTTTGTTTAGCTCTCACAAAATTTGCCATACATGGATAAGGATTTGGAAACAAACAAAGAGGCAGCGTGGAGCATGACCGGTACCCAAACAAGAGTAACCTCATCTCGTAGAGGCCCTTGGACACAAACGTTGTGCCTTTCTCATGTGTTTCCTGCTTGGTGGTCAGCAATGCCTGGTGCATGATGAGGGGCCAATGTTTGTTAAATAAACACCTTACACAACACTATAGTCTTATACAAATAATTTAAAGAAATGAGAGAGAAAAATCTCGGAAGTCCTTTAAAAATTTCTTGTAGCTAGTTCATCTTCATCTGCCCTATCTACCAAAGCCAACAAGCACAGTTGGAACAAATCGGTTAATAAAACCAAGCCAGATGGCCAGCCATTAATTCTGTTGCTTCTCTGCAGCCGTTACAGATTTATCTTTTAAAGTCTTACACTAATCAGAGTATAAATTCCCCTCAAGCCACTTGGTGTCTTGGCAAGTAAGCCAGACTCATGAATTTCTAAGAATATTGCACCCACATTAGTCCCTTTAAACTTCTTCTTATCCTGTTGGTGATCATAAAAAAATCAGTTGTCTTGAAAACACCATTCTCAAACTGATTTAGTATTTTACTTTGATGCTGTATTCTTCTGTTGATTGTTATTTGTTTCACTTGAAATGTGTGACTATTAGAAAAGTGCTTCCGTTTTGTCAGCTCTACAAACACGGCTGTGAAACCTCCACCACAATTAAAATATAGGACAGTCCCATCACCCTAAAGTTTTCTCCTGCCACTTTCCCCTCCACCCGCCATCACTCCTGACAATCACCGATCTGTTTTCTTTCCTTATAGTTTTGCCTTTCCTGGCATGTAAATGAAAAGTTGAGTTACACAGTATATAGTCTTTTGAGTTCACTTTCTTTCATTTAGCATAATGCACTTGAGATTCACCCATGGGGTTGCATGTATCAGTGATTAATTTGTAAAGAAATTGCTGAGAGGTATTCCATTTTGTGGATATACCACAGTTTGCTTATCCATTCATCAGCTAAAGTTCCCTACAAAACCTGTATATGAATGTTTACCGTGGCTTAATTTGTAATCGTCCAAACTGGAAATGACCCTAAGGGCCTCAATAAATGATTTAATTTTAAAAAGTACTTGAGAGTTTTCTCTCAATTCCTATCTCCAAAATAACACATGTTCTCTCACTTGAGTGTCAATAAGCAATAAAACTCCTTGAAAAGTGTAGCTAATTCATTGACTAGGGCCATGGTTGGCAAACTGTGGCTTGCGAGCCACATACGGCTCTTTGGCCCCTTGAGTGTGGCTCTTCCACAAAATACCACGGCCTGGGCGAGTCTATTTTGAAGAAGTGGCGTTAGAAGAAGTTTAAGTTTAAAAAATTTGGCTCTCAAAAGAAATTTCAATCGTTGTACTGTTGATATTTGGCTCTGTTGACTAATGAGTTTGCCGACCACTGGACTAGGGCCCTTGCAAGGTGGGAAATTTTAAGTGAGAGGGCTCATTTCCACAGAAAGTCTGAGAGAGGCAGAGCCAAAGAAACAGGGAGGGGAGGTTGGAGGGAAGTGATTCCTCTGTGGTACAATGAAGGGAAGGTACTAAAGATGGTTCAATCCCCTTAGGGTACCCTGTGTTCTGAAACCATTGTTGGAGAACCCAGACTGCTAGGTACTAATTGAGGAAAGGAAGTGAATTAACAGATTCGAAAGCATGTGTGCTGGTTCCCCTTAAAAAGAATCTTAAATTAGTTCAATACTGTCAGACTCTGGACTGGGCCCTGGAGCCAACTCAATGGAGAACACCATTCCTCACAGCAAAGTTCCACTCAGGAAGTGCCCGATTAAACAAAAGCACTCAAGAGAGTGACACCCTTTTGCTATCTGCTCCCCACTTGCTACCTGCTCCCAGCAGCCCCTTGGGGAGGCTGCAGCCCTTAGGACATGAACATGCTTGAGATCCACTGGTCACTTGGGCAGCCGTGTCTTGTGCATCTTGTGCACACAAGCCGGGGCCCAAATTCTTCCAATGAACTTTGAATTCTTTAAGTTGGATTGAACAATATGCATTTATTAGAAATTGGAAGAATGTATGTGGTGAATATTACCTGTGAGGGAGACATAAGGATGTTGAATTCCTGAGAATCTCTCAGCAAATGTTAAAGGAAGCCCAGGAAAGGTTGCTTGTACACAGGCAGAGGGCCCTTCACTGTGAATCTTTTCCCCGCCCCATCAGCCTCATCTTGGGGATCAGAATAAGTTCCACAATGTTATGCAGTACCTTTTTAAAAATACCACAGACACACTGAAGGCCCAAGCATTGGGCCACAAAATGGGATGATCCCAAACCACAGCGGTGCCCGGTGCTGCTCTGCACACAATCACTCTGAAAAAATGCTGCGGGTATATTAGCGCAACTGGAGAGCATGGCGGTGTGCTTGCTACAGGTCTTTCCTCTACCCAATTCTTAGTGGACAGCCCAGTTTTCATCAATGCCCAGGCCTAATGGGTCTATTTTCTTCATTGTTGTAAAACCTTTTCTGTAAACCCATATATTTCAAACAGGTTTCTGTTTTTGGACAACTTTGATTGAAAGACATTTTTCATGGGCCTCCTAAATCACTCCCTTTGGCTTGTCACTTAAGAAAAAGAAGAACAGGAAAGAAAGGAAACATCTAACAAAATTTAAAATTCAGTGGAAAAGATGGCGAAAGATTGCATGTGCTCAATTTCTCCCAGAGACTGGGAGACATGCAGTTGTGTGACAAGGATTCAGCTCCCAGGCCCCCAAGCAGCTTCCTGAGGAGCAAGGTTCTCAAAACCACGCTCTGAGGATTTCTAAGGTCTGCAGGAGAGAGCAGAGATTAAGTCACACAGGGGAAGTGCCCACAGGGGTCCCCAGCACTATTGCTTTCCTATATTTCGTTTGTGAGGTTGGTGAATTGGAAATTACTAGAAAAATGTCTCTGGACCTAACAGAATCAGCTACTTGCTTAGCAGAATCCTAGAAACCTGAAATTGCTTGGCAAACATCCAGAAGAACCTATTAGGGAATTTGCAAGGTGTCACCTCCCACCCACACGGACGTCTGCAGCCTGAGCATCCTTGTGACCAAGAGAGAGCAAGTGGGAGGCAGACAGCACCCAGCGTTTGTATTGGATTCAGCATGACTTTGCTTTGGGGGGAAACCAGACAAGTGTACCCTGAGCCCCAGGCTTGGCAGGCAGGCAACCCGTGCAGCACCTGCCTGAACCCCAGTGGACACAGCCCTGCCAGTCTGTCTCCCCCAAGGTGTGGTTACATGGGAAAGCCAGCTGCCTTCACATTTGTCCTGCCCTTACCGCCTTTCCCAGGCCCTACTGGGTAACCTGCTCACAGCTGATGATTTTGAAGTCTCCTCAAGAGAAATCACTTGAAATCAGAGTCTAACCTTCCATCATATTATTAAGTGTGCACTCCTAACTACCTAACAAGTGGACTGACGGCATCTTTGGAAGTGCCCGAATGAGTTCCCTCTCTGATATCCACAAGGGGCCAGAGCTGGGGAGGAGCCATGTACCTTTTGATTCACAGAGGAGACTCAGTTGGATTCACAGGCACTCAAAAGTATCTCAGCTTGATATTTTTCAGAGCCAAAAAGGTGCAAACATAGTCAAACCTCAACTATATGGAAATCCAGGTCACAATAAGAGATGGTTCCAGACTTCTCTGTGTGGTAGACTGTGCAAGCGTTACGCACAGTGGGAGCCATTCCGATGTGAAGGCAATGATTTGGTTCGTCTGAACACTTATTTAAAGACACACAGCATGTACCAGGCCCTGCACTTCCCACTGGGAGGCAACCACACATAATCTGAGAGACAGTCTGTAAAATAAATATGTGTGACACTTTGAAGAGAATGTGAATTCCTACAGGAAAGAAAACTGGCATAGAAGCAGAAGTGGTATTTGAGGCAGAGGGAAATTTTTGTTTCTGAAGAGATAGCTGGTTTTGAAGGAATATCTCTTTTATAGGCAGGAGTCTTAAGTCTTTTCCTAGAGAGAACCTGAGGAGGGCAGAGAATGGGACAAGTTGGAAATGGTCTGGAGGAGACGGGTCCCACCCGCCCCCAGTGCAGGGTCTGCATGTCACCCAGAAGGTGAGAGGCAAGAACGCAGAGGGGCCTTGGCCCCAGGCAGCAAAGGTGACAGCTCCCCTGCAGTGGGATCTGGTCCTCCCTCGTTTCTGCTGCTGCTGCGGAACTTTCATTTAGGTTTTATCTTATTATGAAAAGCAGCATTTCTGGGGCAGGCTTTGCTGAAATTGCTCAGAGCACATTGCTGCATTTCCTCCGAAGCCTGCCTGTGAAGCTGCCTGGAGACATGCCAGAAACATCCCCATTGCTGTGCTTGCCAGGATGGTCCGCCTCGCACAGAGAAAGATGCCTCCCTGAGATGGAGGGTAATCTCTGCGGAATCCAGGACAGACAAAAGCGCTGAGTCACCATCTCCAGCTGCCTCTGTGCTTCCAGGACTTGCCTCCTGGCTCGTTCCAGGAAGGACCTAGGGTGGTCCATGAGTTCTAAAGGCCAGGACATGTGGGGTCGGTGCTGGATCATCTCAGATAAGGGTGTTGCTACATCACCCACCAGGCTACCCAGGATGCCACTGAGATACCATCCTGGTCAGAGGGCAAGGATCAGGCACAGAAATTAAATGAGAGTCAAGATAGCACAGCTTAGCACCTGGCAGGAACAAATCTCCCAGCACCCATAATGACCAGTTACCATGAGCCTGTGGCAGCATCTTGGCCACACCCCACTGGAGACAAAGGGACAGAATTGGGGGCACAGGGAAGATGACTCTGTTACACTTGGGAACCATCTCCTGGTTTTAAATTCAGAAACTATTCAATTCCCGTTGAATTCAAGTATCTGTGTTGAAAGAAACTAAACCAATTACGTCTGTCACTACAGCTATGAAATGTTAATTTTCTATTTCTTTAATGTCCTGTGTTAACTGTATTCTTTGACAGCTGGAAAGCCTTCCAGGGAAGGTAACTATCTTTGCTTGCTCATTTCTATTCCACCTTCTTCCTTCAAGGCTTTGGGAAGAAGTTAGCTTACTAGTTCTACCTCAAAGTGCTCAGATTTGTGTGCATAATTTATTGTCAATTATTAACTCCCCTAGTTCACCCTCACCCCCAGAACCATTCACTTCCCCCACACAAAAGTATGCTCAAATGTTCCCAGTCACCAAGCCAACTTGCTGCAACTTGACTTCAGTAGCAAAATATGTTTGTTCTTCTCTAGCAACTGTCTCTCACCAATTCTGAAAGTCTTAGTTAACAAAGGCATGGTGTTATGACTGCCTGCCTAAAAATTCCATTTCGGGTGCAATGTGTGCCATAGCTGGGAGAATCTGAAAACTACAATGGGATCAATAAAGATATTGAGAGTACCTTATTTTGGTGTTTTGAAAGATTCAGTGCATATCTCTACACACACACACACACACACACACACACACACACCACAAATATTATAAAATGTGACAAGAACTAGAGGGCCTCGGCTTTGAGAAACACTTGTACATGACTGAGGTGCCCAGGCCGTCAAGCCAGAATGTGGTCCAGGGATGGAGACAATCACAGAATAACGCTCCCTAGTGGAACTTATGAATCTAAGGCTCTGCTCCTTCCGGTCTTCTAGGGAAACCTGGGAGGCTCCTTGTCTTCCATCAGCAGCTCTCCTCTCTGCTCTCCTGAACCTCCTACTTCCAATGTTGATGCAAAGTTAGCTCACAAAAGGCCCAGGCAATGGCATCCATCCAGACCCCACATCCTCAATCATCTCCCCTGCACTGGCCCCTGATGCTGTGTTCGTTTTCACACCACCCATGTGTATGGAGTTACAGCATGGCCAAGCCCCTCCACCAGGCCCCCACAGCCACTGACAGGGGCCCAGTGCGACTCTCAGGATACCATTGTGATGTGATTGGTCATATAACAGAGTGGCGCTGGCAACATGCCCCACCACCGCTGAGGACAGACGGGCAAGGAGAATCTCTCTGGACCAGCTGATTGGCCATGTTGGCAGATGGAGCCGCTGTAGCACTGCATCCGAAACAGCGCACTTCACAAAGCCTGCGGGGCAGCTGGCACCCGCGTTCCTTCTAGCACCAGATAACGACCCGCAGAGCCCAAAGCACTGATGTCATGATGGTGATCAGTCTTGGTTTTCTTTAGCTCATGGTTTAATACTATTTTTATTTTGACTAACACATGTGGTGATAAAAATAATACTAAACCATGAGCTAAGAAAATACCAACTCTGACAGATTCCTTCTGTGATAAAAATCTCATTGTTTTTTTTTTAATTCCAAGTATTGTATTCTTCAAAGAATATGTCTGTTTCAGGTTTTTGTGTCTCTGCTCTGCTGTTGCCCTAGATACCTGCTCACTGAGTCCTTCCCTTTTCCTCATCACCTGAGGCAAGTGACAGACAGGACAGCTCAGGACTAAGACTCATCCAGAAAAGGATCCCCGACCATCTGCTTCTATTTCATCAATAAACAAGCTGATTAAAAGTGTATTTCTCCCCTCGGGCCTCTAGAATTGGAAAGGAACACTGAATAAGTCAAAATTAAAATTATTTTCAAAATAATCTGGCCTTTGCCCAACATGGTGGTCTTTGTTCATAAAAGGTGGTGTGGTGGTGTCTGGGGATTGCTATGAGGACTGACACCACCATGGGACCATCTGTGGATGACAGCTCCACCCGTGCGCCAACCTTCTCCTCTCCCGTCCCAAGTGTCTACCATGTCCTTTGCCCCTTGTTCCTCCTCTGTCTTGTAATGCTATCAATATGTTTTCTAAATCCTTGAGCTCAAAATACACTTCTCTATACCTCCATCCTAGTGATACACGGAAAAATAACAACAGAAGCCAAACAGCACAGCATCATAATTTTACATGCATCCTCTCTTTAGAGTTTATGCATCTAAAGTGTATCTAAGTTCTCATAGGTTATTTCAAATGTGGCGCCACACAACAATCGCTCGTGAACATCTCCTCTGCGGACTGTGCACCTGGTTGACAAGCTCCAGCCTGGAGCTATGCTACGGATGTTTACCCGTGTTGATGTCAAGAGCCCAGAAGGTCAGTTCTCTGGGAGCAGACGATATCTCTCTTAGTTTTTCTTTTTAAAGGCATTTATTTTAATCAGATTTCCAAGATTGGGTTAAGCAATTAGCACTAAATAAATATTAATAAAATTTATAAATGGTAGATGATTTCTGGGAAGAAAAGACTACTAGCAAGAGATATTATGAGCTCTATTTTAATTAGCATCAAATGAGCTTATCAAAGTTGAACATCAATTATGTCTAATAATCATGAAGCCTTGTTTTTATTTTTAAGTGAATTCAAATAGGCCAAATGTTTGGCCAAATAAGGTCAAATTATTTTTTAAAATAATTTTTAATTTGGACTTATTCAGTGTTCATTTCCAATTCTAGAGGCCTGAGGAGAGAAATGCACTTTTAATCGGGTTGTTTACTGATGAAATAGAAGCAGATGGTCTCCTACAATTTCTGTTAGAAACTTCACAGCTTCCCTGAGGAAGGGGTAGGTTATAATTTAACCACGTTTGGATGAAAAGCAAACAACCGGCCTTAAAGAGCAAGGCCTCTTCTTTTAGCCTCCTCTCTGTCACCGTGATGCGCACACGATGCTGAGGCAGGAATTTCCTCCCTGGTCGCTTAAAGGACTGCGGAGACTTCTAAGGGTACAACTGGAAAGGAAGCGGACAACACTTCTCAGCTCTCTGGCTCCCATTTGCCAAACCGACAAAGGAAAGCTGTGTTTTGCTTTGTTTGGTAGGGGAGAGAAGGCACGGGAAATGAAAATTAGGTTACTTTAAGTTAAAAAGCTGACTTGATTTTCTAAAAAATTAGCAGAGAAACTCCACTATTGCCCCCTAGGGCCTCGCTTTGCAGACAAATGAGTCCTTCTCCCGTGCTCGGAACCTTCCGCTCCCAGACCTTGCTCAGGCTCGCCCTGTCCATCTCTCAGGATCACACTGTCTCAGGACAAAGGCCTCCTCTTCTGCTTCTTAGATGGTCTTTCTCCACTGAAAATGCTCAGAGGAGGCCCCATGTACTGATCATGGTGCAAAAACAGGCCATAGTTGGGGTGATTACAAGGTGTCAGTAATAGATAGTGATGGTTGCACAACATTGTGAGTGGAACTTATGCCACTGAATTGTACACTTAAAAATGGTTACGATGGCGAATCATATACATCTAACCCACTAAAGTTGCAGTGAACTCCCCTATCCATGGGGGAATGGGGGAGCAGATTCCAAGACCCCAGTGGATGCCTGAAATCGTAAAGAGTACCAAACTCTATATATACTATAGTTTTTCCTCACATACCTATGATAAAGTTAAATTTATAAATTAGGCACAGTAAGAAATTAACAATAATGATAAAATAGAGCAATTTTATTATTCTATTAATAAAACAATACACTGTGATGAAAGTGAGTGAATGTGGTCTCTCTCTTTCTCTCAAAATATCTTACTGTCCTGCACTCACCCTTCTTCCTGTGATGATGTGAGATGATACAATGACTATGTGATGAGATGCATTTCCAGTTTGAGGTGTGACAGCAAAACGAACTCGAATTTCTTTCTCCTTCTTCCCATTGTCACAGATAGATTTGTTCTAACCATAGCACACAATATGCAACCTCAGCACACAATTATTTTCTTTTTTTTATCAAGTGGAGAACGTTCACCTTTTCACTTAAAGGAAGCACTTTCGGATTCCCTTTGGCGTATCCGAATTGTCAGCACCATTAATCTGGTGCATCGGGGCCACTGCTAAGTACATTAAGGGTGACTTGGATTCAAGCGCTGCCATATGGAAACAGTCTGATAACCTAAACAGCAACTAAGTGACTAACGAGAGGGAGCGCACACTGTGAAGACAGTTCTCCGGGATGACTCACTCCTTTGGGTGGACAGAGTGGGACGTGGGACGGCACAAGATTTCATCACACTACTCAGAATGGCATGCAATTTAAAACGTATGAATTACTTATTTCTGGAATTTTCTATTTAATATTTTTGGTCCACAGTTGTCCAGGGGTAACTGAAACCATGAAAAGTGACACTACAAATAAGGGGGGAACTATTATACATATTATTATTATTACATATACTATGTAAATTATATATACACATATAATATACATTATATATAATATATTATTATATATTACATATAATTATATATAAATACTAGAGGCCCTGTGCACGAAATTCATGCACGGGGGTGTGTGTCTCTCAGCCCAGCCTGCACCCTCTCTAATCTGGGACACCCTCTCTAATCTGGGACCCTGGTAGGATCGGGCCTAAACGGGCAGTCGGACATCCCTCTCACAATCCAGGACTGCTGGCTCCCAACTGCTCTCCTGCCTGCCTTCTTGATTGCCCCAACTGCTTCTGCCTGCCAGCCTGATCACCCCCTAACCACTCCCCTGCCAGCCTGATTGATGCCTAACTGCTCCCCTGCCAGCCTGATTGCCCCTAACTGCCCTCCCCTGCAGGCCTGGTGCCCCCCAACTGCTCTCCCCTTTAGGCCTGGGTCCCTCCCAACTGCCCTTCCCTGCAGGCCCAGTCACCCCCAACTTTCCTCCTCTGCCAGCCTAGTCACCCTTAACTGCCCTCCCCTGCAGGCTTGATCACCCCCAACTGCCCTCCCTTGCAGACCTGATCCCTCCCAACTGCCCTCTCCTGCTGGCCATCTTGTGGTGGCCATCTTGTGTCCATATGGGGTCAGTCATCTTTGACCACATGGGGCAGCCATCTTGTGTATTGGAGTGATGGTCAATTTGCATATTACTCTTTTATTAGATAGTATAGAGTCCTGGTGCATGGGTGGGGGCCAGCTGGTTTGCTCTGAAGGGTGGGGGGTTCCCTTGGGGCGTGGGGCGGCCTGGGCGATGGGCCTGTGGTGGTTTGCAGGCTGACCACATCCCCCAGCAACCCAAGTGGAGGCCCTGGTATCTGGGATTTATTTATCTTCTATAATTGAAACTTTGTAGCCTTGAGCAGAGCCAAGCCTCCTGCTTGCTCCATGGCCACAGCCATTTTTGCTGGGATTTATTTATCTTCTATAATTGAAACTTTGTACCCTTGAGTGGAGGCCTAGGCCAGCCAGGCTGTGCGGAAAGCTTGGCTTCCTCCATTACCGGGGAACCCACGCCTCCTGCTCATTCTGTGGCTGCAGCCATCTTGGTTGGGTTAATTGGCATACTCACTCCTGATTGGCTGGTGGGCGTGGCTTGTGGGTGTGGCAGAGGTATGGTCAATTTGCATATTACTCTTTTATTAGATAGGATAACCACAACATATGTAAATATAACCACAATAAAAAATATTTTCAAAAAATAAGCCACAGCAATAGGATGGTCTATTGAGCAAATTGAGAAAACTTACAAGAATTAAAAAATAAAACTCTTAGAATGAGTTGCTCCTTTCTGAGAAAGATGTGCATTCTTTTCAAGAATAGGCAAGTAAATATCCAGCTTGCACATCAAAAAGAGAATAACTTAGACATCACATAAACAGCAATAAAAAAAGTCTTCTCACGAGGTTTTCTTCCCCTGAGAATTGTAAGAGCTGTCAGCATTCCTTAAGATGACAAAACCTTTTCCCCCTTAATTAGCATCTCTGCTGACAAACTGTCCCAAACAGATGTTGCCAGCTGCATATAGTAATTTTTTACAAAAAAAAAAGGAAAGAAAATCAGCAGCAAGACTTGAGCCTATTAAATTACATTGAATTTTCTTTTCAGTTCAATTGATAATCTATTCTCTAACCTCAAAATAATCACGTAACCCTCAGCATCAGGAAGAAGAAGCATCTACAAATATGCTTGCTTTCAGCTAAAGCTTACTCTGTTCAGCGATGATTCCTCCATTCCAAAAGCAGTCATGTCAATTCTCAACATTTTATTTCCTGACATTGTTTTACCTGATTCTACTAAAATGTACCCAGGATATCTCTTCCTAAATATGTATATATATATAGTAAATCCCCACAACTTGCTAACTAATCATATATCCCATCTATAGATATAAAAGCCTAAGCAACCATTATGACCGAAAGACCAGAATGACCGGAACGACCAGTAAACCAGTCACTATGATGTGCACTGACCACTGGGGGGCAGATACTCAACGCAAAAGCTTCCCACTGGTGGTCAGTGTGCTCCCACAGCCAGCCAGCCTCCATCGTCCCCTGGTGCTAAATCATTCGTAGAGACCTGCTTCTGGGTTGGAGTTTTGTACATAGCAGAACGGCTCCCTCGCTGCAATCTATTGAAAGTCAGCCCTCCACACAAGGGTCTCACTCCCATCCTCTCCTTTCCCCAGAGGCTGCCCCAGTGGTGGGCACCAACCGTGGTGGCGGTGTCTGCGGTGGCATCCAGCATCCATTCCTTCCACACCTGGCCCAGCAACTGTCGCCTCCTCTCCTGACCCCACCGGGGCCTTTGGGTCTGAGCTGGGACAGGGAACTGGGGGGGGGGGGGGTGGCGGCGAATGCAGCCCCTTTCCCAGGAGTTGCAAGGGCAAGCTCCCTTCTCAGGGCCGGTGACCAACCTCTCACGGTCCCTCTCCCCCAGCCAACCTTCCACCACAGTCCCTACAGCCCCCCAGGGCATGAATTCATGCACCTGGCCTCTAGTTAACTTATAAGCAGTCAGACAATGCCTTTTTCAATGTATATCTATCTCAAAATCTAAATGCAATAATGTGTTTTCAACCAGGCTATAAAGCAGAGATGCATTTTAAATAAATGGATTCCATGGACAGCCTTGTTTTTAGGTGTGCAGACAGGTTCCCAGCACTGGTTTAAATGTGGCTTCAGCAGCTAACATTCTGGGAACCTGACCTTGTAGCAGGCACAGTTCTATAGGCCTCCTGTGGACAACCCACTGGGGCTTCCCCACTTCACTCTCAAAAGTAATGGGGCACAGTTATGCAAGTTGCTCAAGGTCACCAGACTAACAAGAGGAGGACATGGGACTGGAAGGGGGGAATGCTTGAAGTTCTGTCCACTCCTCTGTGCTGTTAGGTTATCTGATTGTTAGCATGACAGACCCTGCCTGCCCGAAGGTTCTGGAACCGTCCATGATTTACTTCAGGTCCTTTAAATCCACTAGGATTTACCTTGTAAAGATATATTTTTCATATATCTTTTAAATATATATATTATTACATCAACATAATGCCATATTATAATGATATGTAGTACATGTTACATATTGTTATTTATTTTGTTACATATAAACATATGTAATATATTTATTACCTGTAAATATATGTATTTTATTACATATAAATATGTATATTTCAACACCATCAAAGAAAGTTCCCATATATTTACTATTTTAAAGGTGCCTGCTGAGATTTTTCCACTGGTTTATTCTGTGTTGCATCCATCACAAACAACTGCATGCTTAACCTCTTACCTGTTTTCAAGTATGAACGTATGCCTTTGCTTAGCTTTACTCCAGATCATGCTCTGTGTTTGAGGGGAAAGCACTTAATGGTCCTTGGAGTCCATTCATGAGAACGGTTTCATCTTCATCTTTTGGGTGCCTTACCTGGAGATGCCACTTTTGCCTGTCGGCACCTTACAAAGCTGCTCACCTCACCCCACTCTTCCTATCATCATATGAGGGTCGACCCTCATATCTAGTGGGTTGACCCTTGATGGGGTGGAGAAGTGTATCCATTTAATTTACATAACAATAAAACACCATTACTTATATTTCTGAAGTCCAAGCCCTTGGATGCCCTTCAGTTAACAACTCAGAACACATCCCCTCTGAGTACTAAATTTGCCACTGTCCAACTTCTCACAAAAGTCCCTGCATCTGTCAACACTGATGTGAGGGAGGCAGAGGACTTCTCTGGTACATGCACCCTTCCTCCCATGAGGCTTTCAAAGCTCTGGCTTTGCACTGAGCTAGAAGGTAGGGAAGCAGCTCAGCCAGACGACATTAGCTCATTCCCCCAGAGATAAGCCTCACAGACTATGGTTTAGTAATATACTCTCAGCTTTCATTAATTAGAAAGCCAGCAGCGCCTCTCCTCTCCCTCTCTCCCGAGCCTGCTTTTTTGTGCTGGTTCTCTCAGTCACAGCTCAAAAATCACCTTATCCAAAGCATAGGTCTGCAGCCAGAATTCAAACCCAGTTCTACCTGCTTTCAAAGCAAGAGAGGAGACATCAGAACAAGGAAGTGGTCACTAAACATGGTCTTCGCTGCCTTTTCACCTTTGTTCTGGCAGATTGTATTGTTTGGCAAATATTCGTCCTCCCATCCCCTCTTCGTGACGTTGGGTCTGGACACTCGAGTTGCTTTGGTTGATGAAATCTGAGCAGGCATGATGCAAGTGGAAGGTTCAGATGCCACTGTATAACTTTGCTCAGCTCTTGATATCCTGTCTTCCACCAGGAGAAAAAAACATGTCCCTGGTGGTCACTGGTCCAGAATGAGAAATCACACCGAGGAGACCTGAACTCAACATATGAGTAGTGTAGGGCCCAACACAGCCAAGCCCTGGGAGTTCTGGGCAACCCACAGATCCTTAAGCAAGAAAAAGTATGGGCTCTTAGAAGCACTGATTTGGGGGTTTGTTTGAAACACAAAATTATCATAGCAAAACCTGGCCAATACACTCTGCTGTGTTTTGGTGTCCCTGGTAAAGAATGAAATGTATCCACAGGGCCTACAGGGAAACAAGAAAGATAAAAATGTTGCGATATTAGAAGACCCATGGACTAGACCAGGTCAACTTTGATTGAAATCTGAGTTTATAAACAAAAGCTTCCAAAAATGCTTTTTTAAAAAAACACACCAATAACTGGCTGGTCCATAAATCCCCTCAGAGACTGTCAGAAAGGCCTTTATCCTTGACCTTGTGTTTACATACAGAGGGAGCTCCACATCCCCCCCTTACACATTGTACCCCAGGGGAAGTGGGATGGCTTCTCTTATTGGTGAATCTGAGAGGAGAAACTGGACAAACCTGAGAAGCCCCTTTTCTCTTCTTTCATGACACAGCAAGCACATAATCTGGTGGTCTGTTCTCTATCATGCCGAAGGGAGGTTTTCCCAGAGAGGAGCACTTAGTCCCTGGGTGCGCGCATAAGTAGAATTCTACCTGGGCACACACTTAATGACATTTAGAATTTAAAACACACACACACACACACACACACACACACACACACACACACTAAAGGTTGTTGATAATGAAGGTTGGTTCCCCAGCAGCCTGACACCTATTTTATTTCTCAACTGGTTCTTAATTCAGGCAGGAAATCAAGGGATGTTAATGACTAAAGCATCAAACTAAAATAATTTACTGTAACATAATGTAGATTAGTGTAAAGATCATATGCAGGAAGGAAATTACTGGATTTGAATCTGAGATCCATGAAGGGGTCAGCAAGAAGTGTCTTTCTGTATTCATGCCCTGCCCGCTGAGACCAGCATGGACCACCGTCTCTGGGACCCTTTGGTAAAGAGGCTTCCATGTCAGGATGTGAGACAAGCTAAGCTCTAGAAAACAACCTTAAATCAATTAGATGTGTGGCTATTTGCCCTTTCATGTTGGAACACTGATCAATTTTAGCATAAATAATAGTTTGGACCTTGAAGAGACCTGTCGATGATTCTCAAATGTTAATGAGACTAAAACGTCTGCTAAAGATGAAAAATGCCTGCCATTGAGACATACTCTGTAAATTCAAAACACTGCCTCTTGCCGAGAGAACTAATAAGAGTAATGAACCATAAAAGCTCTGAAAAAGGCACATGAAAACAGTTGATAATTGAAGTGGGAAGGACCTTAATTAATGAACTGCTAGTTGTTACTTCCAATTTTCTAGGCTTTTGCCAATGTTTCCATCTCTAGCTATATACTGCAACTTCAAAATAAAGTCTTTGGAAGGATAAAGAGTCCATGGAGTGAGAAGTTTTTTCTAAAAAGATTTTTGGGAATATCTCAGGCTGGCTCTGTGCAGAGGGGTTTTTCACATCAGGGTCTCAGCCTTCTCACCATCTAGGAACCACAAATCCTCCAGTTTATAAAAAGACTTTTATCAAAACTTTACTAGTGAAAATTTATTTGCTCATTTGTATTGATCATAGATAAATATCAAGTCCCCAATCTACATAGAAAAACCAGTTTAAGCCCATCCAACTGCTCTAATTCTAGTCAACAATGAAACTTCACATTTTAATGATTTCTATGCCTCTTGTTCAAGCAAATGTGTTTCAGTCATTGGAAACACCTGTAAAATAATTCAGAGACCCCTGATCACCTTCTCCAATACAAGGATTCTGTGAATTAATTAGGATACACTGATTTAAAGTGCCTACTAAAATCCTGTCTACAATAGAGCTGAAATGGCAAACATTAAAATCTTTCATGTGGAGTAAGCCTCTTGCCAAAACTCCTACAATTACATGCTACCAAAATGGGGTGGGGGGAATTCTTATTCACTCACCTATTTAGATAAGTGATTCTTAATTCAGCCAATGGCCACCTTGGGAAATTACATGCTGACTGGCAAAGGAGTGGACAACAGAGAGATAGGAGTTAATAGAAACAGAAGTGGGGAAACTACTCATGAAGGTGATTTGCATGAGAGTCCTCAGTGACCCTTCCTGCAAGTGCAGGGCGTGGCAGAGGGACCCAGAGAAAAGGATGTTAAGGAAAAGCAGTGCCCCAATCCTTCCTTTAACTTCTAGTGGGAATTTCTGAAACCCAGTCATTTAAGGGTTCTATTTCTGGTGATTTCATGCTGAAACTGAATTCATGCCAAAAGACAGCCTGACTCCAGAATTCACTTCCGAGTCACCATGGCAGCCTTCCACCAGAGTGTACAACCCAGGCCGTCCACGTGCTCCCTGTCCAGACCAGAGGCTTCCCTCCTACTCCGCGTGGCCCTTGGGTGCTTGCCAATGACGCCTCACTCTCCTGCCACTGGGAGGGACGATAATTAAAGGGTAGAATTTTTTGAGACCCTCGGAAAAAAGGCTTTCCTTTTGAGCGTTTTCATTTGCTTCATAATCAACCCCTCCCCCCCCCCCCCCTTTGCTGTTGTTCTAATTTGCTTCCACGCTAATTGCCATTACTCAACCTTAATGGACCCAAGACCATATTGGGCAACTGCTTAATGGCTCTCTGCGGGACTCATCTGCTACCAGCCCGGGCAGTTCTGCTTCTGTGTGCAAACTCAGCCGCCCCTCCCTGCAGGGGCTGCTTTCAAGGCCCAGGTGGGCCTAGAAGCGAGGCCTCAGGTATTTCATGGCACCATGGGCCCCTCCGGCCTGAAAGGATTAAAGCATGCAACATCCGCCCGCCCGTCAGTCACATGCCCAAACCTGCCCGAGCCTGGAAAGGCGGGCTGTGCTTGGGAACTGTGCTACATTAGTCTCAGATCTGCTGGAGCAAAGCCAACATGGGATTTCATCCCCTTGGAGAGAAGTGCAATCTTATATTCTCTATTACACGCTATTAGTCTCGCTTTCTTCTCAATCTTTATTTTTTAGGAAACGGTGGGATGATCTCAAAGTAAAGAACTGAGCCTAGTGGAAGCATGGCTCCGTACTACGTCCACTGACCTCGGAACATCGCAGTGGGAACAGCCTAGGCATTCTTTGCGTGAGCACGTGGGGCCTGCGTCTCTCTATAGCTTGTCGCGCAGGACCAGCCTTCAAGGCAACAAACACATTCCAGTGGCAAGGATAATCTCAGACTCTCAACGCCTAAGCAAAAACAAACAAACAAACAAAACAAAAACCCGCAACATATTCCATTTTGTAATAAGCAAATCCATTCTTCATCAATAATTGAGAAAATGCAAATCAATCCCAAAATTTCATTTGGGACTTACCAAATGTCCCTATCTGGCAAAAAAAATCTGCTAAATAAAGACACAAGAGATACAATCATGCCACACACGCACCCAAAAGCCTCCCAATTTACATGCAGTCCTTATACCAGACCTGAAGGCCCTGTGTGATCAGATTCCATCTCCAGACCTCATCTTCTACAACCCACCGTCTTTAACTCACTGTTCCAGCCACATTGGCCTCTTCCTGTTCCCTGGATGTGCCAATCAAGTGCACTCAGCCTGGAACACTCTTCCCAGCCACCCACAAGGCTCATTCCTTCCCTTTCTTCAGGCCTACACTCAAAGGTCACTTTGTCTATAGGCTTTCCATGGATACCTTATCTAAATGGCACTCCCATCCCATTGCCCTCCATTCCTATTACCTTTTTCAGAATGAACAAGAAAAGATGGAGGAAGGACACGAGGTCCAGAAGTCCAGAGGGGCCTGGATCTAACTACATCACAATTCAATACAATCATAAGGATGGTCTGCTCTTGCCAAGGGTCCATCCTGGCCCTGCAGGCATGTGGTGGCATGAGCCTCACTTTTCCTCCAGAAGCATCCCTCTGGCACATTAAAAAAAAAAAGTGATTTCTACATATGTTTAGCGAATAGACATACCCTGAGAGCATTTAAATGGAAGGCATGGAGTTTGAGCTTCCAATAGAAGCAGAGGATCAACAGTAAGAGCTGAGAAATTACCAGGAACTGAGACTGCCATGGGAGTGGAAGGAAGAGCAAGCCTTGGGAAGGAATGTCTGGTGAGTGTGACAGATGCCACAGTCAATCCAAGCAGAACTTAAAATTTTATGACATGCAGCAATCAATTGGGTTGCAGGGTTCTGGTGGCATGGAGAGAACAAAGTCAGATTTAATATAAGGAGTGAAAGGAAATGAGGACTTGGAGGCAAACCATGAGTTTATTCTTTTGAGAACTTGGGTGAGAAGGGAGGTGGGTGGCAGGCTAGAGAATCTCTTTGGAATAGAGGAGACGTTTGTACATTTGTGGTTGCAAGTCTGCAGAAAAGGGAAGAAAAAGGACCAGGGACAGAGGAAGAGTGGTCACTGCTCCAGCTAGGTCCTAGAGAACAGTAGCAGAGGGAATGGAGCACCTGGGTGGAGGTGGGCATCTCAGAGCAAAGAACGGACCTTTCATTCAAGACAAAGGAAGGATGTAGGACCAGGTAAACTGTGAGCAGAAGGGGAAGGACTTGAAAATACTACTTGACCTTTTGGTTGAATGTGTAGCAAAGAGATCCATTTAGAGGCTTGAACAAGGAGAAAGTATTCAGAATGAAAAGCTGCCTAAAAATAAATAAAGGAGAGTCATACAGGATTGCATCTCAGCTGAGGTAAGACAAATTGTTTCTGATTTCAGTGGGGCCAATTAGCAAGAATAACATTTTTTTTGCATAGTATTGCCAAAGAATAAAGGGGTGGTTGCATTCACCCAGGGAAAATGAGAATGGGAGGAAAAAAGGTCAAATCTTTGCCATGACAGCATGGAAGAGAGATAATTAAGGGATGAATTGTAAAGGAGACCAGCAAAGCCAGAAAGAGACAGGTATTACCACTGCTACCTCACATCTAGAGATCACTTGCTACACTCCATATCATGTGCTTCCTTTATCATCTAATGTCATCTTTGTAACAACCTTGGGAGGGGAGGCAGTAGGAAGAAAATAGAAAGACATGAGACCAGAGTCAGAATGATGAAAAGAAATCAAGTTTAGGCTAAGGACAAACATAGAAGTATCAGAGTAAGAGACTTTATTGGGGAATGATGTTTTGAGTGGCAACCAAGCCTTGCGCATGTGTCAATGAAATGGAGTTGAGGAAGGGGTCATCTGAGTTGGGAAGATTATGAATAGTTAGATCCTACTACAGGCAAAGGTTGGGAGCTAAGCCAAAGGAGCATGTAATTTATGGGAGGTCATCAGAAAGGCCAAGTAAACATCTAAATAGTCACACAAATCAAGTTAAAGATAGGTGTGGTATTATTCTCCAAAAGGCAAAACTTTAATCACAAGAAAATATCAGACAATGCCAAATTGAAAGATATTCTATAAAATATCTGACCAGTAATCTTCAAACATGTCAAGAACATAAGATACTGAAAGACTGAGCCTCTGCCCCACACTGAACAAACTAAGGAGATATGCAATGTGGATCCCGGGTTCAATCCCAGAACAGAACAGGATATTAACACACACAAAAACTGGTGAAATCTGACTAGATTCTATAATTTAGCTAGTAGTAATGTACCAAAGTCAGTTTCTTAGTTTTGATAATTGTACTATGGTCATCCAAGAGAAGATGTTAGGTGAAGGTTATACGAGAACTCCGTATTATCTCTGCAACTTTTCTGTAAGTTCAAAATTATTTTAAAATTGAAAACCAAGATGAGTGTGAAGTGAGCTGTCTTAGAGAAGTGCAGACACTTCTGGCCCTTCCATACCTAAAAGATCTCACTCAGGTCTATGATGAAGCCTCTTATACAAATTCCACTCTGAAGCAGCCAACATTGCAGCAAGGAGCCTCGGTGGAGCCACTGTGAGCACTGCCTAGTAGCAAATAATTGTGCCACTTCAAAATCAAATTAGGAAATTTTACATTTATATGGTCACATGCTAACTAAAACCAAGGTAACTCCTCCCAGCTTCAGCAAGGCCACCATGTTTCACAACTGCATGAAGCATTGCATGTGTGGAAGGGAGAATAAGAACTCTCCAAAGATGAGCACATCCTAATCCCTAGATTTTAACATAAACTCTGAATATGTTATGTCATATGACAAAGGGGAATTAAGGTTGCAGCTGGAATTAAAGTTGCTAATCTGTTGACTTTGAGATGAGGAGATTATCCTGGGGCTTCCAGGCAGGCCCAATGTAATCTCAAGAACAAAGAGTGAGAGAGGGAATTAGAAGAGAGAACCAGGGAGATGGCAAGTCCAAATTCTCTAGCTATAAAGATGGAAGGAGGGGCCTTGACCCTAGGAATGTGGGCAGCTGTTGGGAGCTGAGAAAGGCAAAGGTTTCCAGAAAGGAATGCGACCCTACCAACACCTGGATTTTAACCCAGTGAGACCTGTATCAGACTTCTGACATATAGTACTGTCAGGTAAAATGATGTGTACTATGTTAAAACACTACATTTGTGCTCATTTGTTAGAACAACTATAAGAAACTAATACTAAGTACAGTGGTGCCCCTGGAATGGAGTGATGAAATGGATTTGAGAAAAACAGAGACTAAAACTGGCAACAGCACCACAGCCATATGTTGATGTCTGGGGAAATTTTCTCTACCTACAGCAAACACGGAAATAGATTTAAAGCAGATTCTCAGAGAACACACCACATGTTCCACCCTCTTTCCAGAGCGAAATGGATAGTTCCAAAGAAAGACTGCCTTATTCTGGAATGTAGGCATTTGCACCAACCAGAAATGGGCGGTCACTTCCAATTCTAGTGCACCTGGGTCATTTCCAATTCTAGTGCACCTGGTCACTTCCAATTCTAGCACTGTCCTCAGGAAAATGCTCTCACCCCAATCCTGACACTTCTTGAGGAGACCTTCACCCTTCATTCACCAGGTGGTACCTTAACTTTAATGAAGTCTGGAGGCATTAAGAGAATAAAAGGCTGACACAACTTGATTTGAATGCAATATTTGAAATGTAAATGTGTCGTTGGCTTTTGTGTTCTCTTTTTAAGGGACTAGTGGATGACCTCTGTTTTTGGCCTCACAAGGGAGTCATGAATACACCCAGAAAACCCAGGAAGAATAGCACCATAACTTGTCTCCCAGGTGTTCAAAGCAGAGGCACTCACACCCTCATACATGTTGGCAGCTGATGCCATTGTACTGGCTGAAATCCCTGGCACTGGGATTCACCATCAGAAAGACCCATGCCCTCCCCTGCTCAGACTACACACCATGTGTTACAAGCTTTAAGAGCTTTAACTCTTTGCTTCTGCTAGCATCCAGGTTCTTAATGGTAAGAACCTCCCCCACCCCCCCTAACCTGTTAATTTAGGTAGGAATTTGTAAAAGGATATCAGGGGTCTAGCTAGCGAGTCAGGCATACTAGTAGGTCTTGGCAGCCAGGACAATATCTGAGGTCACAGTAAGTGTCAGCCCCTATGAATATCAGTGATACCCACTGGGTGTAGACCCCATGACACTGAGCACAGGTGCCTCAGACCCAGACCATCTGCCACTGTTGCTGCCCAAATAAAAGAGGTCGGCTGCTCCCCTAACCAGAAAGTAGAGTTCATAAAGTTCCCCCTTCCTTGGAGTCAACATCACATAGGCGCATCGGTTTGGCAGAGCCAGGTCATGTGCCTGCATCCTGGCCTGAGGGAGGCTGGGAACATGATTTTTGGCTTCCAATGAAGTTGGGATTGAAAATATAGCATATATCTACCACATTTCTTTTGTGGGAGTGTGACTTCTTTCAAAAAAGAAGGAGGAGAAGAAGGAGAAATTTGAAGATAATTTATATATATTCTTAGCAACCATATACTAGTATTTAACCAGGCAACCCCCCTTATCTAATAAAGGACAAAAACTCTCAATTGGATTAGTAAGCAATATCAATCTATGTGCTGCTTACAAAAGACAGACAAAATAATAAAATAATGCATACAAGTTAAAAATAAAAATGAAGATCAGTTAGGAAAACACATATAAAAAGAAATTAGAACACAGTTAACACCAGACCAGGATTCAAGACAAAATAAATTAAATGTGACACTGAGGAGCATAATATCAATTTAAGGGGTAATCCTATCTAATAAAAGAGTAATATGCAAACTGACCATACCTCTGCTACACCCACAAGCTACGCCCACAAGCCAATCAGGAGCAAATATGCAAATTAACCCAACCAAGATGGCTGTGGCCATGGATAGAGCAGGAGGCTTGGGTTTCCCCAGCAATGGAGGAAGTCAAGCTTTCCGCCTGCCCTGGCAGGCCCAGGCCTCTGCTCTAGGGTATAAAGTTTCAATTACAGAAGATAAATAAATTCCAACAAAAACGGCGGCAGCCACAGAGCTGGAGAGAGCAGGAGGCTTGAGTTGCCCCCGGCAAGGGAAGAAGCCAAGCTTCCCCAGCCCTGGCCTGCCTTGGCCTCTGCTAAACGGATAAAAAGTTTCAATTATAGAAGATAAATAAATCCCAGATACCAGGGCCTCCACTTGGGTCGCCACGTGTCGTGGCCTGCCTGCAAACCACCACAGGCCCCTCGCCCAGGCTGCCCCATGCCCCAAGGGAACCCCACCCTGATCTGGGACACCCTTCAGGGCAAACCAGCTGGCCCCCACCCATGCACCAGGCCTCTACACTATCTAATAAAAGAATAATATGCAAATTGACTATCACTCCAACACACAAGATGGCTGCCCCCATGTGGTCTAAGATGGCTGCCCCCATGTGAACACAAGATGGCCACCACAAGATGGCCAGCAGGGGAGGGCAGTTGGGAGGGACCAGGTCTGCAAGGGAGGGCAGTTGGGGGCAATCAAGCCTGCAGGGGGGGGCAGTTAGGGGTTACCAGGCTGGCAGAGGAGGGAAGTTGGGGGTGACTAGGCCTGCAGGGAAGAGAAGTTGGGGGGGACCAGGCCTGCAGTGGAGGGCAGTTAGGGGTGACCAGGCCTGCAGGGGAGGGCAGTTAGGGGCAAACATGCTGGCATGGGAGCAGTTAGGCATCAATCAGGCTGGAAGTGGAGTGGTTAGGGGGTGACCAGGCCAGCAGGAAGAAGCAGTTAGGGGCAATCAGGAAGGCAGACAGGTGAGCAGTCCTGGATTGTGAGAGGGATGCCTAACTGCCCGTTTAGGCCCAATCCTACCGGGATCGGATTGGGATTGGGCCTAAACGGGCAGTCGGACATCCCTCGAGGGGTCCCAGATTGGAGAGGGAGCAGGCTGGGCTGAGGGACACACACCCCATGCACGAATTTCGTGCACCGGGCCTATAGTCCATAATAAAAGGAAAAATCATAAAATCTCCAAGAAACAAATAGTTTATCCTCAGACCAGTACAGAAAAGGAGATTGAAATAGAATTACTATTTGATTAAAAAGAGAAAGAAAAAAACACACGACTCAGTGCCAAACAGATCAACTATACAAAAGCAAGGATGCAGGAAATGTAAATAATGTAATTGTGAATTCACTAATGTAATCTATCCTGTGGACTCTACAAAGAGAAGATAAATTACTTCATGCACCCACAATACTGTTACCAAAAAATGTCCTTATCTTAAGATAGGAAAGGAATTAGACCTTGATAACAGCTTAAATTAAACAATTCCAGAGACTTTAAAACATCCTCACAAATAACTCTTGGTTAAAGAGTGAACAAAAATAAATTCTCTAATGTCTGTCATTTTAATTAAGGCTTTGGCACATCAAACCTCAAGGTATGGAATCAGTGCTATATTTAAAAGCAAATTTTATTTCTCTAAATGCTTTTGCTATTAAAAGAGAAAAAATAAAATCTATGTGAACTAAGCATTTACTAAAAAAATATATAAACTTAAAAAATTGGAGAAATGAAGTCCCAAGGAAGTAGGAGGAAAGAAATAGTAAAGATCAAATCAGAAGTTAATGAACTGAAAAGAAATCAATAGAATTGCTAAATTATTCCACTGGCTGATTTTTAAAACAGCTAGAAATAATATAGAAATAGCATTTTATAAATAATTTTAAATACTTCATACAAGAGTATGTTGTTTAAATGTAAAATGTTGAAAAATTATGATTTTTCAAAAAAATTTAAATTGTCAAAATCAACTTGAGAAAAGATACAAAATATTTGCCATCAAAAATTACATTCTAAAATGGCCACAAACCCAAAACACAGATCTTGGTTTTCTAATCTCATTCTCCAATAAAAGGAATCAGCCAACTGAAATCAATCCCAATGGTATAAAACAGAATCAATTTCAGCAAAAAAGTAAGTAAAGTAGTATTAGACCATAACCCAAAGTATAAGATCAATATCCACAAGTCCGTGCTGATGTAAACAAACTAGAGGCCTGGTGCACAAAATTCTTGCACAGGTAGGGTCCTTATGCCTGGCCCACAATCAGGGACAATTGGGGCCTTCCTTTGTCCCATGCCACCCCATGGTGGTCAGCGCACATCATAGCGAGTGATCGAACTCCCGGTCTCCTGGTTGAACTCCCAAGGGAACATTTTGCATATTAGCCTTTTATAGATATAGACTAGAGGCCTGATGCATGAAATTCATGCAAGGTGTCCGGCCCCCGCTGCCACAGCTGCCTCTGCCTCAGCCCCCACTGAGGGAGTGAAATATAACACCTCACCCCTTAAGTGAGGGCTTCATAGAATGACTTCTTCCAAAGAGTAAAGAATGGAAGGAGTGGGGTAGCTTTATAATGAAGAAACCTAACACAATGCTAGCCAGGTGGTCCTAGTTAACATCAACAGTAATAAATCATGTTGATAGTACATACCCTTCACAGAATGTGATGAGAAATGCACTGTACCTCTGTGGTACTCTTCCCCAAAACCCATCACCCTCAGCTAACCATAAAAAAACTTCAGGCAAATCCCAATAAAGGGACATTCAAGAAAATATGTACCCTTCAAATCTGTACAAGTCATCAAAAATGAGGAAAGTCTGAGTAACTGCCACAGCCAAGAAGAGATAAAGGAGATTTAATGACTAAATGTAATGTGGCATTCAGGATGGGATCCTGGGACCAAAAAAAAAGACACTAGGTAAAAATTGAGAAAATCATAATCAAGATTGGAGTTTAGGTAATAGTAATGTATCATTATTGGTTTGTCCATTATAACAGATATACCATTGCAATGTAAGATGCTAACAATATGGGAACACTCTGTTATCTGTGGCATTTTTCTGCAAATCTAAAACTTCTAAAATTAAAAGTTGATTTTTGAAAAGACCACAAATACTAGTATACGTTAATAAATCTTTAAGAAATTTTTTATAGTTTCAAGGAAATGATCACTGGTGATAATGCCATAGAGCACAAGAAAAGATAAATATTTTATATTCACTTTAAGTAGCTAAAATAATCTAATACCAAATTTGATAGAGGTTGAAGAGATAGATAGATACATAGATAGATAGATAGATAGATAGATAGATAGATAGATAGATATAAAATCCAAGAATATTGTCAAATTAAATTAAACAGTGTATCAAAAAAGCATTTCAAAAATATGAAATTTAACATTGATATCATACTATAATATTAACCTATCACTTCAAAGGTCAAATAGAATAAATTTTCAGAATACTTTAAAAGGCTTTTTATATAATTCAATATTTATTATAGATTTAAATTCTTAGCAAAACAGAAATTTAAAAAATAATAGATGGCTAACATGATGAAGAATGTCTATCTTAAATTAATAGGCAAAATTATATCTAAAATTCAAGCAGTATTCCCACTGAAATCAGAAATGAAACCATTATGCCTGATAAGTTCACTAGTGTTTATCATGTTCCTAGAAGTTGAACATAAGATATTAAAAGGTGAGAATTAGAAAGAAGGGGGGGGGGGACATCGGAAAAGAGGCAAAAGCATCATATTTGTGAAAGATATTATACTTATAAGAAAAATGAAAGAACCTATTTCTAAAAACGCAGCAGAATTAATGAGGGAGTGCAGAAAGTTTGTCAGGTTCAATCCTATATAATAAAAGGCTAATATGTAAATTGACTGAACAGTGGAACAACCGTCACAACTACCGGTCGCTATGATGCGCACTGACCACCAGTGGGAAGATGCTCAATGCAGGAGCTGCCCCCTGGTGGTCAGTGCACTCCCACAGGGTAAGCGCCGCTCAACCAGAAGCTGGGCTCATGGCGGCAAGCACAGCAGTGGTGGCTGGAGCCTCTCCCGCCTCCATGGCAGCACTAAAGATATCTGACTGATGGCTTAAGACATCCCCCAAGGGCTCCCAGACTGCGAGAGGGCAGAGGCTGGGCTGAGGGACCCCCTTAGTGCACGAATTTTGTGCACCGGGACTCTAGTATAAATATAAAATGATAAAACTTTATATTAGCAGTAAATAACCTGTTGGAAAAATATATCTACAGAAAATATAAAATACCTCTCTAAAAAGAAATGAGTGAAACTAGACACTGTGAAGATGGCCAAGGGGCAAAGAGAGACAGAGGAATTCAGTCAATAGTAGGACTTAGAAATAAAACAGGGCAAAAGAAGCAACACCAAGAAGGAGTGATAACGCCCCATGTACTATGGAAGAATTATAAAGGGCAGTGAGCAAGGAGCCTGTTGGACTGGGCTGTTAGCCTTTTACCACTATTCAGCTCACTGAAACATTTATGATCATGTGTGTGACTTTTTATGAGGTCATAAAAAGAGTAAATAATAGAAAAACTTTGAAGATTTCTTCCATAAGAAGCTACATTTTAAGTCTAAGACATGCCAATAGTTTTGACCACTTCCATTCAATTCTTCCAAAAAGTGTAAATTAGTATTCCAAGAAAACAGCCTGTTTGTCCAATGGGTCACTAATGACCAGGAAAGAGCAGGCTGTCCAGAGAGGTTGCTGCAAGAAAACAACTTTTTCTGATGTGCTCGATATTCCATTAGCAGCAGATCCCCTGCTGACATGCATCTCAGCTAATGATTTTAAGAAATCAATTTATTTTTCAGAAATCTGACTTGCACCAAAACCACCAGTCAACACTTTACCAAAAGGTGATGTATTTCAGTGTAAGTAGTACTTGTTCAATTTCAAATTCAAAGAATTGAGGCATAGTTCCTGAACCATTAATACACTTCTAAAAAGAAAAAGGAATCTAGGATGCAAACATAATTTAAGGTCTAAGAATAGCCTTTGCCATCACTAACTTTGGAAATTACTTCTTATATTTTAACAGCTTTGACATGTGATTGATAGATAAAGAATTGCACATATTCCATGTGTAGACATTGATGAGTTTGGACATATGCACACACCTGGGGGACCATTACCACAATCAAGGGAATAGACATATCCAACTCCCCCCAGAATCTCCTTGTGTCCTTAAGTGTTGTTGTTTTATGTAATCACTAACTTTGAACAACTTTTCTAAAATGCAGCCGTAAATAATACTAATCCTATATAATAAAGATGTAATATGCAAATGGTCGTTACACCATGAAGCGTAACAACCGACGGCGTAACGACCAGATCACGGATCAGCAGGAGGGTGGGGCAGTGAGCTACAAGCAGGCGGTGGAGAGCTACAGGAGGGGGCAGGGCGGTAGAGGGAGCTACAGGAGGGTGGCGGCGAGCTACTGGTGCATGGATTTGTGCGCAGGGCTACTAGTAGTATCTAAACACACAAATACCAACATACACATAATATCTACTGCCTAGAAATCTAAACACTTGGACCTTGAGTCCAGAAGACTGCTAACTTACCTCTTTGTGTTTCAGGTTTCAGTCATGCACATGGTCAAAATTATAACTAATTTTAAAACATAACAAATAAATAATGTTGTAAAGTACATAAAATTTGACTCAAACTTAAGACACCTGGTTTCAAATTTCTTGAACGAATTACTTAACTACATGACCTCTCTTTTTCTCACATTATCAACATGAGAACGTATATAAAAACAACTCAAAATGGTAAATTACTACATAATTGGGAAATGTAAATATCGCCAGCCTACCTCCCCTTTTCACAGCAAAATAGTAAAGTATGAACTTCTAGAAGAAAACCATTTTTGAACTATTTTTTAAAGCAAAGGAAACATACCTATAAAATAGTTTGAATGTGTAGTGTCTAAATATCCATACAAGTAGCCAAACATTCTGTAAAGAAATTGATTTTTTTCCTAATTCGCATCTGTAGTGTTTTGCGATTTAAATATTTTATCAAAATTTGGCTTTATTGCAAAACAGGCCATCTTCTTTCAAATGCTTAAAATACAGTCATTGTTCTTTTCCCAAAGATGAAACCAAGAGATAATTAGAACAAGTTAAAGCAGACAAAAGTTACATCATGCACTTTGCATGTACAAGGTGTTGAAACTCTGTCAAAGAGTCAGAAAGGTCATTGAAGGGAAAGATAGGCCGAGCAAGGGGACAGTGGGACACAGCCCTCGTCTGTTGTGCAGAGGAAGCACACGGCACCGTGTCCATTTCTGTCTCGCATAAACCCGCCTCAGTTCCTCCCGCACCTTCTATGAAAATAGCTGCTGGTGATACATGGGATTTCTGAGGATTTCAAAAAGAAGATGGAGAACGTTCTGAGAACTTAATAGGTTTTAACAAACATGACACAGCTGCTGTAAAGAAAAGTTGGAGGTGACAGGAAAATGTAACAGAATTTGAGCTATTTGAGCCTGGCTGGCATGGCTCAGTGGTTGAGTTTTGACCTCTGAGCCAGGAGGTCAGGGTTTGAT